>NC_138769.1:177931534-178009034 GCF_965119305.1 Pelophylax lessonae | reverse complement strand
ATCAAATGTTGAAAGTGAAACATTTTGAAATGTCATGCCAAATATTGGCTCATTTTGGATTTCATGAGAGCTACACATTCCAAAAAAGTTAGGACAGGTAGCAATAAGAGGCCGGAAAAGTTAAATGTACATATAAGGAACAGCTGGAGGACCAATTTGCAACTTATTAGGTCAATTGGCAACATGATTGGGTATAAAAAGAGCTTCTCAGAGTGGCAGTGTCTCTCAGAAGTCAAGATGGGCAGAGGATCACCAATTCCCCCAATGCTGCGGCAAAAAATAGTGGAGCAATATCATAAAGGAGTTTCTCAGAGAAAAATTGCAAAAAGTTTGAAGTTTTTATCTACAGTAAATATCATCATCCAAAGATTCAGAGAATCTGGAACAATCCCTGTGCATAAGGGTCAGGGCCAGAAAACCATACTGGATGCCCGTGATCTTGGGGCCCTTAGACGTCACTGCATCACATACAGGAATGCTACAGTAATGGAAATCACAACAGGGGCTCAGGAATACTTCCAGAAAACATTGTCAGTGAACACAATCCACCCTGCCTTTCACCGTTTCCGGCTAAAACTCTATAGGCCAAAAAAAGAAGCCCTAGCTAAACATGATCCAGAAGCGCAGGCTTTTCTCTGGGCAAGGCTCATTTAAAATGGACTGTGGCAAAGTGGAAAACTGTTCTGTGGTCAGACGAATCAAAATTTGAAGTTTTTTTCGGAAAACTGGGACGCCATGTCATCTGGATTAAAGAGGACAAGGACAACCCAAGTTGTTATCAATGCTCAGTTCAGAAGCCTGCATCTCTGATGGTATGGGGTTGCATGAGTGCGTGTGGCATACATCTGGAAAGGCACCATCAATGCTGAAAGGTATATCCAAGTTCTAGAACATATGCTCCCATCCAGACATCTCTTTCAGGGAAGACCTTGCATTTTCCAACATGACAATACCAGACCACATACTGCATCAATTACAACATCATGGCTGCGTAGAAGAAGGATCCGGGTACTGAAATGGCCAGCCTGCATTCCAGATCTTTCACCAATAGAAAACATTTGGCGCATCATAAAGAGGAAGATGCGACAAAGAAGACCTAAGACAGTTGAGCAACTAGAAGCCTGTATTAGACAAGAATGGGACAACATTCCTATTCCTAAACTTGAGCAACTTGTCTCCTCAGTCCCCAGATGTTTGCAGACTGTTATAAAAAGAAGAGGGGAGGCCACACAGTGGTAAACATGGCCTTGTCGCAACTTTTTTGAGATGTGTTGATGCCATGAAATTTAAAATAAACATTTTTCCCTTAAAATGATACGTTTTCTCAGTTTAAACATTTGATAGGTCATCTATGTTGTATTCGGAATAAAATATTGCAATATGAAACTTCCACATCATTGCATTCTGTTTTTATTCACAATTTGTAGTGTCCCAACTTTTTTTTGGAATCGGGTTTGTACATACATGTGGTCTTGGTGCACGGTATTCCCTCTTCTCAAATTGTCATGCAGTAACTGTAGATACATTGTTACCAAAAGCATTATCATGGTTTATAATACACAACTGAAGCTATTGTGATTTGACAGAAACCAGCAAATAAACTGTGCGGGCAGTGATGACTATACACAAAAGAGAGAGGCCACAATCCTCTTACATAATGGGTCTTAGAGAGGCAGATCCTTTAATGGATACATTGCAAAATTGGGGAGACCTGCAAGCCTATTTACATCTATAACATTCACAGGTAGGTTTCCTGTGACTCCCGCTGTAAACTTAATATCATATTAAGTTTGATTTGTCTCATAATGCACTAACCCAAAAGTGTTTAGCATAAGTGGTTGTAGGAGTCATCTTTTTGCCTTGATCTCTTCTTCTAAGTCCTGTTAGCACATGTATACTACAGGAGGGTCCTTCCAATGCTTGCCCTACCTAGCACAGTCTTGTGTGTGCAAGATTACATTTAAAGTAGTTGTAAACCTCAGTAAGACTAAAAACATTCTTGAATAAACAAATGTAAGCCTTTCATAAATCCATATTTAAATAAAAAAACAAAAACAAAAAAAAACAAAAAACCAACTAAGAGCCCTTTCACACTGAGGAGTTTTTCAAGCGCTTTTGCGTAAAAAAAAAAAAAAAAAAGCTAAAAAGCTCCTGAAAAGCACAAGAAAAATGCTTTCCGTGAAAATCACAGAATGCTTTCACATTGGGGCGGTGCGCTAGCCGTAGGGTGGAAAAAACCCTATATGCAGCAGGTTTGGAGAGCTAAAAAAAAGCACCCCAAAACTGCCCCTCTCCATTAAAATTAATTTGGAAGTGCCTCCAAAACGCCTCAAAAATGTCCCGCAGCGGTTTTTGGAGCAGTTTTTGAATCAAAAACACTCAGCGTGGCAGTTTTGAAAGGGACCTTATTATACATTTTGTGGCTGCTCAAGTGCAGATCACTGCACTCATTTATTATCTTTACACTTTATCTCCTTCCCGCAGACCGTATGCATATATGCAGCCTCTCGGCAGGGAGGTCTTAACGCCGAAAGGCGCAAATGTGCTTACCAAAGATAAACAGAGCACTCGCCCTGCGCACTCCCGGCACAGTTACTGGTGGCTAACGGCAAGCTCTGGCAAGTTTTTTTGGGCCACGTTATCCTTATGGATAGCAAGGCATGGCTCTAAACGCAATAATGCAGCCAGCTCTTAAACCCTCTGAGCAGAAATAATAGCGACCAAGAATGCCACCTTTTGAGTGATATCTGTGGGTAAGGAGGTATGCCTGAGTTTGAAGGGAGGACTCAGAAAAAGCTTAAAGTATCAAGTTAAGATCCCATGGGATCACCGGAATGCATCTGAAGGAATACTTGTAGAAAGGCTTTTACTTATGGCCACATCTGGTTTTTCCCATCATTTAGAGAGATTTTATTTTTAAAGCTCTCTGTGCAGAGACCACTGCCCTGGGTCTAGGTGTTGGCGGGATTAGAAAGTCTGCCTGCCAATTGTCCACTTTAAGGGACACAAACAGCAAAGAAAACAGGAATGCGAGTTTGAGAAAGTTTTGCCAATTCTCTACCGCCGGAATGTGCACAGCAGAGAGGGCCGGAACATATTCTGCCCACCAGGACAATCTTTGTGCCCCCTTGATGATTGACATATGCCACAGCCATAGCATTGTCCAACTGTATCCGCACAGGGTGTCCCTGCAGATGGTCCGTCCATTGAGACAAAGTCTGATCGCCTGAATTTCCAGGATGTTGATCAGCAACTTGGACTCCTCCGGAGTCCAGACACCTTGGGTCGAATACACTCCCAAGACACCTCCCCATCCGGACAGACTGGCATCCGTGATGATTACAGTTCAATACAGGGGAAGAAAAGATTTTCCCAGAAGTAGAGCCGGGGAGCGGAGCCACCATAGGAGAGATTCCCTTGAACCCTGACTCAACATAATCAGATTGTATAATGACAGCGGATCCATTTCAGAAGAATCTACCTTTGCAAAGATCTGATGTGGAACTGTGCAAATGGAACAGACTCGAAGGTGGATACCATCATACCATCGCACCGTTAACGTCCAAGTTGGCTTCTAGAGCAGAGGAAGACTCTGCACGCAGAAGTAAATCATCCAGGTAACCCCAATCCCTTCTGCCGTAACAAGGCCAAACCTTTGTGAACACTCGAGGAGCTGAAGCGAGACCAAAAGGTAACACAACAAATTGAAAGTGCTCCTCGCCCACTGCAAAACAAAGAAAACGCTGATGCCCGACATATATTGGAATATGAAGGTAAGCGTCCCTGAGATCAATAGGGGCCAGCAGATCTCTTTGATGCAGGAAAGCTGCTACTATGCAAATGGATTCCATCTGAAATTTATGAACCCGCACAAAGTGGTTCAGAGCTTTGAGATCCAAGATCAGACAAACCTTGCCTTCCTTCCTTCCTGGGAACTGTAAACAGATTTGAATGAAAACCTTGAAAAATTTCCGACTCTGGAACCGGCACATTAACCCCTTGTGCTAAAAGGTCCTGCACTGCTCCGTAGAGGCCCAGCAGCCGCTCTGGAGACAGGCGTAAGTTGGAAGGAAAGAACCTTGCCGGAGGCAAGGACCGAAACTCGATCTTGTAACCGAACAAGTTTGTGGACCCATTTGTCCTGAATAAGCAAGGTCCACGGTTCCGGAAAAAAGTAAAGACGTCCCCCAACCCCAGACACGGGTGAGGGCGCCCCTTCAGGCTAGGGAAGGCTTGTCCGTGGAACCAGAAGCACCAGCTTTGGACTTTTCCAGGGTCTCTTGGAGCCTCCCGCAAAATTACGGGTGGATCGAGGACTTTTTTTCTGAGCCAGCCGGACGAAAAGGCAGCGCTTGTGAGCCGAAAAGAAGGGACCCCGATTAGATTGAGGTTCCTTGCCTTTAGCAGCCTTTGGAAGTAATGTACTCTTACCTCCCGTTAGATCCTTAATGAGCTCTTATACAGAAGCACCGAACAGACATTCACCTACAAAGGGAAGATCAGTCAGCACCTTTTTAGAAGCCTGGTCAGCTGACCAGTACTTCAACCAGATCATGCGGCAAAGGATCACCGCCGTCACAGAAATCCTGCCGGGCAAGAGAGCCGCATCCAGGGATGCATCACAAATATACTGTAACCCTTGGATCAACTTACCTGCCAGGTCTGCCAGCTCAGGAGGGTGTTGACTCCCCTCCAGATCCTGGCCCAAAATCTTAGCCAAATCTGTTAAGGTCTGGGATAACAAACACCAGTCTTAAAATTGAACCAGCCACAGTGACGAGGTACCAGACCAGAGCCTCAGCTCTTTTGTCCACGGAGACCTTCAAAGACAGGGAATCTTCCACTGCCAAAAGTGTGGCCTTATTTAGCCTGGAAACCTGAGAGTCCACCGACGGTGGAACCGTTAGTTTCTTCCGAAGAGTCTCCTCAAGGGATATCTTCCAGCAAAACCATGCGTTTCTGGGAACCCCACTGACTAGTAACAATCTTGTAAAAATAGGCAGGACTGCACCAACGTAGCCGACTAAGCAGCAGATGAGTCCTCCAACTTTAAAGTTTCCTGCACTGATACAATCAGGGCCTCCACCAGTGCCTTTTCATGCGCGGCTGCAGAGGACGACTCAGCCCACTGGGTCTGCGTCCACGCACGCTGAGTGCTCCAATAGTGAGGATGACTCCTGTCCGCGGCAGCCAAATCCACCTCAGAATGAGAAAGCAGAGGATACAGGGTGAAGGTGGTGGCACTTCTTGCCAGGTCTCCTTTGCAGAGCCATATCTACTTTGGCTACTAGGGACTGCAGGGCTGCCATCAGACTGAGACCCAGAGGGTCCCGCAGCTTTCAGGAGTAGATCGGGTGGTGAAACGAGCCCCCTAGGCTCCATGACCATAAAGAAATAACCGGAATCGCTGCTCAGCAAAGAAAAAAAAAACAAATGGGAGGCCCCTCCCCCCCCCCGTGGCATTACAAGACGACTGGGGGTACACTATCCTTCCTTGCTGTATACAGAGACGAAGCACTTGAGCTGGAAAGCGCCAAAACTATCTGCCACATTGCTGAAAAGAGTTAGAGGAAATGTTGACTTGACACTAAAGGCCCCCAAACCCTCAGCACTGTCTCCGACACCCTCAGCACTGTCTCCGACTACAGGAAAATGGCAGCCAATGCAAGGGCAAACCAAACAAAAGGCCTCTGAACTACAGAAACATGGCCGCCGAACCGGAAATCACAGAGACCACGGGAAAATGGTGGTACCATGCGGCGCTGCACAGGACCCTGGACCCCAGGGAAAAAATGTACAGACTCCGGGAGAGGACCCCTCCACAGCACCCAGATATGGACACCCCTAACCGGGACCACCAGCGGCATCACCCACTGCTCCTCCAGCCCAGCACCATTTAGCCCCCCTTCCCAATTTCAACCTTGCCCACAAACAGGGGCCAGGGGGGACAGGTAAGGGCATCCAAATTTAAGGGGGAACCCGCAAGGAGGAGGGGGGAAAGCACAAGGGGGAAAGACGGACACCACGGTCACCAGGTGGGCACCACTCCCAGCAGTCCACCGCACCATCTTGGAATGGGGGTGCTGCAACCTGAAGTACGACGTGACTCTGGTCGTGACTTCTGTTGTAACCAAGGCTATGCGACCTCGCGAGGTGTTTCACTCGCCAGTCAGCCCCCGTCCAGTGGGACTAGGTCGTGGCCAACTTAGCACGGAGCTAGTAGTTGGGTCGCACTTGCAGGCCAGACTGGGAAGACCGTAAGGATCTAAAATATCCAGTGCGTCACCCAGTCCAGCTGTTGATTGTAGTTCTTACAGGAAGAAAAATAATAAAGAGAAAAAGTAAAATATTTAATTTAAATAGGAAAAAATGCCAGAACTGCAGATCTCAGCAGAAAGCCGGGTCCTTACTCCTGAACTAGGCAGAAAAAACTGGAAGTCCTACAGCAGGAAGTGATGGTATACCCTCTGGGACTGCCCCAGGAGCATAACCAAAAAGGTTTACGCCTAGTACTACTTCTAGAGAGCAAGAACATAAGCCCAATGGTTTTAAGACTTTACGCTGTGTGTCAGTGAATGAAAGAGAAAATCCAATTTTCTCTTTCATTCATCGTAGGACACAGCGCTCCATAAATCATAACTAGTGGGACGTCCAAAAGCAGTGCAAAAAGGAAAATGAGGGGGCGGGGAAAAAAACCCAAGGCTAAACATAGGAGCCCTTAACCAGGACACAGGAGCCTTAACCGGGTCACAGGAGCAGGTCTGAAATAAAGATTTAAAGAAAACAATTCTCTCTCAAGAGGGAACAGCCTTCCTAAACAGCAGTCTGCAAAACTTTGCGGCCAAAAGAAGCATCTGCAGATGCCAAAGTATCTACCTTATAGAATTTCATGAAGGTATGCACGGACAAACTTGAGATACTGAAGCCTGATGATGGAAGGCCCAAGAAGCACTCAGCACCCGAATCGCACAAACCACATCCAAGATATACTAGGAAAATTCCTTGGAATGAGCAAGCTTGGTACACAAGGAAGGCAACACAATGTCTTCAATCAAATGGAAGTCAGAGACAACAACTCTGGGCAGGAATGATGGACAGGGACGAAGAACCACTTTATTCCTATGGACCACTAAACAGGGACTGTGATAGGATAATGCCACCAATTCCAATACCCTGTGGGCCAAGGTAATAGCCATCAAGAATGCCACCTTCTTGGATAACACAGGCAAAGGAAACTCCCGAATATCCTCAAATGGAGGTTTCTGGAGAAAAAAAAGCACTAAATGTAAATCCCATAGCGGCAAAAGAGACCGTACAGGTGGAGCCACATGTCGAACCCCCTGAATGAAGGTACGAACTAGTGGGTGGCTAGGGGTCGCTGAACGGAGATTGCCAAGGCAGACACCTGGCCCTTGATGGTACTCAAGGCCAACTTCTGATCAACGCCCTGTTGAAGAAAGGTTAAGATCCGAGCCACAGAAAAGGATCTAGGATGAGCACCAATCGACTCACACCAAGAAATGTACGCTTTCCATGTACGATGGTATATGTTACTGGAAGACGACTTCCTCGCCTTCACCATAGTAGAGATCACATTGCCATTTAATACTTTTCTAAAGGTGTTCATGTAATTTTATATTAAGGAAGGTATTTATTGCATTTTTGTTAGTATCACTTATATCTGTTTTATGGTAATATGCTAACAGGAGGTAATTGAATAGCTGGCCTGTATTTATCTATTTATGCTGACCTACTTAGTATCTGACGAGAGTGGGCTCCTAGCATTCTATGTCTCGATTTATCATTTATAGTGTCAAGTCTTTTATTAATTCTTATATGCACATATTATATACGTGAAGTGTCTCAGCCATTCATTTTAAAGTGTTCTCTCCTGGATCCTGGCATGGCACCGTATACGGAGTACTACCTCCAGGAGCGGGGCGGACACTTCCTCTTAGCTCCGTACTTAATCCAGATGTCCGATCGTAGCTCCACCCCTGCTGACAAAGTCACATGATGCAACACTTACGGGGGTGGAGCCTACTCGCGGAACGTCAGACCTAGGAAGGTCTTGCGCTATACGCTGTCAACCCATTCAAGCCTGCACTGCTTCAAGTGCTACTCCTGTGAGTACCTCATAATTTTTGTATCTAAATAAAGCATTTTAAACTGAGAGCATTAGATTGTTTCTCCCCTTCTTTTGCCTGAGTGCACTGGGACCTGAAGGCTGATTTATTCGAGTTTGGCGCATTGCAGAGGATGTGCCTACCATCTATTTACCACTGATGCTCATTTGACTCTTTATGAGTCTATGCGTAAGGTGAGCTGCTTAAAGAGCACTAATCACTGGAGCAAGTAGAGTGGAGTGAAGCACTGATTCATTGTTTGGAGCACAGCATAGTTTAATTGATTTATTGTTTTTTTCTTTGAATATTAAGGACTGTGTTTTGGGACATTTTCACAGTCATTGTGACACTATTGCACCTTTATTCATCACTGGGACTACTTATACACAGTGTCATTTATTTACGTTTAGTTTGTGGCACATGTTGCACGATTCTAATTGACTATTCACAGATTATATTTATTTAATTTTTGATTGAGTCACTTATTCTCATTCTTTGGCGCAGCTTTATTGATTTATTTATATGCACTAGTGTGATGTGTTAACACTGATTGTTTGCAGCCTTAGATTTTGTTGTCAATTTCACAATATTAACTTTGTGGTGTTGCGCTGATTATTTTTTCTATTTAGCTCCTAAACAGCAGCCTGCAAGACTTTGCAGCCAAAAGAAGCATCCACAGATGCCAAAGTATCTACCTTATAGAATTTTGTGAAGGTATGCACGGACAACCAAGTAGCCAGCTTGCAAACTTGCGATACTGAAGCCGGATGATGGAAGGCCCAAGAAGCACTCAGCGCCCGAGTAGAATGCGTCGTGACAGGGAATGGTGGAACCTGACCTTTAATGGAATAGGCCTTAGTCACCGTCTGTCTGATTCATCTGGAGATGGTAACCGAAGAAGCGACCAGCCCTTTTCTTGGTCTGTCCATAACCACAAAAAGCGAGTCTGACCTCCGAAAAGACTCAGTAGCTGCCAGATACAACCGAATCGCACGAACCACATCCAAGGTATGCAAGGAAAATTCCATGGGGTGAGTCGGCTTGGGACACCAGGAAGGCAACAAAATGTCCTCATTCAAATGGAAGTCAGAGACAACTTTAGGCAGGAATGATGGCCAGGGGCGAAGAACCACTTTATCTCTATGGACCACTAAACAGGGACTGTGACAGGATAATGCCACCAATTCCAATAGCCTGCGGGCCAAGGTAATAGCCACCTTATTATAGGCTTACCTGTAGGTAAAAGTCACAAAAATCGGTATACTACCGCTTTAAGCTACATATGAAATTGATGATCATTAGCATTCTGCTTGGTAAAACTGGTTTATCATAAACCTGACTCTAATCCTACAAAATCCCTGACTTTGTGGCCTTAGGGTGCATTAAGGCCTCACCCTGCAGACGTGCTGCAGACGTGTTGTGCTTCTTCACCCCACCAATCCATTTCTATCTTCGCTAAGCCTCACTGTACTCATTTGACTAACTCTACTACATGAAATTACTATTTTACCAAAAATTTTATACTGGTGGAGTAAAAAAAGAGCCAAAAAATGGCAGAGGTACTATATATTTTTATTTCAAAAAGAACTAGGGCTGAAACAATTGATTATGAAAATAGTTGTCAACTATTTTCAAAATCGATTAGTTAGCCTGCATACAGAATGCTTTATTTGTTTACATATCAGAAAATACAGTAGGTGCCTGAGAACTTATGACTGTGGAACGTGTGAAGAGCAATGCCTTATGGTACATTTAGTCATGGGCAGGAGAAAGTGAGTGAGTGAGTGATTCTAAAAGGCAGAAGTTTTTTTACACTACTATAGGAGCACTCTATACTATACTTTGCTGCTTTTGCTATAGGAGCAATCTAAAAGGCAGGAGCAGCCAGAAGCACCGGTGGGGGATATCAGAAGAGTAGAATCAGGGCTGCTCTGTGCAAAACCATTGCACAGAGCAGGCAAGTATGACAAGTTAATTAAAAATATTTTTTACAATCACACAATCACTTTAAGGGCTTGGTGCAGGAAAGACCAACATCTGAACCCAGAAAAGCTGGAAGCTGATAGACTGGAGGTAATATAATGCATTACAATTACATTTAAAGTAAATGTTTACCAGTATTGGGCATTTAAAATGATTATATCCATACAAAAAAAAAAAAAAAGTTTCAGCCTTTAGTATTATACTTTACCATAAGAGATTTATATCCCCCCCCCCCCCCCTCCACAGCGCTTCAGGTCTTTCTCCCAGTTAAAATACCCTTTATATCAGACCTCTGGGTATAATAATTACATATTTAATATTATATATATTATAAAAAAAAGCATGCTGCTATAGGCCTTATGCTGTCCGTATCAATTTTTTGACGAGAATATCCGTATGAAATATCTTTGTACATTTGATGGTCAAAAGTTGTTTTACTTGCTTGTATTATTCAATTTTAAAATAAACGTAATTTCTGAATAAAAACCACATACGATGTCTGAAAATTTGCTAGATCAGGAAAAGTTTTCTATTCTGCTCCAAATTTTTCCTTCACTGTGGTTGAAAATGAAAGTCAGTTTGACTCCACTAATGATTAGTAAATCGAACAAATGTCTTTAAAAGAGTTGTAAAGTTAGGAAGGTTTTTTATCTTAATGCATTCTATGCATTAAGATAAAAAGCCTTCTGAGTGTAGCAGCCTCCCCCCAAATACTTACCTGTACCCTCTCTCTGTCCAGCGATGTCCACGAGTCCCTTGGCCGTCCTGGGACTCTCCCCACCTGATTGGCTGAGATACAGCAGTGACGCTATTGGCTCCCACGGCTCTCAAAGTCAGTGAGCCAATCAGGAGAGGGGGCGGAGCCGAACAGCAGCTCCGTGTCTGAATGAACACGCAGAGCTTCAGCTTGGCTCGGGTGCCCCCATAGCAAGCTGCTTTCTGTAGGGGCACTCAATAGAAGGGAGGGGCCAGGAGACACGAAGAGGGACCAGGCTGCTCTGTGCAAAACCAACTACACAGAGGAGTTAAGTATAACGTTTTTTTTTTTTTTTTTTTTAAAAGCAGACTTTACAATAACTTTAAAACATTCTTTACAAATTTGTTTGTGTATTTCCAGTAAAAGTAACATCAACCACAGATAGCTTGTATCAAGCTACCTGCCTATAAGAAGGGAGTCTGTCATGCATATTATATTCTAATCATGTCAGCAAATCTGCAAAACCCCGTTTTGGGTCTAAGTTTTTTTTTTCCTTTAAATAATTTTCATCTCCGAATCTGATATGTACCAGATTCAACCTCTAATAGTGTATAGATCTCGTCTGTCTGTTCTTCTCAGGGTGGATTATATGCAGGTTATTTAAATATAAAGCTGCATATAGATATTTAAGAACATTTTTTTTTTAAACGTTACTTAATTCTACACCATGCTTTTTTTTTTCAGGTTTTTATCCGACTAACCGAAATAATAAATCGGGCCACTAATCGATGATAATAATCGTTACTTGCAGCCCTAAAAAGAACAAAAACTGCTTACAAGTTTCCATGGAAATCAATTCTAATCCACAAATTAAATGTCAACAGCAAGAGCCACAGTGGGCTTCATGAATTAAAGCTAGAGGAAAATAAAGGTCTGCTCAAAGAAAATGGAAGAACATGTGTAATTAATTGCTAACCAGTGTAATCTGACTGGATGCGAAGGACAACACAAATTCCTAACTTTGGTATGCAACATATAGAGGTTCTGCATAGCTTGTTGATTATTCCAATAATTTTATTTTTCATCATAAAAATAAAACATAAGGAGAGTATACAAACAGCAGCTATGCTATTTAATTAAATAAGTCTTTTAATTTCTCATTAGGAGAGCTCTGTTGGGGAAGTAGTTAAGCAGATTTCCATCCTTTTACTTAACACCAAAATGTGTAGGGTTTAGGCTGTTCATTGAAACTTGGATGTGCAGTGGATGGTTTTCGCAATGTGAAATAAAAGTGGTGGGAGTGTGAGGTCAGAGGGGTACCAAAAACAAGAAAAATCTGTAATCATTCACAAGTGGTAAGCCACTGGGCTTACAACAAGCTTTGAAAATGTTTTTTTGAAAAGCATAATAAGCTTAGTTGAGGCCAAGCAAAGCTAAGGCCTCCAACACTCAGACAGACGCCATCACAAAGAAATCATAACACCATATAATACAGACTCAAGGACCCGAATAGAAAGCCTCGCCTCGTATGAGCTCGGCTACATTTCAACAGATGACATAGACCCTTGTTTACCTAGGAATTTCCTAGAGATTCAACATTATTGAAAAACTAGAGCTGGACAGGGATTAACTCCTGCTGTAATAGAGACTATATTATTTGTATTAAAGAAAGTACTTTGTGCCAAACATTACTGTGAAAAATTAGCGGCAATGTAAAAAAATCAAGCGTAGGTATCAAATTTGCATTTAGAATTAAAATAATAAAGGCATGCGCATAATGTGCAGCGTAATAAGAGTGATGCATATTCTGTAAAGTTTTTAACTTTAGAAAAGAAAATATACATTATAAATGTCCCTAAAATTAAAAATAACATTTAGCTGCCGATACAGATGTCTACTACTTTCCTCTTAAACGGCTGTTCCTGAACTAAAGTTGTAAATAAAAGAACTAGTAAAAAAAAAAAAAAAGCCGGGATTACGTCATCCACGCATTGATGCGGCCGGTCCTCAGCATCGGAATTCAAATAGTTCAAGGCCGCATCGCGATGCATCGATTATTTTCAACACCCCTAATATATATATATACATATATATATATATATATATACACACACACACACATACATACACACATTCAGTGTTCGGTATGCAGACACACACTATGTTTGAGCACATATAAATATAAAAATTACATTCATTCTCTCATTGTATCCCAACTTTGAAAGACACTCATGGGAATGGGTTGAACTGGTAGTTTAATTCGGAATGCCTGCAAGCATCTAGGGCTGCAAGCAGTCTTTCTCACTAAAGTATTTCTAGGCAACATTGTTTTATTAGGTTTGGAAAGAGCAGGGAAGCGTTACACAATCCGTCATGTTTTTATTGATGTAATTGCTCCCGTTGGGTAGACTCTCCCCACTTTTTGTAGTGGTGTTCATTATCAACAGGTAAGAAAGTGATGGGCAATGCAAAATGTTGAAGTTGTCCCCAAAACAAATTTCTAAGAAGGGGGTTATCCTCGCTCTGGGCGATATCCTCTAAAATCCTATTGGGTTTCTAGGACAGAAAGTAAAAGGAAATAACCATAAGGCAAACAGTCAGCAAAAGAAACTGGCAGGGGCTTATACAATTTCCAAACAAAAAACGTTTTTGACTATATATACACTTTAACAGTGTATCCGCAGGGGTCTTGTCAAAGGAGCCCCAAGTGATGACATCACCACTTAACACTAGATGTAAAAGCTACTTTGGTATGCCTTAGAAATAGAATAGTTGTTTCGGCTGCCATATAAAATATTTAAAAATAAAAATATATAATAGCACAGAAAGTGTAACCACTTCAAAGCCTCTTCGTAAACCTAGCCAGCATGCACCTCCCGATCTTGCGCACATCAAAATTTGGTGCACTCATTGTGTTGCAGGTTTCTTGGCATTCCGTCATTTCTGGTTTGGAAATACCATGATGCTACAAGCAGAGGATGCCCAATGATTCCTGGTATAACCCAGGAGCCAACAGGTGGGCGGAAATGAAATGACGATAATGATGACGAAATGACAATACCTGCTCCTTGATGGTACTCAAGGCCAATTACTGTTCAACCCCCCGTTGAAGGAAGGTTAAGATCAGAGCCACCGAGAAGGAGCAAGGATAACCCCCAAGAGACGCACAGCACACAATTTATGTCTTCCAGGTAGGATGGTAGATCTTCCCAGAAATAGATTTCCTAGCTTTTACCAGAGTAGGAATCACTGACTATACTTTAGCACCTGGCGTTCAACAGCCAAGCTGTCAGACCAAGCAACTGTAAAGCAGGATGGAAAATCGGTCCTTGGGACAGCAGATCCTCCGAGAAGAAGTTTCCAAGGAACATCGGAGACCAGCCACACCAGATCTGTGTACCAAGCCCAGAGAGTCCAGTTTGAAGCCACTAAGATGACCGGAATCCCTTCTGCCTCGATCCTGCGTAGAAGTCAGAAGCTTGAGAGGAGGGAAGGCTTAAATCAGATGTTACTAACCCCATGGGGCCACCAGTGCATCTGTGGCATCCACCAGAGGATTCCTTGACCGAGCCACAAACCTTTGCACCTTTCTGTTGAGCCGAGAAGCCAATAGATCTACCTCTAATGTACCCCACAGGAGACCCAGCTGAAGAAACACCTATGGATAAAGGGACCACTCCCCTTGGTCCAACGCCTCCTGACTGAGGTAATCTGCCTGCCAAATGTTCCCCCCGGGAATGTGCGCAGTGGAGAGAGCTGGAACAAACCATTCTGCCCACCTTTGAATGCCGGCTACCTCCAGAGCCACCAGGGCACTTCTTTGGACCCCTTGGTGATTGACATAAGCCACGGCCCTGACATTGTCCGACTGAATGCGCACAGGGCATCCCTGAAGATGATTTGTCCAATGATCCAGACACAGTCTGATCGCTTGGAGTTCCAAGACATTGAACGGTAATCTGGACTATTCCAGCGTCCATATCCCCTGAGCAGAATGCTTGCCGAGGACGCCTCCCCAGCTGGACAGGCTGGCATCCATGGTGACCACTGTCCAATACAAGGAGAGGAAGGATTTTCCCCGCCAGAGAGCGAAGCCACCATATAAGGGACTCCTTTGCTGTCTGACTCAGCTGGTTCGGATTGTCCAGACACTGCAGTCTTGTCCCATTTGGTCAGAATCTCCTTTAGCAGGGACATCGTATGGAACTGCGCAAATGGAACCACCTCAAAAGGTAGATACCATCAGGCCCAGCACCCGCATGCAAGTCTGGAGGGATGACCATTTGTCTGACAGCAGGAGGCAAATTGCAGCCTGCAATTTCTGGAGTTTGTCCAGAGGAAGAACAACTCTGGCTACGGGTCCAGAGTCAGGCAAAAATAGTTTAAGGCAGACGTCTGAAAATTCAGAATTCAGCCTAACTCCCGCAGAGTTCGTATTGTGATCTCCAGGTTCTCGACCAGAGCAGATGAATACCCTGCTCACAGAAGAAGATTGTCCAAGTAGCCCAGTACCGCGATCCCCCGGTGGCGTAACAAAGCTAGCACCGGAGCCAACACTTTTGTGAAGACCAGAGGAGCGGAGGCGAGACGAAAGGGTAACGCCACAAACTGATAATACTCCTCTCCCACAGCAAAGCAGAGAAAACGCTGGTGACTGACATATTGGAGTGTGAAGGTCAGTATCCTTGATGTCGATAGAGGCAAGAAAATCCACCTGACACAGGGATGCCACCATCGTTCGAATGGACACCATTCTGAAATTCTGTACCCGCACAAAGCAGTTTAACATCTTGAGGTCCAGGAATGGACACACCTTGCCCTCCTTCCTAGGGACTGTGAACAGGTTTGAGTAAAAACTCTGAAACGTTCTGAGGTCGGAACCGGGACAATCACCCCTAGAAGGAACAGGTCTTGTACCACCCCAAACAGACCCTGTAACTGGCCTGCGGGCAGGCGCAGGTTGGAAGGAAAAAACCTTGCCGGGGACAAGAGTGAAACTCGATCTTGTAACCGGACTGAATAACTTTGTGGACCCACTTGTCTTGCACGTGGGAAGTCTACGGGTCCGGAAACCAGTGAAGGCGTCCCTCCACCCCTGATACGGGTGAGGGCGCACCTTCATACTGAAGAAGCCTTGTCTGTGGGTTTGGAGAAGCCCACTCTCGGCTTGCCAGACCAGGTTCATTTGGAGCAGCAAGAGGAGGCCCTTGTCAGTCCACTCTGGAGGGACAAAAAACGTATGCGCCGAGAAGGAAGGTCCATGTCTACGACGAGGTTCCTTACCCTTAGCCTGTGAAAGAAAGGTACTCTTGCCCCCTGTAAATATTTTTAATACTGTCATATCCAGGGTAGCTTCAAACAGATGATCTCCTTAAAAGGGAAGATCAGTAAAGGCCTTCTTAGAAGTCCGGTCCGCAGACCAGCATTTAAGCCAAAAGACACGCCAAAGGACCACTGTTAAAACAGAGAGGCGAGCCATCAGGGGAGCCGCATCCAAGGCGGAATCACAGATAAACTGCAACTCCTGGACCAGCTGATCTACCAGCTCAGCAAAGGCAGAAGGGAGTTGCCCACCCTCTAAGTCACGGCACAGGAGGTTAGCCCACTGGGTCAGAGTTTGGGACACTAGGGCAATGGTAAATACCTGCCTCATTGCCGAACCCACTAATGTGTACATAATGCGGGCCACAGCCTCCGCCTTCCGGTCAGCTGGATCCTTAAAGGCTGGGGACTCTCCCACCTGAATAATGGTTGCCTTGTTTAATCTGGAAACCGGAGGGCCCACCACCGGTGGCACAGTCCACTTCTTAAGAAGGGAAAAAACACAACCATATAGGCGCTAAGAAGTCCATCCGCATAGTATGATATTATAATGGACAATATAAGTCCAATAAGAGAGTCTTTTTAAAAAAGTCTTATGAAGACAATAATAGGGGTTGTGATAAAAAATCCTGCTGCACCTGGCAGCTTTTTTTTCAGAGATGGAGGGAGGAAACTCTGGAGCAACATGTAAAACAAAAGCGGGAAAAGTGCTCTGGGTGCAGACTGCTTTAATAAAGATAAATAAAAGCAAATAATTAGCAGCAACTCCCAAAATTAGTTGATAATAAGCAGACATATGTGTGAGATAATCCACCATGGTGCTGTCCCTCTGATGGATGTGCGTGAGCTTCTTAAGCCGTGGAGCAGGAGAGAAGGTGGTCGGCCTTAATCTCGGGGTGTCAAGGTCATCCAGCTGAAGCTGACACTGCAGTGGAGGGGGAAGGGTCACATCAGTGACGCTCACTGGTATCCCGGGGCCCGGAAAGCATGACGCGTTTTTGAGCATGCGCTAAGTCCACAACCGACATACGCGCTTTTTCTTCAGGTGCTGGGGAGAGATCGTAATGCAGGGAATATATAGAGAGATGAGTGCTTCACTTATTAGTGTCCAAAGGAAGGTGAACACCAATACTGAGCGATTCTCCACCAGGGAAAGGGCTGTTTACACACAATGGGCACTTAAAGCTAATTGTACACAAATAAAAGGCTATCTAAATTATTATTTTTTTTTTTATCAGCTAATTTAGCCATGGATTTATTATTATTTAATATTATATTTTCCTGGTATTATATTGGTTGTATATTATTTATGTACTGTATTTATCCACATACCCATGATGGCTGTAGTTTTTACAGTACATTGTCTATTTTTATTTTTTATATTTTTTAGATAGCCTTTTATTTGTGCACAATTAGTTTTAAGTGCCCATTGTGTGTAAACAGCCCTTTCCCTGGGGGAGAAACACTCAGTATTGGTGTTCACCTTCCTTTGGACACGAATCAGTGAAGCGCTCCTCTCTCTATATATTCCCGGCATTACGATCTCTCCCCAGCACCTGAAGAAAGAGCGCGCATGTCCGTTGCAGACTTCGCGCATGCTCAGAAATGCATCGTGCTTTCCGGCCCCGGGATACCTGTGAGCGTCACGGATGTGACCCTTCCTCCCTCCACTGCAGTGTCAGCTGGATGACCTGGACAACCCGAGATTAAGGCCGGCCACCTTCTCTCCTGCTCCACAAGCTCAAGGCACACCGCACATCCATCAGAGGGACGGCACCACCGGTGGATTATCTCACACATATGTCTGCTTATTATCAACTAATTTTGTGAGTTGCTGCTAATTATTTGCTTTTATTTATCTTTAATAAAGCAGTCTGCACCCAGAGCGCTTTTTCTGCTTTTATTTTACACTTCTTAAGAAGGGACTATTTAAAGGGTTAATGCCTAGTAAAGCGCTTAGGAACCCCACGGAGGCGTTTTGGTCGTCCCCACTCATTAGCGACAATTCTGTCAAAATAGGCAGGGAAAGGATACATATTTACATAGTTACATAGTTAGTGAGGTTGAAAAAAGACAACAGTCCATCCAGTTCAACCTATGATGTGTGTGTGTGTTTGCTTTTAACCGTACATTGTATACCCCTGTATGTTGTGGTCTCTAAGGTGCCCATCTAATAGTTTTTTGAAACTATCAATGCTCCCTGCTGATACGACTGCTTGTGGAAGAGAATTCCACATCCTTACTGCTCTCACAGTGAAGAACCCCTTACGCATTTTAAGGTTAAACCGCCTTTCCTCTAGTTTTAGTGAGTGGCCACGTGTCTTATTGTATTCCCTTACTCTGAATAGTTTGTTCCTTATGCTAGGGTCACCAGTACAGTATTTGTATATTGATATCATATCCCCCCTCAATCTTCTCTTCTCCAGAGAGAACAGGTTCAGTGCCTGTAGCCTCTCCTCATAGCTGATGTCCTCCATTCCCCTAATTATTTTTGTTGCCCTTCTCTGGACTCTTTCCAGTTCCAGCACATCCTTCCTGAGGACCGGTGCCCAGAACTGGACAGCATACTCCAGATGTGGCCGGACCAGGGTCTTGTAGAGTGGAAGAATAATCTCTTTATTTCTGGAGTGAATCCCCTTTTTTATACATCCCAGTATTCTGTTGGCTTTACTTGCAGCGGCTTGGCATTGCATGCCACTGCCAAGCCTGTTGTCTACCAGTACCCCCAAGTCCTTTTCCATCCTAGACTCACCCAGAGGTTCCCCCCCCTAGTGAGTAGCTTGCTTTCTGGTTTTTGGCCCCCAAGTGCATTACTTTACATTTTTCAACATTAAACCTCATCTGCCATGTAGTTGCCCACCCCGTTATTTTGTTCAGGTCCGTTTGTAGGTTTCTACATCCTGCATAGAAGATAATGGCATGCCTAGTTTAGTGTCATCTGCAAATACTGAGATAGTACTAGATATCCCCTCCTCTAGATCATTTATGAATAAATTAAACAGGATTGGTCCCAGGACCAAACCCTGGGGGAACCCACTTTCCACACCAGCCCAATCCGAATACTCCCCATTAATCATCACCCTCTGGACTCTCCCCTGGAGCCAGTTCTCTATCCAGGTACTCACCTTATGGTCCATACCTACCTTCCTTAGTCTGTACAGTAAGCGTTTGTGGGGAACAGTGTCAAAGGCCTTTGCAAAGTCCAGATACACCACATCCACAGGCTTACCTTTATCTAGGTGGCAGCTCACTTCGTCGTAGAAGGTTAATAGATTGGTTTGGCAAGAACGATTTTTCATGAATCCATGCTGATTACTACTAATAATACCGTTTTCATTACTAAAGTCTTGTATGTGGTCCCTTAACCGCTTCCATACAGAGCAGTTAGACCCCCTTCCTGCCCAGACCAATTTTCAGCTTTCAGCACTCTCACAATTTGAATGACAATTGCTCAGTCATGCTACACTGTAACCAAACAAAATTTTTATCATTTTTTTCACACAAATAGAGCTTTCTTTTGGTGGTATTTGATCACAACTGGGGTTTTTTTTTTTTCTTAGTGATATAAGCAAAAAAAGAGCAAAAATTTTGCAAAAAAAAAAAAAAAAAACACTTTTTTAGTTTCTATTATAAAATTTTGCAAAAAAATTAATTTTTCTTCATACATTTGGGCCAAAATTTATACTGCTACATATCTCTGGTAAAATTAACCCAAATTAGTGTATATTATTTAGTCTGTGTGAAAGTTATTGAGTCTAGAAGCTATGGTACCAATTACTGAAAATTGATCACACCAGATGTACTGATCTCCTGTCTTGAGGCTCTGAAATGTCAGGACAGTACAAATACCCCCCAAATGACCCCTTTTTGTAAAGTAGACAGTCCAAGGTATTTAGTAAGAGGCATGGTGAGTTTTTTGAAGTTATAATTTTTTCCCACAATTCTTGGGAAAATGAAGAAAATTTTTTTTCTTTTTTTTCCCCAAAACATTGTCAATTTATAAGCTATTTCTAACACATAGCATGTACACAGCAAAAATGACACCCCAAAATTCATTCTGCTACTCCTTCTGAGTATGGTGATACCACATGTGTGAGACTTTTACACAGCCTGGCCACAAAAAGAGACTCCACGTCAAAGTAGCACCATAAGGCGTTTTAGGAGCATAAATGCACATAAAACTTTCTTACTACCTATCACACTTTTCAATTACAATACAATTTCCAATACAATGGAAAAGTCCACACAATGACCCCATTTTGGAAAGCAAACACTCCAACGTATATTCTATGAGGCATTATGGGTCCTTTGAACATGTCATTTTTTTCCACAAGTTTTTGGAAAATGTGGGAAAAAAATAAAAACTTTTTTTTTTTACACAAAGTTGTCAATTTATAGGATATTCCTAACACATAGCATGTACATAGCAAAAATGACACCCCAAAATACATTCTGCCACTCCTCCTGAGTATGGCAATACCACATGTGTGAGACTTTTTCACAGCCTATCCATATAGAGGGGCCCAACATCCAAGGAGCATCATCATGCATCCTAGCCACTTGCCTAGGCCTATTTTTGACATTTGGTGTTTACAAGCTAAAATCAGTTGTTTTTGCTAGAAAACTACTTAGAACCCCAAAACGTTATATATTTTTTTTAGCAGGGACCCTAGAGAATAAAATGGAGATTATTGCAATATTTTTTATCACACCGTATTTGCGCAGCGGTCTTCCAAACGCAATTTTTTGGGAAAAAATTCACTTTTTTGAATTAAAAAATAAGAAACCAGTAAAGTTAGTCCAATTTTTTTCCATAATGTGAAAGATAATGTTACGCCGAGTAAATAGATACCCTACATGTCATGCTTCAAAATTGCGCACGCTCACAGAATGGTGACAAACTTTGGTACTTAAAAATCCCCATAGGCGAAAAAATTTCTACAGGTTGCTATCTTAGAGTTACAGAGGAGGTCTAGGGCTCAAATTATTGCTCTTGCTCTAACGATCGCGACGATACCTCACATGTGTAGTTTGAACACTGTTTACATATGTGGGCGGGGTTTCCGTATGCGTTCGCTTCTGTGCGCGAGCTCACGGGGACAGGGCGCTTTAATTTTTTTTTTTACTATTTATTTTATTTATTATTTTTTATTTTTACACTGTTTTTTTTTTAAAAAAAAAAATTGATCATTTTTATTTCTATTACAAGAAATGTAAACATTACTTGTAATAGAAAAAGGCATGACAGGACCTCTTTTTTGTGAGATCTGGGGTCAAAAAGTCCTCAGATCTCACAAGTACACTAAAAGATAGAAAAAAAATAAAATAAAAATAAATTAAAATGAAAAAAAAAAAAAGGGACCTTTAAACTGGTTGCTAGGCAACGACGTTTGCCGTAGCTCCGGTCCTCCAAGACCATAGAGTCGAGTGAGGGCAAGCTTGCCCTCACTCGACATCCTGTCTGTGAGGATCTGGGACCGGATCGTTTTCCCCGCTGCCGGCGGGTCCGGTAAGCGGGGAAAAGGACCAGAATGCGGCGGGGGGGGGGGGGGGTGGGTCACCTCTTCCGCCACCCCGGAAGGGTGATCCTGCGGCGAATCCGCCGCTGGGACCACCCTTATCGGAAAGCCAACCGTCCACCGTTTAAAAAAATACCAGGGTTATGGCAGCTATCTGCTGCCATAACACCGGTATTTAGGTTTACACGGAGGACGTATATAAACCTTTTTGGACTTAGACATGGTGGCTGTATGAAGGGTGACAGGTACTCGGGTACTTTGCTGGGCAGGTGACAGGTACTCTGGTACTGATGAGCAAGTGGCAGGTACTCGGGTACTCTTATGGGCAGGTGACAGGCAGGTGATAGGTACTGATGAGTAGTACTGATACTGATAGGTGATACTGATACTGTACTGATGGGTACGGATGATCAGTACTGATACGGATAGGTACTGATGAGTAGTGATGGATACTGATGAGCAGGTGGCAAGTACTCGGGTACTTCAGGTGTCAGGTACTCTGATGAGCAGGTGGAAGGTACTCGGGTACTCTGATGGGTAGGTGACAGGTACTCGGGTACTCTGATGGGTAGGTGACAGGTACTCAGGTACTCTGATGGGTAGGTGACAGGTACTCGGGTACTCTGATGACGGGTACTCAAAGTACCAGAGTACCCGTCATCAGAGTACCCGAGTACCCGTCATCAGAGTACCCGAGTACCCGTCATCAGAGTACCCGAGTACCCGTCATCAGAGTACCCAAGTACCCATCATCAGAGTACCCGAGTACCCATCATCAGAGTACCCGAGTACCTGTCACCAGCCCATCAGAGTACCTGTCACCAGCCCATCAGAGTACCCGAGTACCTGTCATCAGAGTACCTGATGGGCTGGTGACAGGTACTCTGGTACTTTGATGGGCTAGTGACAGGTGCTTTTTATTGGGGGGGGGGGCAATCAGTGTGGTTGGGGTGCACTGTACTTGGTAACTAGCTGTTACCACAATCTCTTCCTCACACAGGATCAGTGTGTGTGGAGGAGAACACGGTGACAGCTAGTTACCGTGTTCTCTAATGACATTTGTGACCGGCTGTGATTGGACACAGCCGGTCACGTGGTAAAGAGCCAGTTTCATTGGCTCTTTACCTAGATCGGGATGGGCTCTGTCCGAGGGACGAGCATCGTCCCCGATCGCCGCGCTGCGAGCCCCCGGGCATTACGAAAGGAACGAGCGGCTCGGGCTGGCGCCGCTCATGTGATCGGCTGTGATTGACACAGCCGATCTCGTGGTAAACAGCCAATTTCATTGGCTGTTTACCTTGATCGGGGTTGGGCTCAGTCCGAGGGACGAGCCTCACCCCCGATCGCCGCGCAGTAGCGGGGAGATCCGGGCGCCGTCATATGACGTCCGCCTGGATCGCTAAAGGAATGTTGCCGACGTCATTTTACAATGACTCGGTATTGAAGGGGTTAACATCCCCTCCAACATCTTGCAGACTACAGATGTTAGGCTGACCGGCCTATAGTTCCCCGGGATATACCTTGGCCCCTTTTTAAATATTGGTACCACGTTGGCTTTTTTCCAATCAGCTGGCACCATACGCGTCTGTAAACTATCCTTACAGATCAAGAATGACGGTCTGGCAATCACCTGGCTGAGCTCTTTAAGAACCCTCGGGTGCAAGCCATCCGGTCCCAGTGATTTATTTATGTTAAGTTTCTCTAGTTTAGTTTTAAGTCTATCTTCTGTTAGCCATGGCGGCACTTCCTGAGGTGTGTTGTTTAGTTTGGCCTTACAAGCTAGGTTCGTGTAGCCCCCCGATTCTTTTGTGAAGACTGAAGAGAAGAAATGATTTAACACTTCCGCCTTTTCTCTGTCCTCAGTGGCCATATTTCCCTTATCTTTTATGGGGCCAATGTGATCTGGCCTCGCTTTCTTACTGTTTATATACATAAAGAATTTCTTGGGGTTCTTTTTACTCTCCTCCGTTATATGTCTCTCGTGTTCTATTTTAGCCGCCCTGATTTCGTCTTTACATTTCTTATTACACTCTTTGTAATGCTTAAATGCTGCCAATGACCCCTCAGTCTTGTATTTTTTGAAGGCCTTTTCTTTAGCACTAATATGCATTTTTATGTTGGAGTTTAGCCACCCAGGGTTTAATTTTGCTCTTTTAAATTTATTTCCCTTTGGAATGCACTGGTCAATCCCCTTGTTAAGTATGCTCTTGAAGCACTCCCATTTTTCCTCCGTGTTCTTTGTTCCCAGGGTTCCATCCCAATTGATATTTTCTAGCAGCGAGCGCAGTTTTGGGAAATTGGCTCTCTTTAAATTCAGCGTCCTTATATTACCCCTCTGCTTCCTATAACTGTAATTAATACTGAAACTTATTGACCTATGGTCACTGTTTCCTAAGTTCTCCCATATTTCTATATCCGTGAGCAGGTCTGTATTGTTGGTAATCAGTAGGTCAAGTACCGCATTTTTTCTCGTCGGTGCATTCACCATCTGACCCATGAAATTGTCCTGCAAAACATTTAGGAACTGTCGAGCCTTGGCTGAGTGTGCGGTTCCTTCTGCCCAGTCTATATCTGGATAATTAAAGTCCCCCATTATAATGACGTTTCCCGTCCTTGCTGCCAATCCTATCTGTAAAATGAGGTCCGCCTCCCCCTCCTCCCTCTGGTTGGGGGGCCTATAGCATACGCCCAATATTACCTTCCCCACCGTTCCTTCCCTTTGAAGCTCTACCCATAGGGATTCTGCCTCGTCCTTAGCTCCATTATTAATATCATCCCTCATATTTACCTGTACACTGTTCTTAATATACAGACATACCCCTCCCCCTTTTTTACCCTCTCTATCTCTGCGATAAAGGGAATACCCCTGAATGGTCGCCATCCAATCATGAGAGCTGTCAAACCAAGTCTCAGTTATCCCCACAAAATCTAAGTCCTCCTCAAACATCAGCAGCTCCAGCTCTCCCATCTTGTTGGCCAGGCTTCTGGCATTGGTATACAAACCTCTTAATTTTGACCGGTTAAATTTATCCTCATTTGATGTTTTTAGGCTGCTCACTTGATTTTTCCCCATACCCACCCTGGGTATAGGAGCTCCGATCACCCAACCACTAATGCCCCCATTTCTGCCCTCTGAAACTTGCTTTCCACTGGCTAATTCGACATCTGTACCCTCCCCCCCATTCCCTAGTTTAAAAGCCCCTCTAACTTTTTGGCCATCCTCTAACCCAGTATGGCTGCACCCTCCCCATTTAGGTGCAATCCGTCCCTACCAAAGAGCCGGTGGCCGACTGAGAAGTCGGCCCAGTTCTCCAGGAACCCGAAACCCTCCTTACTACACCAGCTCCTCAGCCACTCGTTAACTTCCCTAATCTCCCGCTGCCTCTCTGGTGTGGCTCAAGGTACAGGTAGTATTTCGGAAAATACTACCTTGGAGGTCCTTCTCAACTTAGCGCCTAAGTCCCTGAAATCGTTTAGGACTCTCCATCTTCCTCTGCCTATGTCATTGGTACCCACGTGTACCATGACAGCTGGGTCTTCCCCAGCCCCACCCAATAATCTGTCCACCCGATCCGCAATGTGCCGAACCCGAGCGCCCGGCAAACAACAGACTGTTCGGCACACACGGTCTTTGATTACACTGTCTGTCCTTCTAATAATTGAGTCCCCTACCACCAGCACCTGTCTTTCCTTTCCCTTTCTCCCAGCCTCACTGGAGGAGTTCTTCCCCTGGCAGCTAGGGGCGTCGCTCTGCTCCAGCAATGCTGGTCCCTGACTGGTTTCCCCAACATCACGCAACAGGGCGAATTTATTGGGGTGCTCCAGCCCAGGATCAGCCTCCTTGCCTTTTTGCCCTCTACCCTTCCTGTCACATGTCTACTCTGCTCTGCTGCCTGCACCTCCGTCATTCCGCCCACCTCTGTGCAGACCCCTGCCTGCACCTGGCGGGTACAATCCCAGCTCTCCTTCAGTATGGACATACGTCTCAGTGTTGCCAGCTGCTTCCCTAGATTCAGGACCTGAGCTTCCAGGGAAACAACGTGCTTACACTTTGTGCATTTGTATTCGCCCTCGATCTCATGATTGAGGAACGTATACATACCACAAGATGTACACCGAATCGCATCTCCACACCCGCCGGGCATTGTACCTACTAATCTATCTAATGGGGATTCAGTGATTTAAGTCTATCCTACGTGGCTATTTCCTGGCTTCCTAACTCTACACCTTTGCTGCTCTGAATGGTGAGCCATTGTGAGTGCCTCTGTGACAGCTTCAGCCGCGTCCTCCATCTTCAGTGCATCTACCAGAGCCTTTCTGTGCGCAAGGACAGACGTGGAGGAATCCTCCTCACTATGAGAGGAATTCGAGGCGCGTGGTCGCAGACCCAGCAGGGTGACCCACGTCCGCCGAATCAGATTCAGGATCTGATGAGACAGGGGAAGGTGGGGGTGCAATTTGCTAGCCCGTCGCCTGCAAGCGGCCTCCACCAAGGACACAAGGGACTCCAGGATCGCGGTCAGTGCATGGATGGATGCTTGGGACCCGGAAGCCCCTGTAGCCTCAGAGAGGGGATTAGGTGGGGAAACGTGCTCCAAAGACTCCATGAGTCACCAGGGGGACCCCACAAAAAAGTGTAAAACACTGCTAAGGGAAAACCCCCGCTGCGTTGGCAGCAACACCAGGTCACCAAGCACAAGCGATCCTCCACTGAGAGGGAGAGGACCCCACCAGACTCACCACCCGCCAACACAGGCACCTAAAATTGCACTACAACCCCCTCTACCAGTCCATCATCCGGTCGCCGGCGGCGCACCTCCCTGCCCCCATCGCCAGTTAGCGCCTTGCCCCCACCCTAGCATAGTGGCCAAACCATCCCAAAAATACATCCCCATCGTTTGTAGAGGGGGCAGAATGAGGGACTTGACAAATAGGGGGGGGGTGCTCGGGGGTTTGAGGGTCTAACTGTCCAAAGGAGGGGCCCGCGCCCACCCCAAAATCCTCCAAGTGTAGAGGGGGGGGGGGGAACAGCTATCACCATACCAGGAACCAGGTGGGCACCGCTCCAGACAGATCCTCCATCAAAATGGGTGGGCTGCAACCTCGTGGGACGTTTAACTCGCAGGGCCAGCCCCAGTCCAGTGGGGCCATGTCGCATCCGACCGAGCGTAGAGCTGAGGCCTGCGCATGCTTGCTGGCCAGACTAGGGGTAAAACTGTATCTAGACTATCCAGCCCATCACCCAGTCTGGCAGTTGATAGTAGATCTCACAGGAAAAATCCAGAAGGAAAACATTTTTCTATCTAAAATATTTTGCCAAGACCACAGATCCCAGCAAGGATCTATGGTCTCTATGGTCTCCTGACTAGGCCGAAAAAAATCCTCAGTGACTATAGGAAGTAGCAGAGGGAGTTTACCCCCTGGGACTGCCCATGCGTGCAGCCAGAAGTTTTTTTTCTGCCCAGTGTCCTACTCCTGTAGGGGGCAGCATAACCCAATGGTCATGACAGGAGCGGTGTCCGTCAATGAACAAGAGAGAAAAAAAGGTTTGCCTGTATTTCATTAAAACATAGGCTGGTTCTAAAACACGGAGAGCTAGGTAAGGCTGTACAATGGGATGTTGCTTTATCTGTGCTTCAAAAAAATGAAGAAAAACGGGGGCATCATTTAATACATCATTTGTTTTTTTTTTTTCCTTTTTTTTTTTTTTTAGTAAAATGTTGGTATTAGGTAAAGGACTGCTTTAAAATACCTGCATTGTACAAAATACAAGACATCGTGGACCGGTATTCATCTTCTGTTCAATGTACTACAGGAAAGCCTGCTTTTGAGCTGTACAACAAAGCACAGCGCTCTAATTTTGGAGCCCCATGAATAAAAACCAACTTGACCAGTCAGGAGAGAAAGCAAAACATCACATTCGAGACTTACTTCTGATCTTAATGTTGCTTTCATACAGGCCTGGCAGATTGGCCCACTGCGAGAAAAGTTTAAGGGAACGCGACGTGTCCGGTTCTGACAGGTCTGCTCTTCACATACAAGCCAACCCTGAAAAAAGTCCAAATGAAAAATATTACATTGCGGTTCAGTATTCATTAGGAATTAGATTTTATTATATTGTGCAACACTAAACATAACTGGCAAAAGCAGTTAACCTATTTCTTGCACTTACAGGTAATTTCAAATTAATTTAAAGGGGTCTATTTATAAAGGTTTTTACATGATTCTCACAGCCACCGACCCCCCCCCCCCCCGACTTACGTTTCTTAATTGGATTTAATATAAAAAATGTGGCAATACATAAAGAAAGCTGTGTGAAAACATTTATAACTAGACCCCATAGTGACAGGAATAAAATTAGAATCAGTTTTCACAAAAGCAACACCTGAAGTTAGTTGTAACTAAGTTAGTGCAGTGCTTTTCAAAATAATAAAGGCTAATGTTAAGCAAAGATCATATTAATTACCAAGTTAGGCTTGAGCCATTTCTGCATTTCAGTTTTGTACCTATATAATCAGCAAAACCTAATACTTACAGAAGTGAGACAACCTTTTTTGGGGAGCAATGTGCCTTTTTTCCCCAGTTTGGCAAGATAAAAATTGATTTTAACCATTTCTCCTGTTTATCAAATTTCTTAAGCCTGGTACACACCGATGGGTTAAAATTAAAAAAGAAAAACAGTCAGCTCTGCTTGGAGCCACTGTACTAACTACCCCCCCACCAGAACTCTTTGCCATTGTGTACTTAAACAGGAAGGACGAGACAGGAGGTAAACTGGAGTTTTTTTTTTTAAACCACACTTTTCATAGGAGAAATAAAGCCTAATATACAGTGCCTTGCGAAAGTATTCGGCCCCCTTGAACTTTGCGACCTTTTGCCACATTTCAGGCTTCAAACAAAGATATAAAACTGTAATTTTTTGTGAAGAATCAACAAGTGGGACACAATCATGAAGTGGAACGGAATTTATTGGATATTTCAAACTTTGTTAACAAATAAAAAACTGAAAAATTGGGCGTGCAACATTATTCAGCCCCTTTACTTTCAGTGCAGCAAACTCTCTCCAGAAGTTCAGTGAGGATCTCTGAATGATCTAATGTTGACCTAAATGACTAATGATGATAAATAGAATCCACCTGTGTGTAATCAAGTCTCTGTATAAATGCACCTGCACTGTGATAGTCTCAGAGGTCCGTTTAAAGCACAGAGAGCATCATGAAGAACAAGGAACACACCAGGCAGGTCCGAGATACTGTTGTGGAGAAGTTTAAAGCCAGATTTGGATACAAAAAGATTTCCCAAGCTTTAAACATCCCAAGGAGCACTGTGCAAGCGATAATATTGAAAAGGAAGGAGTATCAGACCACTGCAAATCTACGAAGACCTGGCCGTCACTCTAAACATTCAGCTCATACAAGGAGAAGACTGATCAGAGATGCAGCCAAGAGGCCCATGATCACTCTGGATGAACTGCAGAGATCTACAGCTGAGGTGAAAGACTCTGTCCATAGGACAACAATCAGTCGTATACTGCACAAATCTGGCCTTTATGGAAGAGTGGCAAGAAGAAAGCCATTTCTTAAAAGATATCCATAAAAAGTGTTGTTTAAAGGTTGCCACAAGCCACCTGGGGGAGACACCAAACATGTGGAAGAAGGTGCTCTGGTCAGATTAAACTAAAATCAAACTTTTTGGCAACAATGCAAAACGTTATGTTTGGCGTAAAAGCAACACAGCTCATCACCCTGAACACACCATCCCTACTGTCAAACATGGTGGTGGCAGCATCATAGTTTGGGCCTGCTTTTCTTCAGCAGGGACAGGGAAAATGGTTAAAATTGATGGGAAGATGGATGGAGCCAAATACAGGACCATTCTGGAAGAAAACCTGATGGAGTCTGCAAAAGACCTGAGACTGTGCAAAACTGATAGAGACATACCCCAAGTGACTTACAGCTGTAATCTCAGCAAAAGGTGGCGCTACAAAGTATTAACTTAAGGGGGCTGAATAATTTTGCACCCCCATTTTTTCAGTTTATTTGTTAAAAAAGTTTGAAATCTCCAATAAATTTTGTTCCACTTCATGATTGTGTCCCACTTGTTGTTGATTCTTAACAAAAAATTACAGTTTTATATCTTTATGTTTGAAGCCTGAAATGTGGCAAAAGGTCGCAAAGTTCAAGGGGGCCGAATACTTTCGCAAGGCAGTGTACACTAGAATTTTGTTTTGTTCAACCCAGCAGGCTGAACAAAAAAAATAACGGAGGAACACGGGAGGAGCCACTGCACTAACTATCTGATGTTAGTACAGCAATCTCCCCTGCTGGGGTACTGTTTTCTGACTAGTCCCCCCCCCCCAGAACACACTGGCCAGTAGGGCTGGGTTTAGGAGTGTTCAGATTGTAGTGCCAACCCACCTGAGCAATCCCACCAGGAGGCCCTCTTTACATACCACCATTTAAAGGCAGCGTGTAAGTACAGTTGCGGGCTGGGAAGTGCCTCACTACCTATGATTGGCAGTGTGCAGTGAGGGCTTCCTGGTGGGATTGCTCAGGTGGATTTTGACTACGATCCAAACGCGCTTGAGCCTATCCCTACCAGCCAGCATTCTCAGCCATTGGTTAAGAGGGCTGATCAGGTGCGGACTGGCAGACCTTCTTGGGTAGCAAAAGGTAGGATATCAAGAGCACTAAAAGCTATCAGTTCCAATAACTGTATAAATAAAAACAAAAACAAAGTCACATAGAAGGCGAGTCCAATGTGCTAGCTTAGTGGCGCTGTAGAAGAGCTAGAAGTGACTCTGCAGGGAACACAAGGAGAGGCAGCACCATCTAAGGGTAGCCGTATGAGACTTTATTAGCCATAATAAGTATGCAACTCACAAGATGATGGCATGTAAGTGCTCGTCAAAAGAATAAGTGTCCCCGCTGTGTACGACCGGATGGTCAACAATCCTAGTCAGGGAGGCTGGATAGAGCCTTCAGGTGTGTGGGTGGATAGCAACACTTCCTGGAGCGGGTCTGAGGATCCTGGGGGGAGCCAAGGTCCTGGTGTCACAAGCGATAGGCGTGACACGCATTCGGAGCATGCATGCTCATTTAGGCCGCGTACGCAGCTGGGACTTTTATTCTTTTCACGCCCATCGCTTGCGACACCCTGGACGTCGGCACCCCCAGGATCCTCAGACTAGCTCCAGGAAGTGTTGCTATCCACCCACACAGCCGAAGGCTCCATCCGGCATCCCTGACTAGGATCGCGAACCATGCGGTCGTACACAGTTGGCACTCTATTCTTTGACAAGCGACAAAAGAGTTGTTTACTTATTATGGCTATTATAGTCTCATACTGCTACTCTTAGATTGTGCTGCCTCTATTCTTGTCATACCTTTTTGGGTAATGCATCTTTGCCCAGCTTCCGTCGGATTGTCTACTGTACACGAGTCAAATGTCAGCCAGTTTCTATTGAACTGGCTGATGCCGCCTGATATTCAGCCCATGTGTATAGCCCTTAAAAGGGTTTGTTATCTGGCTGTCACTGATTTATCTCCACATAGCAAACTTTAAAGACAGAAATATGCATGCTGCTCGCTTTAATTCCAAGCAAAGCTTCTATCAGAGGTCTGCAGTTATTAAAAACAAATCCTTTATATGCAAAACAATCCCTTTACTGCCCTTGCCTGAGCCAGTGATGGCAACTATTAAAGAACAGGGAAGAGAAAGACAGAGGTAAGACCTCCTATTTTAAAAATTGCCTAGTAACCCCGGGATCTGTTAACATTAAAAATAATTTGTTCCCTCTTCTGTATTGCTCAGACATCAGAAGGATAGAAATGACTTGGTACTTCTGAGAATGAGAAGCACATGACTACTATCTATCTGGTGACAACTGTAGTGCTTGATGATTGGCATAGCACTGTCACAAGGGGGTCAAGAAACAGCCTTCAGCTCTGTATAAGCTCTGACTGGAGTGACTCCATGTTTACATAGGTAGCTGAATGGAGAAAAAGAGAAGGAAAGAAGAGTATGTGCTGCTAGGGAGGGAGGTATAACTGCCTGGCCGTATTGGAGGTACGACCAGATACACAGTCTGCAGGACCATAGCATTACAGATTGTGGGTGTGATGCTTTAAAGGTCCATTAAAAAAAAAAAAAAAAAAAAAACGCTTATTTTTTACATGCTAGAAGAATGCAAGAAAAATTGTTTATTACATTAGCTTACTGTATTTTTGTATCATATCAGACTTAGCAAGAGAAAAAAAATCACTGCCGCTTTAATGTTTAATTAAAAGAAATGTAATAGGAAAATAAGTAAATGTTTATTGGACCATACAAAGACCAGCCAACAACAGAGCAAAAAATGTACAGTAACCATACTGGAAAATTAGTAAAAAAAAAAAAAAAAAAGGCAATGATACATGGGCACAAATACTGCCACTGCACCTGTGTTCTAGTACAAACAGCAACTATATCTCAGGTAAACAGGCCAACACACTCATCATTTGTATGGAAGACATAATGTAATTTGTAGCCACTTCCTTACAGTTATAATTACCATTAAAGAGGTCTCTGTTTATCACATTTCTATTCAGTCTCTATTTAGGTATGTTTGCACTTCATATCTCGCAATCTCACTTCACAAATGACAATAACTAGCATTATCATTAGTGGAAATGAAAATTAAATACACGATTGCGTCATGTGTTCTTGCATTGTACATACTGAAAATCAGCCCTAGTGATTTCATTTGTGTTTTGTTAAACTAGAGAAAAAAAAAATGTACAAACCAAAGTTCAGGAAATAAAATACATGTCCCAGCTCAACAAAAGGAACCTGGGGCAACAAGTGTGTAAGCTGCCATTGTCTAATTGATTTTGAAGATGTGGTCTCCTAGATCCTCATCCTTCAGTCTCTTGCACATGGGCAACTGAACTCATGCAATGTAAATTCCAGCATCATTCTTCAGCCCAGAAAGTCTAGGTGCTGCATACAGCAGGCCGTAAACATGAATGGCTGTTCGCAGCAAAAAAAGAAAAAAAAGAAAAAAGGAAAGTTCTCAATGTTTGGCATATGCCCATTTTTTTCCTTTGTTTTCATTAGAGATGTACATCTAAGGGTCCTTTCACACGGCCGCTCCATGTGTGAAAGGTCCGCTGCGGGACTTTTTTTTTTCCACGGAGCGGATGACATTTTTGTCATCCGCTCCGTGTGCCCGCATATCATCCTATCCGTTTGCGGATGATATATGGACATAATGTAAGTATATGGCACTGCGGATGTCAGCGGATGACACCGCTGACATCCGATTTTCCTTCCTTTCCGTTTTTTGCACGGAAGAAAAAATGGGGTTCTGTTCCATTCGTAAAAACGGAACAGAACTGAAAGGAGGAAAATCGGATGTCAGCGGATGGTATTCCGCTGACATCCGCAGTGCCATTCACTTACATTATGTCCGCAAATCATCCACAAACGGATGGGATGATTTGCGGACACACGGAGCGGCCGTGTGAAAGGACCCTAAAGCTGCATCCACCCAAGTATGATTCCAAGAGAAAAAAAAAAAAAAAAAAACACCACTTTTCTTTTGAGTTCTATTGGCTGCAGCAAGGTGGTTTATTGCTTCGCACCACGCAGCAGGACTGCTCTAGAATAGTCAAAATACAACCACACATGGTGTGAATAGGCCCTAAAAGGAACTTTACACTGTACATGTTGAATTAGGAATAGAAATCAAAACCTAGTACCTTTACCTGCATTTTGAATGCCATCTGTGTTTCTATTCCTGCGCTATCAGACTTTGAAGCGGTCTTCTGTCTCCAGTGCCCAGTGACAAGAAGACCCCATGCGGTCACTCAATCTCCCCTTCTACCAATCCTCTACCTTTTATTTGTGCTGTTGGGGGGGGGTACATAACACAAAAGCAGAACTGTGCACAATCTCCCATGTTAGGATTGGGGACAGGAGACAAGGATTAGGGTCGCCAGTTCCCTAGCGGATTCATAGGATCATTTTGAGGAACCTTCAGAAGAACCAATGGTGGAGGCATATGATCTAACAATGGTTAGAGTACTAAAGAGCCTGCTAAGAGTCAAAACTCTTATTGCGTAGAAGATCCAATTTACTAAAAATTATATCACAGCAGTTTTACATGCAGCATACAAAAGAGACACTCTCAAAACATAACTAGACACTATTTACTTTATAAGTGGAAATATATCTAAAAGAACAGTTATTGTAGTTCAAAGCAACCAAACTGCAATAGAAATAAAAGAACTATTCAGACTCCTTAAGTCTAGTCAACTACCACTGTGGGACTTGTACATTTGCATTAAAATGTTGTGTAACCATAGACATTAAAATACACTGAATCAGTTTGTGAATCTCAGGATTTTATACAAAAAACAAAAACAAAAAACTGAGTCTTTACCAGTTCGACCAAAACCAAATACCAAAACTAGGGTGTCTACAATTTTTTATAACATGTATTGTATTTATATTGTTAATTATAAAAAAAAACACATGCCAACATCACACCAAGGTAAAGACAGTGGAAAGATCAACCCAATTGCTAAAATATTCTGGAATGCATTTTTTATACAGCTATATAATGCTATCCCAAGTCAGTTATGTATGAAGTGTGGTTTATTTTATATGAACATCTAAAGCCATGTAGTACACTCAAAGCTTTTTTTCCCCTTTAACCACTTGCCGACCGCCGCACGACTATCTACGTCGGCGGTCAGCCCCTCACAGGCAAACTAACGTAGGGCTACGTTGCTTGCTTGTGAGGGTCTAGGGAGCGAGCGCGCGCCCCCGGGGGCGCGCTCCCGCTCCCGCGTGGTCACGGACCCCCCCGCGCGTGTGACCAGCGGACCCGATGTCCGCCGGTCACTCGGCGATCGGCGGGGGAGAGGGAGAATGTCAGGCAGCTTGTGTAAACAAACTGCCTGTCATTCTCCTCGCTGCAAAGACACTGATAAAACGGATCTGGTATGTAGATCCGTTGATCAGTGTCCTTACAGCTAGAGCCACAGCCAATCACAGTAGAAACCACGCCCCTAGGGACACACACAGCCCCTCCCTTCCAAATAAAGTTAACCCCTTCACTACCAGTGTATTTTTACAGTAACAGTGCATATGTATAGCACTGATTACTGTAGAAATGTCACTGGTAACCCCAAAAGTGTCAAAAATGTCAGTCAAGGGTCCGATCTGTCCGCCGCAATGTCGCAGTACCGCAAAAAAAATCGCAGATCGTCGCCATTACGCGTTAAAAAAAAAAACAACAAAAATGACAAAAATCTTTCCCTTTGTTAGTAAACGCGATAACTTTTGCGCAAACCAATCAAAATACGCTTTTTGCGATTTTTTTTACCAAACATAGGTAGCATAAAACAAATTGGCCGAAAATTTTTAAAAATTTTGATTTTTACATTTTTTTTTGGGGGAATTTCATATAAAAAAATGTGAAAAATATTGCTATTTTTGCAAAATTGACGCTCTTTTTTTGTTTATAGCGCGTGATCAAAAAATCGCACAGGTGATCAAATACCACCAAAAGAAAGCTCTGTTTGTGGGAAAAAAAGGACGTCAAATTCGTTTAGGTACAGCGTCGCACGACCGCGCAATTGTGCGTTAAATTCACGCAGTGCCGAATCGCAAAATACCCCCTGGTCGGAATGGGGGTAAAATCTTCCGGGGCTTAAGTGGTTAACAAAAGTACTCTATTCTACTCTCTCAAAGCAAACTACTTTCTCAGCAATAAGAGGTCACCTTATTTCTACAGAATCTATTGAAAGAACCATTCAGCACTTTGCCTGGTGTCAGTCAATAAATCAAATAGCTCCTGACAGATTATGCAAATGGAACATACTTCAGAACATGCAGTGCGCACAGAGCATTCCAAAAAACAATGAATCACAATAAACTGGGCCAAAATAATCTTGTCGTGAAAAATTTGAGTACATTAAAGTAGATGTAAACCCCATTTGTGAAATTTGACCTGGGCACATATATCTGTAGTTTTTACCCATCGCTCTCCAAAGCCTTAAGTCCTGTGTCTTTCTGCTTCTTTTTTCCTCTGTTAGCAGGATAACTTCTGACAAGTTCTCAGACACAGGCGATAAAAGCATCTGTAAATTTGAGTCAGGGAGGGAAGTTAGAGACAGATAAGCAGAGAGCTTATCTATTTACAGCACAGCAAGTTTCTTCATTCCTCTGCCTATGTGGAGGGGGGGGGGGGGGGGGTGTGCCTTTTCTCCAATCAGCTGTCACACAGTGTATACCAAGTGCTGGAAAAGAAAGAAAAGATGTTCACTTTCTAAACCGTGTAAAAAGCTATAGACCGCAGATATACAATAAAACTTATGTAGAGAGAATTGTTTCAGCTCTGTGTATCATCTGAGGCTGTTCACTTCACTGGGTATGTCAGGGTTTAAATTCATTTTAACTAGGAAAAGAAAGGATTCTGCATAAAACAGCAGAACTTCCAGCACATCGTGGGACACGTCTGGGTCTCCCCCATTCCTTCAAACAGTATATTAGCAATGAAACATCTTGCCGCAGTGATTTGGTATAAGCCCACTATCCAGGGCCTTTCAGTGAGTGGGCAACACCATAAATATAGGCTTTACACAGATGATATACTGCTGTATGCCTTGAATCTCAGGCTAGCTTTTCCATCTATGCTGCAAGAATTTTGCTTGCTTGGTCAACTAACCACTTCAAAAGTGAATGCCCATAAATAAATTGTGTTAAATGTGACACTGCTGAGCAGCAGTTGCTACTATTTTGGTAGGCCATTGACTTGATCAAGGAACTAGGGGTTTGTATACACCGTGGGCCACTCTAGATTTTAAACTCTTAACTATATGACCCTTCTGAAGAATATGTTATGAAAACAAAGCAGTATTAAACCCACAAGTAAAATTGTAATATATTGCAGCATATCAGTGCCTTATTGTGGTGGCTTCACTTGTTTTCTTTTAGGCTTTTTTCCTTTATTTCACCTATGACTCAAGGCAGTAACACACTTGCCTAAAACCCTTCGCATCCTGACTGCCGCCATCCCTGTGGTGACCCCGCACTGGAAATGTATGTTCAAGTTGTTAAAGTACATCTTAATCTGCTTGTTTAACACTACCCTCTCCCCAGACTGAATGCTGCAGTCTGCTTTACTACTTAAGAATGTAGACGCCAAAAACAGGAAGTGTGTTACTGCCGAACAACGGTAAAAAAGAACTCACATATATAGCCACCACTAAAATGAAAAGTGATGGCTGGGACCTTAGGTGTTTGAGATGATAAGCTCTACGGCCGTTTCGCGTCCAACGCGTCCTCAGGAGCTTTGGGAGTTCTTTTTTACCGTCGATTTTATATTCTATATACACTGTTTTTGTATCAGTGTTACTGAATATTTTGATTGTATATTTTTATTAAATTGATTTTTACTTCATACTACACCATGAGCCTATCCCATTTTTTATATAATTTAATCCTTCCATGACGTGCTGAGTCAATCTACGCATTGGAGGTTCTCTATGAGGCTGGAGGTTGCTGACTACATTGATGTCCCAAAAGATCTGGAGACTGGTCGCATAACACTCGTTTGCTGTCCTATAATTTAGACAGTATTTGCATCTGGTGAGTTTGCATTTCACTTATTTTCGTCGGTGGAGAGATCATTATTCTGTTCATCGTGACATCCATACGTTCACTGGGGATTGCACCTATTGAATGTCGTCACATTTAATTTTATGAACTTTATCACCAGAGACATTTCATCAATTTGGATATATTTTTTTTTTTTAATTTGTTTCTTTTTATTTATTTATTTTAGCACTGCAATTTTCTTTTTATTAAGCGCCAGAGTAGAATGCGCCTTAACAGGGAAAGGAGGAATCTGGAAATAATCGCAGCAGACGTAGGCAGCCCTTTTTTTGGACCATCCATGAGTACAAAGAGCAAATCAGACTTCTGAAAAGACTCAGTAGTCTCCAAGTACACCCTGATTGCACTAACCACATCCAGAGTAAGCAGTGCAAATTCCTTAGGATGTTTTGGCTTAGGACACAAAGAGGGTAACACAATGTCCTCATTCAAGTGAAAACTGGAAACCAGCTTCGGAAGGAAGGACAGATCCAGGCGAAGTACCACTTCATATCGTTAAACACTAGACAGGGAGAACAACAGGACAACGCCGCCAGTTCCAACACCCTGCACGCAGAAGTAATAGCCACCAAGAAGTTCACCTTCTGGGATAAGGTAAGCAGTGGAATCTCCCAAATACTTTCAAAAGGAGGTTTCTGAAGAATCGACAGCACCAAATTAAGGTCCCAAGGTGGCAACGGGGGACGCACCGGAGGTACAAAGTGTGGCACCACCTGGAGGAAGTTACGCACCAGGGAATGAGTGGCTAATGGCCTTTGGAAAAAAACCTGACCCTGAATAGTACTCAAGGCCAACTTTTGATCAACCGTCTCGATCCTGTGAAGAAGTCTTGGCAGCAACTTGAAAGGAGGAAAGGTTTACATCAGCTGATACTGACCCCCACGGGGCCACCAGCGCGTCTGCGGCATCTGCCAGAGGGTCCCAGGAGCGGGCCACAAACCTCTGCAATTTTCTTTTGATCCGAGACGCCAACAGATTTACATCTGGAGTGGCCCAACGAAGGCACAACTGCTGGAACACCTCTGGAATGGAGGGACCATTCCCCTGCATTTAGGACCTGTCGACTGAGGTAATCTGCCTGCCAATTTTCCACTCCTGGAATGTGAACAGCGGAGAGAGCTGGAACAAAGCGTTCCGCTCACCAAAGAATGCCTGCCACTTCCAGGGCCGCAAGGACACTTTCGGTGCCCCCTTGGTGATTGACATAAGCCACGGCCGTGGCATTGTCAGATTGAATGCACACTGGACAACCCTGCAGGTGCTCGGTTCAGTGGACTAGGCAAAGCCGGATAGCTCTCAGCTCCAGAACATTGATCGGTAACCTGGAATCCTCTAGGGACCAGACAACCTGCCAAGAACCCCTCCCACCCTGACAGACTTTCATCCGTAGTGACATGGTCCAATATATAGGGAGGAAGGATTTCCCTTACCTGAGCATCAGGGACCGAAGTCATCAGATCAGGGACTCCCTGGTCACCTGGCTCAGCTTGTCCAGGGAATGTGGATTTTTGTTCCATTTGAGAAGGATTTCCTTCGGGAGGATCCTCGTGTGGAATCGAGCGAAGGGGACCGCCTCGAAGGACAACACCATCCGTCCCAGAACTCTCATACAAGTCCGCAGGGATGACCATTTGCTGGACAGCAACAGCTGAATCGCAGTCTGGAGTTTGAGTTGTTTTCTGGAGGAAGAAACACCCTGACTGAGGACGAGTCGCAGATAATCCAGTCTCATGGAAGGGACCATGGACGACTTGTGAAGGTTCAGAATCCACCTGAACTCCTCCAGAGTTCTCATGGTGATCCCCAAATTTGTCACCAGCACCGTGGGAGACTCCGCACGGAGAAGCAGATCATCCAGGTAATCCAGGACCTATATTCCCTGCTGGCGTAACAATGCCAGGATCGGAGCCAACACCTTCGTGAAGACCCGAGGAGGAGAGGCGAGACCAAAGGGTAACGCCACAAATTGATAAGGACCCTCTCCCACGGCAAAGCGCAGAAACCGTTGGGTGTCCTGCACATCTTGGTATGGCATTTTTGATGTCTATGGAGGCCAGGAAATCCCCCTGATGTAGGGAAGCCACCACTGTGCGAACAGATTCCATCTTGAATGAGTGAACTCGCACGAAGCAATTCAGTGCCTTCAGGTCCAGGATTGGACGCACCTTGCCTTTCTTCCTGGGGACCGTAAACAGGTTTGAATAAAAGCCCTGAAAACGTTCCGCACACAGAACCGGAACTATTACTCCCTGTTGTACTATCTGGGATAGCCACTGGCTTGGGAACCGGCAAAGAAGCCCCCCCCCCCCCACCCCAGATATGGGTAAGGCCGAAGGGACCTTGTCCTCAGGTCTGGAGAAACTCTATTTTTGTTTGCTAGACCAGGGTCTCTCTCAGGACCACCCGAGGGAGTCTTTTAGGACTTGCCCTATCGACTGACCCCGAGAGATGAAAAAACTTCTTGTGTGCTGAAAAGGAGGGACCCCGTTTGTGACGAGGGTTCTTACCCTTGTTAGCCTGTGGGAGACCTTTCATAATGTCATCCAGGGTAGCCCCAAACAGGCGATCTCCTTGAAAAAGTAGATCAGTCAAGGCCTTCTTTGAGGTCTGATCCGCAGACCAGCACTTTAGCCAAAGTATATGCCGCAGAACCACTGCTGAAACTGACAGTCGACCCATATGGGAGCAGTATTCAGTGCGGCATCGCAAACAAATTGCAGCCCCTGCACCAGCTGGTCCAACAGCTCCGCAAAGGCATGGGGGAGTTGTTTCACCTCAAGGTCAAATCCTCCACTGGGATCATGGTAGCTTTATTCAGTCTTGAGACTGGAGGGTTCACTTTTTGATAAGGGACTCCTCAAAAGGGTATCGTCTAGCATCCGCTTAGGCACCCCAGGGGAACGCTTTGGGCGGTCCCATTCTTTGACCATGTTGTCAAAGTATGCGGGAAGGGGAAAAACCTTTGCTGCTCTGGATGGCTTGTGAGTGCCAAACGTAACTTGCACCTCCTTCGCAGCTGCATCCTCCATTTTAAGGGTCTCACGCACAGAAACAACCAGTGCATCCTCCAGTGCCTTTCCTTGCGCGGTGGCGGAGGTAGAGATGTCATGCTCACTGTCAGAGGAGACAGGGCACAAGGTAGCGGACTGGGCAGGGAGACCCATGTCTGCGGTTACGGATTCAGACTCAGAATCTGAGACATCAGATGAGCAGGGGTAGGCAGAGGGCATTTCTTAGCACCTCGACCATTAAAGGCCACCTCCACCCGGGGACACAAAATTCCAGGACCACCGAAATTGCATCCATGAACAGCCGGGGTTCGGAAGGTCCTGCGGCCTCCCCGAGGGGGTCAGATGAGAACATATGATCTGTAGGGTCCATGTTGCACCAGGGGAACCAGACAAAAGTTGAAAAAAAATGACTTTTTTTTTTTTAAACGTCCCACCGCGTTACAGAGCCCCCCAGAGGTCAGGCAAAGCACACTGGAGACCCCCAGCAGAGAGAGAGAGAGAGAGAACCCCAGACTCGCCACCCTGTACCAAAGATGCACTAGGAGGCCCAGAACTCCTGCACAGCACGTGTCAGCAGCAATCTCAACCCCAAAGGGGAGGATCTGAAGAACAGCCCAGGGTATAGGGAGGGGCTCCACCCACAAAAAACACCTCCAGGAACTCCCATTCTGATTACTATTAGAGAAAGCCAATGCAAAATGGCTGTGCTGGGTGTAGATGGCAGCCAATCTCCTCAGCACATAAAGCTACAAGAAAAGAGACATTTACTCATCATACCGAAACAGGCAGGCGCCATCTCCCGATAGAACCCCTCTCAGCCAAAGTGGGGGCTGTCGGCCAAATAGGAACGCTGCCACTCAGGCCTAGACCCAGTCGTATGCAACCTGGCGAGACATTTACCATCGTGGGGCCAGTCCCCGTCCAGTGGGACTATGTTGTGGCCGACGCAGCTAAGGCCTGCGTGCGCACACCCTGGCCAGCTGGGGTGACCACTGGATCTATACATCCATCCAGTCGCCCAGATACAGCATAGATGCTTGTAGATCTCACAGGAAAAAATTTGGAGAAAAGCTAACTGAAAAAAAAAAAAATTTAGAAAAAAAACTTTGCCAGGACCAGAGATCCCAGCAAGGAACTAGGTCTTTACTCCTGACTAGGCAGAATAAAATTTACATCCTATAGTAGGAAGAGAGAGGGTATACCCCCTGGGAGTGACCATAGGCGTAGCCAGAACTTTTTTCTGCCTAGTGTCCTACTCCTGTAGGGGGCAGCATAACCCTACTTTTTTTTTTTTTTTGGTCAGAATCATGATACATAGACATTAGTACTACAATCCCTCCCCTTCGATTAAAAAATGTTTAATCAAAATGACCCTTCTGCAGTGAATGGAGGCATTGACAGCCCAATATATGACAAATCTGAATATTATATCTCCACTTGGAGTATCTACATTGATTATATGAGCTCTGACTGACCCATGGACTGAATTTGAGGGTTACTCCTCTCTTAGGCATCCCAGCCTCCCTTTCCCCCTCCCCACATACTTTCTTCCTGCTTTCTTACTCTTCTCTATCCTATTCCTTACTGTACCCTCTTCCCCTTGCACAGAATAGTTTATAGATACCCAACCTTTCTTCCCCTTTTCCTGGACTTATGGATGCATGTCTAGAGCTATGCATGATCAAAAGGGAGTAGCCGAACAAACCACTTTACCACCAGAGGATTTTGCTGTCCTACGTCCAGGCCACTTTTTGCGATTCGGCACTGTGCGACTTTAACTGACAATTGCACGGTCATGCAACGCCGTACCCAAATGAAATTTACGTCCTTTTTTCCCCCACAAACAGAGCTTTCTTTTGGTGGCATTTGATCACCTGTGCGATTTTCATTTTTTGCGATATTATTAAAAAAATGTGACAATTTTGAAAAAATAATATTTTTCTACTTTGACAGTTAAAAAATATCCAATATATTAAATTTTTGTCATATATTTAGGCCAAAATGTATTTAGCTACATGTCTGACAAAAAAAATTCTCAATGAGCGCATTTTTAACTGCTTTTAGACCGGAAGATTTTACCCCATTCCTGACCAGGCCATATTTTGCGATTCGGCACTGCGTTACTTTAACGGACAATTGCGCGGTCATGCGATGCTGTACCCAAATTAAATTTATGTCTTTTCCCCACAAATAGAGCTTTTTTTTGGTGGTATTTGATCACCTGTGCGATTTTTACTTTTTGCGCTATAAACAAAAAAAGAGCGACAATTTTGAAAAAATAACAATATTTTTCACATTTTTTTATATGAAATCCCCCCCCCCCCCAAAAAAAATGTAAAAATCAAAACTTAACATTTTAGGCCAATTTGTTTTCTGCTATATATTTTTGGTAAAAAAAAAAAAAAAAAAATCACAATAAGCGTTTTTTGAATGGTTTGCGCAAAAGTTATCGCAGCTACTAACTACGGGAAATTTGTCATTTTTATTGTATTTTTAACTAGTAATGGCGGCGATCTGCAATTTTTTTTGCGGGACTGTGACATTGCGGCGGACAGATCGGACCCTTGACTGACATTTTTGGGGGTATCAGTGACATTACTACAGTAACCAGTGCAATAAATATACACTGTTACTGTAAAAATTACACTGGCAGGGAAGGGGTTAAATTGTATTAGTGATCAAGGGGTTAATGTATGCCTGGTGCTTACTAACGCGTGTGGGGGGAGGGGACTGTGTGACACAGGCACAGATCGCAGGTTCATCTATGCTGAATCCTGCAATCTGTCCCTGCCTGTCACTTAGGAGATCCGCCCGCTTTGTTTGCACAAGCGGGCAGATTTCCACACTCGATCCCCGACGATCGGGGAAGAGCGGCGGTAATCACCGCCTTTCTTCCCCTGGCCCGACTCCCGCTGTGACTGAATACAGCGGTAGCGAGCCTCCGGCGGCGCGCGCGCCGCCCACAAGAGTCTACGTCGCTGGACGATATCGAGCCACTTTGCCGCAGTACGGTCAACGTGACCGGTCGGCAACTGAATTGAAAAAAAAAAAAAATCTACATTTGAAGCAATGTATACAGATATTTGTCATCAAAATAAATCTTTATTCAGAACAGATGTACCCAAATGTACATTCAATATAGGTCTGTGCATATTGTTCACAAAACTGTCATGAAAGCAGTAGGTAAATTACCAAGCATCTGGAAATACAGAGATCACAAACAGAGTACCACAGATACTATGTACAGCCATGGACAAAGTTTTTCCTTTCACGAAAACAAGAACCATCCACAATTGTCTTTGAAATAACTTGAAAATGACAAAGGTAGATGGTATTAATCACTGGTTATTCCATATTTAATACATTTCTGACTTTCTTTTAAATAAAAATGGCATGGACAAAAAAAAATGGGACCAAAAACCTAATACTTTGTACAACCTTTAGAGATAATCTCTAAACAACTGACTTCTGTAGCTCTTAGTAAGATGTCTGTACCTGCTAAACATCTGTTTTGAGCGGTTTCAGCTATATCCATAGATGTTTGATAGGATTCCGATCCAGGCTTAAAAGTTACTTCAAAATAGTCCAATGTTTTGTAATTACACTTTTTTGGGGGAAAACCCCTTACTGTCCTTTTACAAGAAAGCTAACTAGCCCTTACCACTCCATCCAAAACTTAAACAGCACAGTGCCCATTGCTGCGCACCACATTGCATGGTTACACATTACTTTTTTTCTTTTTTTTTTTTAAAGCCCGAAGCGTGTGAATCACACTCAAAAAGACTTAGCACCCGGTGCATAAAAAGTGCACACACGCAAACGTGAACACACAAAAACTGCACAGGGTGTGCGAATGGTCTGGCCTCCGAAGAGGTTGGACCTATACCTTGATCCCCCGGGGCGCAAGACTCCTGACAGGGACTGAGGTACTTCCTATGGTTTGCCTGGCCGAAACCTGGCAAACCCCGTTCTCCAGGGGGACTGCCGAAACAGCCCACCCCAAGTACTGGGTGGGGCTCCCCCATGAGAGAGGGTGAACTAAGCCAGAAGGCCATGTCCACCCCCTCCCAAGACTTTCAAGGTAGGCCCAGAGACCCACACCGTACTCGTCGTGCAGGAAAAGAAGAGTGAAAGTGAAGTGACACACCACAAAGAAAAATACACACAAACAAAAAGGTGGGGAAGGGGAAGTGGAGAGGTGAATTAGTGCCTAAGTGAAAATACAAAGGCAGGCCTTCCGGCCGGAATAAAAATTCCTCTGGTCGAAGCCAAAAGGCCTAGCCCAAGAGGCAAGTGCTGAAAAAGTGTGCAGGTGCAGTGACCATGGTGCCGAAAAACTCAAGGCGAGCTGCCCCTCACCAGTGAGAATTAGGGCACCCCTGGGCTGCCACCCCAGGGGCACATACACTACGGGCTTTTTCTATCCCGGCCCAAAGGCCAGACCGAGTGTAGCCCTATCCCACCAGGAGGCATCAGAACTTTGGACAGCTTAGGGAGAACCTACCTTCAACTGGGGACAAGCCTTTTGCAAGGCCAGATTCAACCCAGGAGGAAAGGCTCCCCCACCGCCGTTCCTTACCAATCACATCCAGGAGCAGTACTAACTGGCCACGGAACCAATCCAGTTTTCTCGCTCCCTTCAAACTGGTAGGGGCGGACCCATTCAAATCAGAAGGCAATGGACCCATCCGGCTTTCTCTGATGTGGCTTACTTCCCAGTCCCCCGGTAGTTCCGGAGCGCCCTGGTTCATTTCGGCCCCCACCGATACTAACCATCAGGTTCCATACCAACTGATAAGAACAGATACTACACTTGATCTTAGCCAAAAGGCCGAGAAGCGTTACACATTACTGTGTGTTGTGATGAACTAGGGAAAGTGCAACAGATTGGATGTTTGGTTTGTTCTGATTTTGGCAAACCAGTCAAATGAGTGGTTTGCCTTAGGGCAAGGCACATTAATATGTGATGCAACACGCGTTAAGGTGCATATGTTGAATGCAGATCAGCTGACTGCCCTGGTGTAAATGGGCCCTAATACTAGTTTATTCTGTGGTACCATCTTTATATTATGACAAAAATTTTGATCTCATTAGTTCATACTTCTTGCTTGTCAGGAAATCTACATAACACGGACCAGGAAAACTACATAACACGGACCAAGCTCAAACAATATTACTGTCTAAAAAAACATGAACAGTGCCGTGCTAAAAACATGGAAACAAGTCAGATTGATCCAACCTGCATGGTATCACCTTATTGCATTTTAATCATAAAATATGATAATAAAAAAACTAAAGTGCATCATGCAAGGCTGTGCAGTATAGCAAAGTATGACAATGTATATTTTCATATAACTCAAAATTTCAGTAGAATGTAAAACAGTGCAATAGTCTACAAAAGTGTGAATATATGTCTAACTCAGAAAGAGAAATTGGTGTGTGAAAGGGAAATATTGTGTTCAAAACTGAAAGAAGGATCACCGCTAGTGCATCAATCACCGAAAGGAAAAATAGTGAGCGCTTACCAGAGATAGTGGACTCTAATGCCGATGGCAGAGTCATACGAGCAAAAGGTTATCAGTCCCCGCCCTTCATGCCGAAAGCCTGGGTGTAATCCTGGACTCTGACCTGTCCCTTCAGCCTCAAATCCAATCTGTCCAAATCATGTAGACTTCACTTCCATAACCTCTTCGATATGTCCCTTTTTAACTGTTAAACTCTCGCCTTAAATATTGTAACGTCCTTCACAGGCTATTGCCTCTTCAATCTACCATGATTAGCTGCTGCTAGTCTCATCCACCATTGGGCTCAGTGTCCACTACCACAATCTACCAATCCCTCCACTGGCTTCCCAATGCCCAACAAACAAAAAATGGGAATTTTGACTTACTGTAAAACCATTTCTCTGATGTTCATTGACGGACACAGCTTCTGGTATTTAGGAGTAGGACACTAGGTATAAAAAAAATTCTGGCTACACCCATGGGCCATCTCCCAGGGGGTATACTCCCTCTCTCTGCTATAGCCACTCAGTTTTGTATCCAGCAGTGTCAGGAGAATAACTTCAGAGGGGTGGGTGCTGTGTGTCAATGAACATCAGAGAAATGTTTTTTATGGTAAGTCAAAAATCCTATTTTTGCTTTCGTTCATTGACAGACAGCTCCTCTTATTCATAATCATTGGGATGTCCCAAAGCAGTGTTAAAATAAGGGGTGGGAACAACCAAAAAATTCCCAAGGCTAAACATTAGCCAACCAGGCCACAGGGGCTAGACCAAACCGCTGCAGCCCACCTGAAAAAAAGAAAAAAAAAATACACCCTCAAAGAGGATCAGGTCCTCTTAAAAAGCAGCCTGCAAAACCCTACGGCCAAAGGAAGCATCCACAGATGCCAACACACCCACTTTATAACACTTTCATCACTGACGTCTGATGATGGAAAGTCCAGGAGGCACTAAGCGTCCTAGTAGTGCGCCTTGACAGGGAAAAGAGGAACCTGACCCCTGATGGAATAGGCTTGAACCATCGTCTGTCTGATCCATCTGGAAATGGTCGCAGAGGAAGCAGACAACCCTTTGAGGTCCATCTGTGAGCACAAATCAAGAGTCTGACTTCCTGAAAGAGTTCGTAGCTGCAAGGTACACCCTAATAGACCAGACCACATCAAAGACATGCAAGGCAATTTCCTTCAGATGTATAGGCCTGGGACACAGGGAAGGCAACACAATGTCTTCATTCAAATGAAAGTCAGAGAAAACCTTAGAAAGTAACGATGAACAGGGGCGAAGAACCACCTTATCCCTGTTAATCACCAGGTAAGGTGAACGACAGGATAACGCCGCCAGTTCCAACACCCTCCGCGCAGAAGTGATAACCACCAAAAAGGCCACCTTTTGGGACAATGTAAGCAGGGGAATCTCCCGAATATTTTCAAAAGCAGGCTTCTGCAGAGCTAAAAGTACCAAATTAGGATGGCAACGGAGCCCGCACTAGAGAAACCACATGTCAGACACCATGGAGAGAGGTGCGCATCAGGGAGTGTGTGGCCAAAGGTCATTGGAAGAAGACTCAAGTTCATCTTCTTCCGAAAGTACTCAAGGTTAATTTCTGTTCAACCCCCAGGGTGAAGGTTAAGATTCAAGCTGTCGAGAAGGAGCGAAGGGGAACCCCAAGAGACTCACACAATGTACGCCTTCCACGTACGATGGAAGATTTTCCTAGAAGCAGATTTCCTAGCTTTTAAACAGTGTAAGATTCACCGACTCTCAAACTCATATCCTTCAGCACCTGGCCTACAACAGCCAAGCCTTCTAAGCCAGCGACTGTAAAGCAGGATGGAAGATCTGCCCTTGGGACAGAAGATCCTCCTGAGAGGAAGCTTCCAAGGAACGTCATACCGGAATCCCTTCTGCCTCGATCCTGCATAGAAGTCTTGGCAGAAGCTTGAGAGGAGAGAAGGCGTAAATTAGCCGAAACTGACCCCACGGGGCCACCAGCACGTCTGTGGTGTCTGCCAGAGGATCCCTTGACTTGGCTACAAACCTCTGCACCTGTTGAGCTGAGACGCCAACAGATCCACCCTCTGGGGTGACCCACCGGAGACACAGCTGATAAAACACCTTGGGATGAAGGGACCACTCCCCGTGGTCCAACAGTTGCCAGCTGAGGAAATCTGCCTGCCAATTTCCACCCCGGGAATGTGTATGGTGGAGAGGGCTGGAACGAACTGTTCTGCCCACCTTAAAATGCCGGCTACCTCCAGAGCTGCCATGACACTTCTTGTACCACCTTGATGTTTGAAATAAGCCGTGGCATTGCCCGATTGAATGCGCACTGGACAACCCTGAAGACGATCCGCCAAATGATCCAGACAGTCTGATCTCATTGCCGAACTAGCCAGAGTTTAAAATGTGGCAGGTCACAGCCTCCACCTTCCGGTCAGCCAGACCCTTAAATTGAACAATCATGGTTGCATTGTTCAATCTGAAAACCGGAGGGTCCACCACCGGTGGAAAAGTCCACTTCTTAAGAAGGGACTCCTCATAGGGGGAAACGCCTAGTAAAGCGCTTATGGACCCCATGGGGACGCCTTAATCGTCCCCACACTTTAGTGACAATTCTATCAAAATAGGCAGGGAAAGGAAACCCCTTTGCTGTTCTGGATGGCTTGGGAGTGCCAAAGGGTACCTGCGTCTCTGCCGCAGCTTCAGCTGCATCCTCTATCTTCAGGGTCGTACACACAGATGCAATCAGTGCATCCATCAGCGCATTTTGGTGCGCGGTTGCAGAGGTGGAGGAATCCTCTTCACTATCAGAGGATTCAAGGTGCGTGGACTCAGGACATAAAGGGACTCCAGGACTGCTGTCAGTGCATGGATGTTTGTTTGGGACCCGGAGGGCCACCCAGCCTCAGAGGGGATCAGGTGGGGAAATGAGCTCATGAGTAAGCAGGGGGACCTCACAAAAAAGTGTAACACACTGCAAAGGGACAACCCCCACTGCGCTGGCAGCACCACCCTTTTGACAGGCACAAAGCACAAGCGATCTACAGCAGAGGGGGAGAGGACCCCACCAGACCCACCACCCGCAGAGACAAGCACCAGCAGCCACCAGGATAACCTGCACTACATGTGTGGCGATCAGGAAATAAAATGACTCAGGCGTAAGCACCAGGGGATGAGGAGGGGCTCCCACAGGGCTGCACTGTCATGGCTGCTGCTATTTTAAATGGGAAGCCGCCACACTACACAAACAAAGCCGCCGTGTATAGAACACACAGGCTACAACAAAATGGTGGCACCACAGGGACCCAGGATTGGGAGACCAGGCCTCAAGGACAGATCCAGGCAAGCCGGGGGGCCCTAACAGGAGCCCCCACAAGGTAAAACCCCCAAAAAACAGTCAATCCCTTGGTCGCCGGCGGCACATCCACCCGGCCCCTATCTCCAGCCAGCGCCCTGCCCCCACCCCAGTAAATTGGCAAAACCACTTTAACTGCCCCATCGTAAGTGGAGGGGGGGCGGATGAGGGAATCGGCAAAGGGGGAGGGGGGGGCAGTGAGAAGGAGGGAATCTTGGAGGTCCGACCATCCCAAGCAGGAGCCCACAAATACCCCAAAACCCTCCTGGTGGAGAGGTGGGACAGCTACTCGCCATGCCATACCAGGACCAGCACCGCTCCAGACAGAACCCCTCTCCACCTAAAAGGAGGGGCTGTTGGCAAGGAGGAGCCTATCGCCCAGTCTGGCAGTTAATTGTAGATCTCACAGGACAAACCAGGGGAAAAAATTCTATCCAACAAGAAAAAATTTCCCAGGACCAGAGATCCCAGCAAGGAACTAGTGGCTAAAGGAGAGGGAGGGAATATACCCCCTGGGACTGTCCATGGGTTTGGCCAGAATTTCTTTCTGCTTAGTATCCAACTCCTGTAGGGGGCATTATAACCCAATGGTTATGAATACCAGGAGCTGTGTCCCTCAATGAATGAAAGAGAAATGGGATTTTTGTACTTACTGTAAAACCCATTTTTCAGAGTTCATCAATGGACACAGTGCTCCATAACTCATAACTACTGGGTTATATTGCCTCCTGCAGGAGTAGGACAAGGCAAAACAAAAAACACCTGGCTACGCCCATGGGCCGTCCTCAGTTTGGTTTATAACCCCCCCCCTCTCTGCTCTAGGTAATCAGTTTAGTAGCAAGCAGTATTAGAAGTATCAGAACTCCATAGATGGGTAGGTGCTGCGTCCATCGAACTCAAAGAAATGGATTTTACAATAAGTACAAAAATCCAATTTTCTCTTTCGTTCATCGACGGACACAGCGCTCCATAAATCATAACTACTAGAACGTCCAAAAGCAGTGACAAAGGAAAATGAGGGGTGGGGAAAATAACTCAAGTCTAAACATAAGTACCCTTAGCCAGGACACAGGAGTCCAGTCTGAAAAACAAAAGTTTACAAAAAACAAAAGAAAAACACCCCTCAAGAGGGAACAGCCCCTCTTAAACAGCAACCTGCAAAACATTTTAGCAAAAAGAAGCATCCGCAGATGCCAAAGTATAAATCTTGTAGAATTTTGTGAAGGTATGCACCGATGACCAAGTGGCCGTCTTACAAATTTGCAATATTGATTCCTTATGATGGAAGGCCCAAGAAGCACTCAGCACCCGAGTAGAATGTGCTGTGACAGGGAAAGAAAGGTGGAACCTGAGCTTTAATGGAATAGGCCTGACTCGCAGTCTGTCTGATCCATCCTGGAGTTGGTAGCCGAAGAAGCGGCCAGCCCTTTTCTTGATCCGTCCGTAACTACAAAAAGCGAGTATGACCTCCGAAAGGACTCCGTAGCTGCCAGATACACCCAAATCGCACAAACCACTTTGAAGGTATGCAAAGCAAATTCCTTGGGATAAGCCCACTTGGGACACAAGGAAGGCAACACAATGTCCTCATTCAAATGAGTAAGAGACAACATTGGGCAGGAATGATGGAGAGGGACGAAGAACCACTTTAGCACTATGGACCACTAAATAGGGACTGCAACAGGATAATGCCGCCAATTCCAAAACCCTGCAGGCCGAGGTAATAGCCACCAAGAATGTCACCTTCTGGGATAACGTAGGCAAGGGAATGTCCCGAATATTTTCAAATGGAGGTTTCTTTAGAACTGAAAAGTACTAAAATTTAAATCCCATGGCGGCAAATGAGAGCATACCAGTGTAGCCACATGTTGAACCCCCTGAATGCAGGTACGAGCTAAAGAGTGCATGGCTAGGGGTCACTGAAAGAAGATTGCCAGGGCAGACACCTGGCCCTTGATGGTACTCAAGGCCAACTTCTGATCAACGCCCTGTTTATGAAAGGTTAAGATCCGAGCCACAGAAAAGGATCTAGGATGAGCACCAATCGACTCACACCAAGAAATGTACGCTTTCCAGATACGATGGTATATGTTACTGGAAGACGTTTTCCTCGCCTTCACCATAGTAGGGATCACTGATCCAGACAGATCTTTATCCCTCAGTACCTGGCATTCAATAGCTAAGCCATTAAAAACAGCGACTGTGAATCAGGATGGTTGATTAGCTCTTGGGACAACTAGCCTTTTTCTGAGATGAATCCCCCAAGGGATGTTTATGGCCACCAGACTGATCGGAGGATCCTGGCCCTTGATTCCTCGCAGGAATTGCGGAAGAAGCCTGAGCCGAAGATAATACTGGCCTTACCGTGGATCTTGGACCCCTGCGGCGTCTGCCAGAGGAACCCGTGATCTCGCCACAAACCTTGGTATCCTCCTGTGGAGCCGAACCTGCTGAAGGAGCTGCATGTAGGACTGTGCAAACAGAACTGTCTTCATGGTGGATACCACCAGACTCACAACCTGTATGCAAAAAGGGAGAGAGAACTATCTGTGTGACAGAAGCTGGTGAATCACGGCCTGTGGTTCCTGAAGTTTGTTCAGAGGAAGGACCACCCTGGGCAGAATTTGAATCAGATCTAGGTAAACCAATACACTGGACAGGGATAGGGGGGGCCTTAGGTAACTCAGACATCACCTGAACCTTTGCAGGAATTAAATCCACACAAGCAGACTCAGGGCCTAAAAAACCCGAAAAGGACAAGCTTTGTCCCCCTTTCTGGGTACCCTAAAAATAATCATTTTGTGGATCCCCTTGACGCTCATAAGGGAGGTTCACGGGGCCCGAAACCAGCACCCCAATAATGGGTGAGGGGAGAGCATGCTCAAAGCGGAGTTCCAGTCTCCTAGCCAACATTGCATTAATAGCATTGCAGAGATCGTTAGAATTCCTGATAAGCATAATGGAAAATGTTGCCCATGTACACATTGCATCTACTTACAAACTGCTTATTTTTCTTTTGCCCCCTCGATTCTGGCTGTGGACATGCAGGATTTGGGCAGCTGAAGCCGGCCTGGCTTCATTTCCTGGTTTTCGTGCAGCTGGCTACCCAGCATGCACCTCCGGATCTTGCATCTGCGCAGTAACAACACTGCGGCGCGCTTTGTGTAATTGCATTAGACGCCTGAAGACTTCTGGGATTGATGACAGATATCCCAGGAGTCAATGGGCCTGTTTGATGACGTAATCGCTTAGGCAGCTGCAACTGGAAGTCCTGGGGAACACTACTTTGACTATGGCAGGAAGGTACTCCTCGCCCCTGTGATACTCTTGATGTCATCCAGGGTAGCCCCAAACAGGTGATCGCCTTGAAAGGCCAGATAAATGAGAGCTCTCTTAGAGGCTTGGTCTGCGGATCAATTCTTAAGCCACAGCACACCTCAAATCGCCACTGCTGAAACCAAGCTTGGATAGCACAGGAGCTGTATCCAAAGTGCAATCAAAAAAAAAATGGAGCCCATGAAAATGGCCCCCATGACATCATTGGGCTACACAAACATGGCCGCCAACCGGAGAAAAGCCAGACTAAGGGAAAATAGCCATCATTAACTACAGCATGCTGCCAGGATCTTCCCTGTGCCCTATGCAATGCTGCAAGGGGAACCCCTCCTGAAGGTAGGACACACGTTAGGGGAGACTCCACTGCTCAATCTGCACTGGGATCCCCCCAGCACTATACCCACGCTGCAAACAGTGGAGCATGCATCTAGGGGGTTTCCTACACTGGGACACCTCCAGACTACCAGGGCAGGACACACTTTCCTAGGACCTTTACATTATGTAGATAGCGGGGGAGACCCCAGGGGTCTCTGCTGCATCCTCTGCCCTGGGACCCCTACCAGAATCCAGGTCCAGACAGGGGGGAAACCCAGCTCACTGAGGGATTTTTAGGGATGGGAGGAAGGAACCTGCAGGCAGGTCCGACTGTCCCTGGAGGCTACCCGCATCCACCAAAAAAAAAAAAAAAAAAAACACCAAAAAGTGGGAGAGGGGATACTGTACTTACCCTTCCATGATGCAGGTAACGCTTCAGACAGGATTCTCGCCACCAAAGTAGGGGAGCCGGCGGCCAAGGGACTGTGCGACTCAGACCCAAGCCCGGTCGTATGCGACCCTGCGAGAAGTTTAACTCGCGGGCCAGCCTTTGTCCATGAGGCTATGTCGCGGCCGACCTAGCACGTAGCTGCGGTCTGCAAGCGCTCACTGGCTGGGCACTTGACTGTAGATCTTCCGAGAGAGAAAACAAAAAATTAAGGAAGGAGAAAAAATTGCTAGGACAGAGATCCCACCCAGGAGCCTAGGTCCTTACTCTTGATGAGACAGATTAAAACTGATTACCTAGAGCAGAGAGGGGGTTTTATAACAAGCTGAGGATGACCCATAGGCGTAGCCAGGTGTTTTTTGTTCTGCCTAGTCCTACTCCTGGAGGAGGCAATATAGCCCAGTAGTTATGATTTATGTAGCTCTGTGTCTGTCGACGAACGAAGTAGAAATTTAAATTAACAATAATATACAAAGCTATTTACAACTCTGCCCCAAACTACATCACCAATCTGGTCTCCAAATATAACCCCAAACTATCCTCTCCGCTCCTCCCAAGACCTTCTGCTCTCTAGCTCCCTTGTCTCCTCCTATGCTCATCTCCAAGACTTCTCAGGAGCCTCTCCCATCTTTGGAACACACTACCCCAAACTGTCCGGCTATCTCCTACTCTGCCCACTTTTAGGTGGTTCCTGAAAACTCATCTCTCCAGGGAAGCCTAACCTGCCTTCTGAATCTTATTTCTCAGTTCATCCCTCACAGTTATTGCCTTTTGTTCCACTAGACACTCCCTATTAGAATGTAAGCTCCCATGAGTAGGACCCTCTTACCTTCTTGTATTGATGCTGTATGGTCTCCCTTTTTTATTGTAAAGCATTGCGCAAACTGTCGGCGATATAAATCCAGTATAATGATAATTACTGCATTATAACCAAATTCTGTGAAGTGCATAACTCAAATCAGCTAATTTTACAACAAAAAGGAAGCCAAGTCACTAGGATACCACTCAACTTAAGTTGTACATGATGTATTGGAATATGCTCAATATGGTTACATTTTAACAATACTAAGAACTGTATTATGAACATAAAATACCAAATCAGGACTAAAATACATTTTTTGCAAACGTTTAAACAGATTATGTATTGTCAAATCACAATATTGACATGTATACCGATTCTTTGGTCATACATACTATATTATTAAGCAGCAGGAAAGCTACTTGGCAAAAAAATGGTTAAAATGGTAACTAGGGCAGAAAATTACTGGGCAATGTTTGTTCATTTAACTTTAATTATTTTGTCCTTGAGAACGGTGCTAATGAAACTGAATTTCTTCTGTGCTTTTGAAGAATGGTTTCAATGGACTGTAAACAGGGCCAAGCTGAGACAAGAGAACTGGCTGAGCTTGAGGGTTGCTAGGTGATGCAGAATGTAAACCCACAAACTCGTTAAAAGTTTTACTTAGCTTTAAGGAACTCTCTCAGGCCCTCCAAAATTTTTAGAAGACTGCAAATTAAGGAGGCCATTTAAAAAAGGCACACATCCTAAGAAACAGATTTGTTAGACCTTAATCAACTCCATGACCCCAAGTGACAAATGAGGCATCACACAAACTAACCTAAGATGGAAAACAGCAAACGACCACATAACCCTAACATAAAGCTATTTTTGCCAAGTCTCTGGTTGAGGACTAGGCAAAATTTCCAAACCTCAAACATGTGAGGGTAGAAACCTTGGGTTTTCTTATTCTCTGGGTTCTGGTATCATCATATTGACCAGTTTCCACAACAGAAATTAAAGTTAAGGCCTTTGCTAAATCCCTATTTATTGTTATTTGTTAGAAAAAACGTTAAGGGAGACCCTTTGGATAATTCCATATCCACATAATCCTGTGAATGAAGACGTTGGGGATAATGCTTTGCCATGAAGATAGGAAGAGCCCTTAACTTCCTCTCATTAGGCCCATTAAAATTTCTTAGCTCGTCCAGAAGGTGTAAAGAAAACGCCCCCCCTTTAAACATGCGAAAATTAAATCAAAGTTGTGTGAAAATATTTATACAGGGGATATAAAAAAAAAAAGTCTACACAACCCTGGTAAAATGTCGGGTTTCTATGAAGTGAAAAAAAGAGACAAAAAGATAAATCCTTTCAGAATTTCTTGCACCTTTAATGTAACCTATACACTGTACAACTCAATTGAACAAACTGAAGTCTTTTAGCTGGAGGGAAATATAAAACTAAAAAAATATTGTTGCATAAGTGTGTACACTCTTAAACTAATACTTTTTTAAAGCACCTTTTGCTTTTATTACAGCACTCTTTTTGGGTAGCAGTCTATCAGCATGGCACATTTTGACTTGACAATATTTGCCCACTCTTTACAAAAACACTCCAAATCTGTCAAATTGTGAGGGCATCTCCTGTGCACAGCCCTCTTCAGATCTCCCTACAGATTTTTCAATCACAACCAGGTCTGAGCCATTCCAAAACTGTAATCTTCTTCTGGGGAAGCCATTTCTTTTTTGATTTGGATGTAAAGTCCCTTGCAAAAGTATTCAACCCCTTGACTTTTTACATATTTTGTTACATTACAGCCTTAAATTCAATTTTTATTAATCTGAATTTTATGGATTTGATGGATCAGAACACAATAGTCTAAGTTGGTGAAGTGAAATGAGAAAAATATATACATAGTTATACAAATATAACAATATATACATTGTTCACAAGCGCAAACCATCCAACTTGAAGGAGCTGGAGCAGTTTTGCAAGGAGGAATGGGCAAAAGTCCCAGTGGTAAGATGTGGCCAGCTCAGAGACACATATCCAATGCGATTTGGAGCTGTGATTGCTGCAAAAAGGTGGCTCTACCAAGTATTGACTTTAGGGGGGTGAATAGTTATACACATTGACTTTTTCTGTTATTTTTGTCCTATTTGTTGTTTTTTTTTTGGTGAAGCAAACATCTTCAAAGTTGTTGGCATGTTCTGGAAATTAAATGATGCAAATCCTCAAACAATCCATGTTAATTCCAGGATGTGAGGCAAAACACGGAAAATGCCAAGGGGGGTGAATACTTTTGCAAGGCACTGTATGCTTTGGGTCGTTGTCATGCTGAAAGATAAAGTTCCTCTTCACGTTCAACTTTCTAGCAAAAGCCTGAAGGTTTTGTGCCAATTATAAACTTGTATTTGGAACGGTTCATAATGCCCTCTACCTTGACTAAGGCCCCTGTTCCAGCTGAAGAAAAGCAGCCCCAAAGCATGATGCTGCCACCATGCTTCACTGTGGGTATGGTGTTTTCAATTGATGTGCAGTGTTTTTGTGCCAAACCTATCTTTTGGATTTATGGCCAAAAAGTTCAACCTTGGTTTCATCAGACCAGAACACATTTTCCCACATGCTTTTGGGAGGCTTCATGTGTGTTTATGCAAAATTTAGCTGGGCTTGGATGTTTTTCTTTGTAAAAAAAAGGCTTCCGTCTTGCCACTCTACCCCACAGCCCAGACATATGAAGATTATGGGAGATTGTTGTCACATGTACCACACAGCCAGTACTTGCCAGATATTCCTGCAGCTCCTTTAATGTTTCTGTAGATCTCTTAGCAGCCTTCCTAACCAGTTTTCTTCTCGTCTTTTCATCAATTTTGGAGGGACGTCCAGTTTTTGGTAATGTCCCTGTTGTGCCATATTTTCTTCACTTGATGGCTATCTTCACTGTGTTCCATGGTTTATCTAATGGCTTAGAAATTAATTTGTACCCTTCTCCTGACTGATACCTTTCAACAATGAGATCCCTCTGATGCTTTGGAAGCTCTCTGCGGACCATGGCTTTTGCTATAGGATGCGAATAAACAAATGTCAGTAAAAACCTACTAGAACAGCTGAACTTTATTTGGGGTTAATAAGAGGCATTTTAACCACTTAAGGACCACCCCACGTACATATACGGGATGGCTTTTAAGCGCAAAATCACGTACATATTCGTGATTTTGTTTTAGGGCTCTAGTGGGTGCGCACGCACCGCCGAAGCCGTGCTCTCGCTGTGATTAGACACAGCGTAAAGCAGGCGGCTTTTCTGTCAGACAGGAAGGGAGAGATTGTGTGTTCCTAGTAACCAGGAACATGGATCTCTCTCTTCCTGCAGTCAGTCCACCCCCCACAAAGATAGAAAGCATTCCCTAGGGGCACACTTACCCCTTGATCACCCCTGATGTTAACCCTTTCTTTGCCAGTGTCATTTATACAGTAACAGTGTATATTATTTAGCACTGATTACTGTATTGGTGTCACTGGTCTCCAAAAAGTGTCCTTGTCAGCTTTGTCTGCCGCAATGTCGCAGTCCCACTAAAAATCGCTGATCGCCATTACTAATAAAGTTCATAAATCTATCCCATAGTTTGTAAACACCATAACATTTAGGCAAACCGATTTGGGATTTTTTTTTTTTTTAACCAACAAAATGTAGCAGAATACAAATCGGCCTAAACTGATAAAGAAATTAGATTTTTTACATTTTTTTTATTGGATGAGTTTTATAGCAGAAAGTTAAAATATTGTTTTTTTCAAAATTGTCAGTTTTTGTTTATAGTGCAAAAAATAAAGACTGCAGAGGAGATCAAATACCTTAAAAAAAAAAAAAAAAAAAGCTCCATTTGTGGGAAAAAGGGAAATTATTTTTTATTTGGATACATCATCCTACAACTGCGTAATAGTCAGTTAAAGCAACGCAGTGCCGTATCGCAAAAGATGGCCTGGTCATTAAGGGGGTAAAACCTTCCGGGCTGAAGTGGTTAAATCAGGGCTTGACAAATTTGTTTGCAATCTAGGAGCCAGCTAAAGTTAGGAGCCAGTTTTTTTTTTTCCTGCGTATGCCGAATGGCTGGCTTCGGGCCATAACGGCTGCCAAACACACAGGCCAAATGGCGGGCAGTTTTTTTTTAACCAGGTGATGTTCCCGACATTCGGCTCGTGTGTCCTTAGCTTGATGGTGTGATGGGCAGTGGCTCCCTAGGGAAGGACAGTGCAGCAATGTGGAGGCGATAGGAGATCCAGTAACTCATGCCACCTTCGGCCCCTTTCACACACAGGCAACTTCGCTAAGCGGAATTCGCTTGCTCATTGGGGATTTCTCCGCTAATCCCCACTGAAAAGGTGGATGACAGGTCTTGTCTGCTCCGCTATGCAGAGCGAAAATGGACACAGTCCCGCTCTCCTCTTTGGAGAAGCCGGATGTAAATTGATTGCCTATCCATTTCAATTTGATGCCATCTGCTTTGATTCATCGGACAGATGGAAAGTAGGACCACCATCCGTATGTTTTTGGCAGACAGGATCGGATTGGCGGCAGCTATCAGCAAACATCCGTCACTCCAAAGAGGAGACTGGAGGGTCCGATCAGGTCTGCCTGAAAAACTAACAGGCAGACCTGATCAGACAGTCCATGTGAAAGGGGCCTTTCGGCTGTGTGGCATGACAGGGATGAAAGAAAAAACGGAATTTTTGTAAAATCTTACCGTAAAATTCCTTTCTCTGTGTCCTCCGACAGTCGCCGCCCCTTCCCAAGTCTTCACCAATGGGTATTGACCTTTGCTCCGCAGGAGTAGCTAGGCAACAAGATTTGTTAATACAAAAGCTTTTAGCATAGACACACCCCTAGGGGCTGTCCCCTTAGTCAATACCTCCCTGCACCAGCATTCCCAACTCAGTTTGGTAGCATAGCAGTAAGAGCACACAAAAACCCCAAAAGAGGGGCGGGGGGCGGCGACTGTCGGAGGACTCAGAGAAAGGAATTTTACGGTAAGATTTTACAAAAATTCAGTTTTCTCTTACGTCCTCCGACAGTTGCCGCCCCTTCCCAAGTCTTCACCAATGGGACGTCCCAAAGCAGTGTAGACCTGAGGGGTGGGAGACGCAGCCGCAGAAAAAGCAATGCAGTACCCACATCAGAGAAAGGAACCTTACACAAAGTAAGAGAACCAACTGGGCAACAGGAAAACGTGCTCAACAGGAGCAACAACCCAGGAGAAAACAAGTAACCCAGGGGTAAAACACCCCAACAGCCAAGGACCCAAAAGACCAGGGTCCCTAAGGCACCGCTGCACTGAGAACTTTACGGCCAAAGGAGGCATCGGCCGATGCCTGAACGTCCACCTTATAGAACTTGGAGAAGGTGTGAACGGACGACCAAGTCGCCGCCTTACACACCTGGGCCACAGAAGCCTGATCCCGGAAAGCCCAAGATGTACTCAAAGACCTGGTAGAGTGCGCTTTTACAGGAAAGGGAGGAACCCTCCCCTTCAAGGCATAGGCCTGCACAATGGTTTGTCTAATCCATTTGGCGATAGTCGCAGCCGACGCCGCCATGCCCTTCCGAGGTCCCTCAGGAAGGACAAAGAGGGAATCCGACTTGCGGAAAGGCTTAGTGGACGACAGGTAAACCCTGATCGCCCGGACAACATCCAAGGAATGCAAGGCAACCTCCTTAGGATGCTTCGGCTTCGCGCAGAGCGAAGGCAAGACAATTTCCTCATTAATGTGAAAATCCGAGATCACTTTCGGCAGAAAGGATGGGTTAGGTCGCAGGACCACCTTATCCTTGTGGATCACCAAGCAGGGAGAGCTGCAGGACAAAGCCGCCAGCTCCGACACCCTGCGAGCCGACGTGATCGCCACCAAAAAGGCCACCTTTTTGGACAACAGAGGCAACGAGATCTCCCTGATCTTTTCAAAGGGATCATGTTGCAATACGGACAGAACCAGGTTCAAGTCCCACGGAGGCAAAGGCTCCCTCCGTGGAGGGGCCAAATGGCGCACCCCTTGAACAAAGGTGCGGATCAACGAGTTTGACGCCACAGGGCGCTGAAAAAGGACGGCCAGCGCAGAAATCTGGCCTTTAATCGTGGCCAACACCAAACGCTGGTCCACTCCAGTTTGGAGGAAAGCCAACACTCTGGACACCGAGTATGAGCGAGGGGAAAACCCCTTGGACTCACACCAGGCAAAATATGCTTTCCAAGTGCGGTAGTAAATCTTTCCCGAAGAGGCTTTTCTAGCCTTGATCAAAGTGGGAATGACCTCAGGGGAGAGACCTCTGTCCTTCAGGACCTGGTTTTCAACAGCCAGGCCGTTAAAGCCAGCGACTGTAAAGCAGGATGGAATATCGGCCCTTGAGACAGAAGGTCTTCCCAAAGCAGCAGGCACCACGGAGCGTCGACTGCCAGATTTACGAGGTCTGTGTACCAAGACCGGCGAGGCCAGTCCGGTGCCACCAGAATCACCGCGTGTGGTTCCGAGGCTAACCTGCGAAGGAGCCTGGACAGCAGCTGAATCGGTGGAAAGGCATAAAATCAGACGATACTGATGCCAGAGCGCCACCCCACTGAGGCGTCTGCCTGAGGATCGCGCGTCCTTGCCACGAACCATTCCACCTTGTTGTTTAGACGAGACGCGAACAGGTCCACATCTGGGAAACCCCACTTCGCGCACAACATCTGGAAGACATCCGGGTGAAGGGACCATTCTTCCTGGTCCAGGGTCTGGCGACTCAGATAATCCGCCTGCCAGTTCTCCACCCCCGGAATGTGAACTGCTGTTATCGCCGGGACGTGCGTCTCGGCCCAAGACAGAATGTCGGCCACTTCCCGAGCCGCTCGGGCACTCCTGGTGCCCCCTTGATGGTTGATGTAGGCCACCGCGGTGGCATTGTCCGTCTGAACCCGAACCGGACGGCCCTGAAGCCGTTCCTACCATTGCAGAAGGCAAAGCTTTATCGCTCGTAATTCCAGAATGTTGATCGGAAGGGAGGACTCCTCCTTCGACCATGTCCCCTGGGCGGACAGATTGCCCAGAACACCACCCCAGCCCGTCAGGCTGGCATCCGTGGTGACCACCGTCCACAGCAATGGATGAAAAGACTTGCCACCCGACACTGCCGGGGACTGGAGCCACCACAGAAGACTCAACGAGATCCGCAGATCCAAGGACTGCAGACGCCCGTCCCACTTGGCCAGAATCTCCGCCTGGAGACCCCGCGTGTGAAACTGGGCAAAGGGGATCGCCTCGAAAGCTGAGACCATCAACCCCAGACACCTCATGCATGTCCGGAGGGACGAGCTTTGGTTGGCCCTGAGGGCCCCAACCTCGTCCTGAAGCGTCCGGAGTTTGTCCTCCGGAAGGAAAACCTTCGCCTGAACAGAGTCCAGAACCATCCCCAAATAGGGAAGGCGAACCGAAGGACACAGAGTCGACTTCGGAAAGTTTATGGTCCAACCGAACTCCTGCAGCGTCTGCACCGTGGTGGACAGGTCGGCCATCAGGCTCTGGCTGGCAGTTGACCGTATGAGGAGATCGTCCAGATACCCCAAGACCGCAATACCCTGTGCCCGCAACATGGCCAGGACCGGCGGCAGCACCTTGGTAAAAACCTGCGGAGCCGAAGCGAGACCGAAAGGTAACGCCACGAATTGGTAGTGTTCCCCGCAATGGCGAATCGAAGGTACCGTTGATGACCCTCGAAGATGGGGAAGTGTAGGTACGCATCCTTTAGATCGATGGAGGCCATGAACTCCCCCGGACTCAGGGAAGCCACCACCAAGTGCAGGGATTCCATGCGGAACTTGTGCACCCGCACAAAGTGGTTCAGAGCTTTCAAATCCAGAATCGGACGCACCTTGCCCTCCTTTCTGGGCACAGTGAACAGATTGGAGTAAAACCCCCGAAATCTGTCCCGATGAGGCACCAGAACCACCACTCCTTGGGTCCGCAGGTCCCGCAAACGCGCCGGAGACAGCTGAAGATTTGAGGGAAAAAATCTGCCCGCCGGCCGAGAGAGAAATTCGATCTTGTAACCAGATCGAACGATTTCCTGAACCCATCTGTCCTGAATGCGGATCAGCCAGGGTTGGAGGAAACCGCACAGACGTCCCCCCACCCCAGAAACGGGTGAGGGCGTACCTTCAGGCGGAACTGGCGTGGGTTGTGGAACCGGACTGGCCGGATTTTTGCTTACCCACCCACGGCTTCTTCTGGGAGCCCTGGCCCTTGAAGGGCTTGCCCTTGGATTGTGACCGAAAGGCACGAAAGGACCCCTGTGAGGGCCTAAACGAGGGATTCCGTATTCCACGGAAAGACTTGTGCTTGGAATTCTGGGATAAGAGAGTACTCTTGCCCCCAGTAACACCGTTAATCAGAGTATCCAAAGCCTCGCCAAGAGACGAGATCCCACGTAGGGAAAATCCGCCAACGTCTTTGCGAGAAGATTGGTCCACCGACCAATTCTTCAGCCATATCAGGCGACGGTTGAGCACCGCCACGCCAGACAGGCGTGCAGCCAAAGGAGCCAAATTCAAGTCCGCATCACACAAGTACATGACGCCTTGATGGATTTGATCCACCATGGCCAATGTGGTAGGCGGAGCCATAGCAGCCACTAGGGTGCGCCTGAGCACCTTCGTCCAATCGGCAACCGCCTGGGCCGCCATAACCGAAGCAAAAATAGGTTTTAGCATAGAACCAGCAACCATGTAGGCATGACGGGCAAGAGACTCCAACCTCCTGTCCGTAGGGTCCCGGAAAACCGGGGTATCCTCAGAAGGAATCGCAGTAGCTTTGTTTAAAATGGCTTCCGTGTGATCCACCTGAGGCGCCACACACCAACGCTCGTCGGTGGATGGCGCAAACGGATAAAGCAGTTTAAACTTATTCGGCACTGTAAAGGGCTTCTTTAAATTGCGCCACTGCTCATTAACCGTGTGGTGAAATTTCGGCAGGGCAGGGAAAAACCTGCGCAGATTTGCGGGTCCTTTGCGTCCCAAAGGAGGACACCCTAGCAGGAGGAGCGGGCTCATCCTCCAAGTGCAAAGTATCCTTAATGGAGGCGATCAGTTCATCCATGAGTGCAAGCTCTTCAGGCGAGCCAGGGGGAGAAGTATCAACCCCTTCCACCTCCGCCTCCCCCTCAGACCCCACGAGGTCCAGAGATGAGCGAGACCCTGAGAAGGGCACGCCAGCCCCAGCAGCCACATCGCCCTCTGAATCAGAGGAAATGGATAACCTGGCCCTTTTTGCAGATCGTTCAGCCATCAGCATCTGCACCTGAGACACTAAGGATGCCACTATAGTGGCCAGATCAGCCCCCTCAGGGGGTGCAGCAGCTCCCTGGTCCCCCACCAGGGCGGGGGGAAACTTGCTATCCTGAGAATCCATGCCCACAGCAATGAAAGCAAAAAAGGGTACTGTCCCTTTAACACCACGGCGAGCGCAGCCCACCGCACACTACTGCATGCACCGATCCCGCAGGGATAGAGAACACTGAGCAAGGAATGACAGGACAATGAAGGAAAAACCTGGAGAGAGCACAAACAGGCTGCTGCCACCGATCGCTGTCCCAGAGAAAGAGGAAGTGATGCAATAACCGGCTGACTTATATAGCCTATGAAGGCTCCGCAAAAATGGCCACTCAGGCTGAGGGATCGAGGCTACAAGAAAATGGCGCCGTCATGTGCTCGAGCGAGCGCGGCCCGCCAAAATGGTGGCAATCGGCGCCAAAACACAGCGCTGTACAGGACAGGGCCATGCATAGCAAGTACTGCAAAAAGAAATGGCGGGCCGCAATAGCGGTCGCCGCTCAGGCATGTCTGTCTAATCTGCCCCACAGAACTCACAGCAGAGCGGGAGGGCCCCCCCCCTCGCAGCCCACAAAGGCATGCATCCATACAGGGATCTGACAGGGAGCCCGCATAGCACACAGACATGAGGGTACACACAGCCACAGACTGACACCCACACAGATGGTCCCCACACAGAAGGTGCTTAACGTACCGGATGGCGTGGGGAGCCTTCTCAAGCGACAAACCGCTATCAGGATGACAGGGAGTGCCGCAGCCAGGACGCAGTGGACCGCAGCACAAGACCGCAGAATGGCGTCCAGTGAGGTAGCCACCTCACAGGCAGCATCCCTGCAGCGAACAGGGATGGGTCGTTCATGGTGCCAGGGCGAACCATAGCTGAACGCTTAAAGGCAGGCTGGGGATCCATCTGGCCAGTCCGAGACCCAGCTCCGCATGATCATCTTCATCCGAAGATCCCTAAACTAAAGCTGACAAAAACAACAGCTAGTAAAGAAGAGAAGAAATACTTGAAATAAAATCAAAAAAGGGTAGAAGGCTGAGACTGAAGCCCCAGCACAGGAAAGCCTGCTACTCCTAAGCTAGGAAAGATCAAACTGAGTTGGGAATGCTGGTGCAGGGAGGTATTGACTAAGGGGACAGCCCCTAGGGGTGTGTCTATGCTAAAAGCTTTTGTATTAACAAATCTTGTTGCCTAGCTACTCCTGCGGAGCAAAGGTCAATACCCATTGGTGAAGACTTGGGAAGGGGCGGCGACTGTCGGAGGACGTAAGAGAAAAAATGTTTCCATCTGTGGGGTTGTAAATGGAACTGAGGCCGATTCGACCAGCTGTCCACTCACCAGTAAAGACAGGGCGCCAGATTAAGCCTTCAACGTCTTCTCTTGGGAAAGAGATGGGTGGGCAGTGAGAACAGGCAGGGGAAACTCTCAGCGTTGCCAGTGACTGCTTGTTGCAGCCCCAGCCACCACAAGTGGGCGCTAGTTCCCCAATGTAAGCGTCTTCCTACAGCAGGCCACAAAGCCGTGGCCTCAATTACCAGCCGGCATGGCATCTTAGTCCGTGCAGCCGCAGGTGGGGGGCCACATGGGCACAGGACACCTGCCACAATATAGCCCAGGCCACTAATTCTAATCGCCAATGCGATCTGGCGCCTGGGGTTTGTCGAGCCCTGCTTTAAATGATAGCAGGTGTGTACTGACTCCAATTTAACATGAGTTTGAATGTGATTGCTTAATTCTGAACACAGATACATCCCCAGTTATAAAAGGAGGGTGTGCACACTTATCCAACAACATTTTAGTTTTTTACTTTTACTTCCTCCCCCTAAAAGATTTCAGTTTGTTTTTCAATTGAGTTGTACAGTTTATAGGTCACATTAAAAGGTGGAAAATGTTCTAAAATGATTTATCAGTCTCTTTTTTACATCACAGAAACCTGACATTTTAACAGGGGTGTGTAGACATTTTATATCCATTGTAAAATCGACCCCGTAGAGTAGTATGCGCTCTACAGAGTAACACCTTTGGGAACATGCTACATGTTCCATCAGTTTTTAGAGTGAAACATGTCCCCAATGCTGCAGCCGCTGCAGTCTGTTCCAGTAAAAGAAGTAAAGGGAAAAATTCCACAACAGGACACATCGGGTTCAATTCACTAGAGGATAACAAATGCGATATTTGGATCACATGACTAATTTGATCCAAATATCACATGTGATATTGAAAAAAAAAAATTCACCATCAGGTTATGTGGTATTTACCACAAAATAAACGTACACATACCGTATAAAGTGACCTTAAAGTCTATTCACAAAAATAAATACATTTATAAATTAAGTATTGTTAGTAATTGTCTAGCCAGGCACTATTTAACCGCTTGCCGACTGCGCACAGTATATTTACTGCGGCAGTCGGCCCCGGCCAGGCAGAGTGACGTAGGTCTACGTCGCTCGCCTGTCACTCCTTCCAGAGCCAATAGCGGGCGGGCGCGCGCCCGCTGAGGCGCGCGCCCGCCTCGGCTCGTTCACGGAGGAGTGCGGGAGTGTGACTGGCGGACCCAATGTCCGCCGGTCACACTACGATCGCCGGTACAGCGGGAGAAAGACAGAGCGGCTTATGTAAACAAGCCGCCTGTCAGTTCTCCCTGTGTAAAAGTGAAGATCAGACAGTTCTACTATGTAGAACTGTTGATCTTTGTTTTTACACTAGTAGACCTGTCCCTGCACAGTTAGAAACACGCCCCTAGGACACACTTAACCCCTCCCTGTCCAATACTGTTAACCCCTTCCCTGCCAGTGTCATTTTTGCAGTAACAGTGCATATATATAGCACTGATTACTGCAGTAATGTCACTGGTACCCCCAAAAGTGTCAAAAATGTCAGTCAAGGGTCCGGTCTGTCCGCCGCAATGTCGCAGTACCGCAAAAAGAAAATCGCAGATCGCCGCCATTACTCGTTAAAAAAAAAAACACCAAAAATGACAAAAATCTTTCCCTTTGTTAGTAAACGCGATAACTTTTGCGCAAACCAATCAAAATACGCTTTTTGCGATTTTTTTTACCAAACATAGGTAGCGTAAAACAAATTGGCCGAAAATTTTAAAAAATTTTGATTTTTACATTTTTTTTTTGGGGGGAATTTCATATAAAAAAAAGTGAAAAATATTGTTGTTTTTGCAAAAATTACGCTCTTTTTTTGTTTATAGCGCGTGATCAAAAAATCGCACAGATGATCAAATACCACCAAAAGAAAGCTCTGTTTGTGGGAAAAAAAGGACGTGAAATTCGTTTAGGTACAGCGTCGCACGACCGCGCGATTGTCCGTTAAAGTCACCCCTGGTCTTTTAGCAGGAAAATCCTCCGGTGGTAAAGTGGTTAACAAAATGTGAGAAGGTACAGTAAAAGAGTTGGTTGTTAAGGAGCCAGCACTTGCTAGAGCCCTAACAACTACGAGTCATCCCTGCTATCAGCAGGGGATTCCCCACAGACAGCAAAATGTAAACAAAAGCCAACAAGAAAAAAATAAAAAAAAAAGTAATGAGCCCCCATATTATAACTGCGTGTAGAGGAGGAAACAAGTATTCTACCTACCTGAAGTGTCAAATACTAGCAGTGCCCGGGCATCAGAAAAACGTTGTTTCAATACGAGAGCCTTCAAAAAGATATGTATATTCACTTTATTTTGTGGTCCTGTTTTTTTATAACAACAATGTACCTTAGTTTGGCTTTCATCAGCATCTTCCACTCCCATAAATCAGAGCTTAGAGTGGGAGAAGCAGTGGAATAGAAGAATTTAATTACAATTCACAGAGGTCCGGTCAGTAAAATTTTCACAGAGGTCCGAATATCATGTCCGTCTGGTCACGCATTTTCAAGTGCGCCAAACGGCATGCTGTTGCAGCACCATGGGGCATGGTGCGTGCAATTTTGAAATTTTGAAAAAAGGTCAAGGACTTCTTTTGGTGTTTCTTGCGGGTAGTGCAGCCCATGATATATGCACATGCACAGATCTTAACTTATTCTTACATTAGCATCCTCAGTCCCCACTGCACATTCACAGTCCCCTCCGCCTTCACATTAAGATCCCCTCTTGATGAGCGCCCTCAGCTCCTCCTTTACATCCTCCTCCTCCACCCCTTTTAAAGTGTGTTCTCACACTACTTTGACATCAACCCCCATTAACAGTACTGTCCTCTGCCCCTATTTACATCATCCTCCCACATTCCAGTCCTCAGCCCTGTTTAAGCCCCCCCCCCCCCCCCGTCCTACCTTACAGACAGATCAGAGAGAGACATGCTGTGCTTTCTGGATGAAGGCAAAATTTGCAAGATAGTGAATGGATGCTAGGACCGCCATATATCCTAGCATGCCAATCACCTACTTGTTAACCTCAGGCAGGTCTGCCTTCTTTCCAGAACTGGCATGCCTCCTGCTGTCGGCTCTATGAGGATTACAGAGCAACAGCAGGGGGAAGAAAAGGCTTCTCAATGGAGAAACTGCGCCAGTCCAAATGGGAGAGTGATGTGGTCCGCATTTAGCCCACGGTCCGTCATTTAGTGATGCCTGCAGTAGAGGATTAGTAGCCAATTAGTTCTTCTGTCATGAAGCATGCCGATAAAAGAGAAAGCAGAGCTGGGGGCAGGTCCCTGACAGGCTGGGCTCAGAGGATATGGGTTGAATGATGCCATTTGTCATTTAACCCGAGGACAACTAATGGCAGAAAAAGTACTGCGGGGACAGCTTTGCTATTGCAACAAAAGCTCCTTTTATATGATCTTTTAATGGCATATACATTATGCTAACATTTTTGACTATATATATAAAAATGGAAAAATGAAAAAGGGGTTGCTGCACAGAAACAAAATTTTATTCCAGGTATAAAATTACATACGTATTGCTGGTAATAGTTTCGGGCTATTATCCATAACGCGCTTCTACAAACCAAATACATAATCATTGTCTAAATCAGAGTATATATATATATATATATATATATATATACATACATACATATATATATATATATACACACACACACACACACATACACCATCTTAAACAAATGGAATCGATCTCGTTGATTATTCAATTATCAAATCAGTTCTACATGTCTTCCACCTGCGAGTGAAACTTAAGCCCCGTACACACGTACCGATTGTCAGCCGTAAATATTTGGCCGCCAACCGATCGGCCGATTGTAGGCTTGTTAGTATGATGCTTCCGACAGCCGACAGCGCATTTTCGGCCGAACAGAATCTGTCGTGCAGACTTTAAAATATTTGTTGGCCGTCACCAGAACGGCCGATTGTTCGCCAGTCAGTACAGATTTCGGCCGACAGACAGCAGATTAGCAAGACTGGGCATGCTCAGAAATGAAAAAAGACAAGGAAAGTTAACCATCACATGACATCACTTCTGCAGTCGGCTGTTGGCCGACAAAATTAGTGTGCAGTCTTTTGCAGTTTTCAATAGACACGACAGCCCGGGACAAAAGACGGCCGATCGTTCGGCCGACGATTAGTACGTGTGTACGGGGCTTAAGGCTACAACAGGCATGTCAGGTCCTCCACACATGAATAATCTATATCGTTTATGACATCGGTTACCCAAAAACATAATAAAAATATAAATACCAGATAAAACGAAAACAATATTAACAAATAATGCACATGTACACATAATACCAACTAAATAAATAAATAAAAATCAAAATCAGAATTGAATCCTTTTGGGTTAATAGTGTCATAACGATGAATCCAGGTCACTTCTCTTTTTTTTTTAAAAGCAATTCCCTATTTCCACCTCCCCTATTCCTTGGTATCCTATCTATTACCATATATATAAGCTGTGAAACAGTGTCCTTTTCTAAAAAAAAAAGTGTCTCGATAATGGTAATTTATCCAATTTGTCCCTGATGGAATACTTGTGGCGGGCAATACGTTCTTTAAATTTGAGTAGTTTCTCCAACATATAAAAGACCACAAGGACATATTATAATGTAAATTACATAAGATTAACATGTGTAATGATCCGTAATTGTTATATTGTATACCCTATGAGGATGGGAAAAGCATTTTCCCTTGATCATATTGGCACAATGTATACATCATATACATGGATAAGAGCCATTATTGTGTGGGCCCAAAAATGTAACAGGGTCCACCTTTGATCAGATTTAACTCCTCTATCATGCAATGTTCTTCCTCCTCTATACGAGGGTAAAGTTGGAAACAAATTCAGGAATCAATGGATAATTGGAACCTAAAATAGACCAATATGTTTTTATAGTATTAAACACCCGATGCGAGAATAGATGAAATTGGGGTATGAAGGGTATCCTGCAACCAGTTAACCTGTTTTTCTTATTTCCAAAATGTTTACGCTCATTTTTAATCATATTACTGGGATATCCCCGTCGATCCTCCATCTCCAATCTCCTTTCCCGTGTCTCAGAATCACTAACGATCCTTGAGACATGGGTGAATTGGAGGATGAAAACTACTGTAATGTAACAAAAGATTTATGGTCCGTAGGTTTCCTATAGGAGGTCGCTAACAATGTGTCTATCATGTATGGATAACCAAATATCCAAAAACAGATATTAGGTCTCATTTACACTCATACTAAATCTCAAATTTAAATATGAATTGAATAAAGTTAATGACTCCATGTCGCCCACCCATATTGGCAAAAGAGTCAAGGAACCTATACCAGCAGGCACAATTATTGATAAATAAATTACAATTATAGATGAATGCATCTTCAATCATACTCAAACGCATTGGCATATAAAGGGCAGCATTAGAACCCATTGCTGCTCCAACCAGTTGTAAATACCGTATTTATCGACGTATTACACGCACCGGCGTATAACACGCACCTCATTTTAAGAGGGAAATTTAAGGGAAAAAACTTAAATTTCACACACTAGCTAATAGGCAGTGTTTCTTTGCTCCCCCCCCCCCCCCCTGGCAAACTTCTTTTAATACTCTGGTCCCCTTTAAAATCAATGCACAATGCTATAAAACCAGGAGTAGGGACAAGTTGTTAATAAACAAAAGCAACCCACTCACCCAGCGCTGACTCAAATACAATTAAATAAAAAGTTGTTAAATAAAAAACGACATACAAAATAGCATAAAGCTAATATCAAGCTGCTGCTATAGATAAAGGTCAAATCTAAACAAGGTTGCTGCCTTTTGCAGAGAGGGGGGTCAGCTATCTAGTGTACCGTACTTGTCACATACTTAAAATTCCTGTCATTAAAACCGCTTGTACCTCCTTGTTAGCAGTCAAAATCTCGCAAGTCTGCAAACTCTCGTGAGCAGTGCAGAGCGTTACCGTGGTTACGCTCCGACGGCCGCGAGAATTACTAGTGTGACTGTATTCCCCTGTAGCAGAGGAAGGCTGCCGGAGGACTATTGCAATGCACGCCGATGACATCCACTCGCCTTACATTGTGCCGCTATGTGGTATGTACGGGTATGGCTCCTTAACATTATATCGGCGTATAACACGCACACATCATTTGCACTCCATTTTCAGGGGGGAAAAGTGCGTGTTACACGCCGATAAATACGGTAATCTAAATCCATGAAAAGAAAAAAATTGTAGAACTAGATTTAATAATAAAAAAGCAATCTGGTCTGTGTTCTACTTTTTCGATCCAATTAAAAGACGTTGACATGCCTCAATCCCCAATTCATGTGGAATGGCTTTGTAAAGGTAAGCTACAGCCCACGTGACCAGAACAGAACCAGGCACACAATCCACCAAGAAATCGTGTGTATCCCTTATATATGAATGAGTCTGAACCACCAAAAGGGGTAAACACTTATCCAAATATTTGGCTATAGGCATGATGACTGATTCTGTGCTGGACACAATATGGCAGCCTGGGGGGTTAATCAGATCCTTATGAATTTTGGGTAGCATATATATTATGGGAGTCACTGGAAGTTCAGGGACAAGAAATGTTTGTGTAGCATTATCTATAATGCCTTGTTGTAGTGCCCAATGTACTACTACTTTATTTCTATTTAGTACCCTGAATGTAGGATTATGATCCAAACATTTATAAGTTCTAGTGTCTGCTAATTGTCTGAAAACATTTCCCCATATTGGCCCAGTCCATGAAGGGAGGGGATCATGCTCTGCTTCAGTATGTCACAGCACATGTTAGCATACATGGTTTCCCTCAATGAACTGTAGCTCCCCAGTGCTGGCAACACTCATGCAGCCCCAGACAATGACACTCCCAACACCATGCTTGACACCATCTGAACCAAATAAGCTTATATTGGTCTCATCAGACCAAAGGGCATGGTTCCAGAAATCCATGTCCTTAGTCTGCTTGTCTTCAAACTGTTTGCAGGCTTTCTTGTGCATCATCAGTAGAAGAGGATTCCTTCTGTGATGACAGCCATGCAGACCAATTTGATGCGGTGTGCGGCGTATGGTCTGAGCACTGACAGGCTAACCCCCCACCCCTTCAACCTCTGCAGCACTGCTGGCAGCACTCATACGTCAATTTCCCAAAGACAACCTCCGGATTTGATGCTGAGCATGTGCACTTAACTTCTTTTTTGTTCGTCCATGGCAAGGCCTGTTCTGAGTGGAACCTGTCCTGTTAAACCTCTGTATGGTCTTGGCCACCGTGCTGCAGCTCAGTTTCAGGGTCTTGGCAATCTTCTTATAGCCTTCGTCATCTTTATGTAGAGCAACAATTTTTTTTTTTTTTTTAGATCGTCCGAGTTCTTTGCAATGAGGTGCCATGTTGATCTTCCAGTGAACAGCATTAGAGAGTGAGAGCGATAACACCAAATTTAACACACCTGGCTCCTCATTCACGCCTGAGACCATGTAACACTAACGAGTCACATGACGCCGGGGAGGGAAAATGGCTAATTTGACCCAATTTGGACAAGTTCAAGGGTGTACTCCCTTTTATTGCCAGGGGTTTAGACATTAATGACTGTGTCGAGTTATTTTGAGGGGACAGCAAATTTACACTGTTATACAGGCTGTACACTCACTACTTTACATTGTACCAAAGTGTAATTTCTTCAGTGTTGTCACATAAGATAAAATATTAACAAAAATGTGAGGGGTGTACTCACTTTAAGATACTGTATATACGGTGGGGATCGAAAGTTTGGGCACCCCAGGTAAAAATGTGTATTAATGTGCATAAAGAAGCCAAGGAAAGATGGAAAAATCTCCAAAAGGCATCAAATTACAGATTAGACATTCTAATATGTCAACAAAAGTTAGATTTTAATTTCCATCATTTACACTTTCAAAATAACAGAAAACAAAAAAATGGCATCTGCAAAAGTTTGGGCACCCCGCAGAGTTAATATCTTGTACTGCCCCCCTTTGGCAAGTATCACAGCTTGTAAACGCTTTTTGTAGCCAGCCAAGTGTCTTTCAATTCTTGTTTGAGGTATCTTTGCCCATTCTTCCTTACAAAAGTCTTGCAGTTCTTTGAGATTTCTGGGCTGTCTGTCACGCACTGCTCTTTTAAGGTCTATCCATAGATTTTCAATTATGTTGGAGGTCAGGAGATTGTGAAGGCCATGGCAAAACCTTCAGTTTACGCCTCTTGATGTAATCCCCCGTGGATTTTGAGGGGTGTTTAGGATCATTATCCATTTGTAGAAGCCATCCTCTCTTTAACTTCAGCTTTTTCACAGATGGCATCAAGTTACCAACCAAAATTTGCTGAAACTTTATTGAATCCATTTTTCCTTCTACTCGTGAGATGTTCCCTGTGCCACTGGCTGCAATACAACCCCAAAGCATGATTGATCCACCCCCATGCTTAACAGTTGGACAGAGGTTCTTTTTTAATTGAATTCTGTGCCCCTTCTCCAAACGTACCTTTGCTCATTCCGGCCAAAAAGTTCAATATTAACCTCATCGGTCCACAGAACTTGTTTCCAAAATGTATCAGGCTTGTCTATATGTTCATTTACAAAGTTCAAACGCTGATTTTTGTGGTGAGGACGTAAAAGAGGTTTTCTTCTGATGACTCTTCCATGAAGACCATATTTGTACAAGTATCTCTTTATAGTGGAATAGTGTACCACAACTCCAGTGTCTGCTAGATCTTTCTGGAGGGATCGTGCAGTCAAACGTGGGTTTTGAATTGTTTTTCTCACAATCCTGCGAGCTGTTCTGTCTGATATTTTTCATGGTCTTCCAGATCTTGCTTTAACTTCCACTGTTCCTGATGACTGCCATTTCTTAATTACATTCCAAACAGAGGATATTAACATCTGAAAACGCTTTGCTATCTTCTTATAGCCTTCTCCAGCTTTGTGAGCATCAACTGTTTTCAGTTTCAGTTTTCTAGACAACTGCTTAGAAGATAAAATAAGTATATAAAACCCGCGCCCTTATAGCAGCGAACTCATACAGCTGGATGTATAAAAGAAAATGATATAAAAAGAGTCGCGCTAGGTAGAACAGTCAATAAATCCCATGGAAGAAGAGCAGCAATAACTGGGAATCACATCACAGCCACATTCAGCCTTGATGGGTATATAGTTCATGAAAATGCAAGGTAAATTTCCACCCTGGTGTAAATTGCAGACAGACGCTTGTGAAGCCCTTCACCACATATAGCCTCTTACCAGAGAGAGACGGGGCATACACGGTAAGTAGTTAGAGGACTACTTTGCCTGTATCCAGAAAATCAGCTCCAGTACGAATCCAATCATACGGTGTTCACCAATGTAAAAGATGTGCTGACACTTTAAGGACCCGCTCTCAGAGTGTAATATGGAAAAAGACAAAAACGGCCCATAGCGTGATACTGTCTTGGTATTTCATTAGGTAGGAAAAAGTATTGCACTCACCCAAATACAATAACATCAAGCCTCTAGCCACATCATGGGCAGTGGAACGGTGCAGGGTACTTCCGGGTTCCGGGTATGACGGAGTGACGCTCGTTCCGCTCCTCCCCGAAGCTTTTCGTCGGATGGACGTTCTCAAGGGGGGGGGGGGGGGCTTAGAAGATGCCATGGTGCTGATTGTTGGGGCAAGGTCAGATGAGTCTGGGCATTTAAAACCTTTGAGATTGACATCACCTGGTCTTCCCAGACGGTGATTGAGAACAATCTATGACACTGGCAGGTCTCAGCCTTGCAAAGGGGCCAGTGCATGCTATAAATTCTGCAGGGTGCCCAAACTTTTGCAGATGCTTTTTTTTGTTTTCTGTAATTTTAAAAGTGCCAATGATGGAAATAAAATCTAACTTTTGTTGACATAAGAATGTCTAATCCGTAATTTGATGCCTTTTGGAGATCTTTCCTTGGCTTCTTTATGCACATTAATACAAATTTTTACCTGGGGTGCCCAAACTTTCGATCCCCACTGTATACACACACTGCTCAAAAAAAGGGCAAGCGTAGGGGCATCAATTTCTTCACCCTCCAGGAACTGGATTCATACTCTCACCACATGAGGCTGGGCATTGATACCTAATGGCAGTCCAGGTGCCATTGTCTAGCATGTAGAGGTCTGTGTGTCCCTCCATGAATATGTCTCCCCAGACAATCAATGACCCAGCACCAAGCCGGTCATGCTGAACGAGGTTACAGGCAGCAGAACATTCTCCACGCCTTCTCCAGACCCTTTCACATCTGTCTATGTACTCAGGGTGAACCTGCTCTCATCTGTGAAAAGCACAGGGCGCCAGTGGTGGACCTGCTAATTCTGATGTTCAATGGCAAATGCCAATCGAGCTCCACAGTGCCGGGCAGTAAGCACAGGGCCCACTAGAGGACATCAGGCCCTTAGGTCCCCCTCAGAGTCTGTTTGATTGTTTAGTCAGAGACATTCACACCAGTGGCCTGCTGGAGGTCATTTTGTAGGGCTCTGGCAGTACTCATCCTGTTCCTCCTTGCACAAAGGAGCAGATACCGGTCCTGCTGATGGGTTAAGGACCTTCTATGGCCCTGTCCAGCTCTCCTAGAGTAACTGCTTGTCTCCTATAATCTCCTCTATGCTCTTGAGACTGGGCTGGTAGACACAACAAACCTTCTGGCAATGGCACGTATTGATGTGTCCTCCTGGAGGAGTTGGACTGCCTGTGTAGAGTCCAGGCATCATCTCATGCTACAAGTAGTGATACGGACTCTGGCCAAATCAAAAACTAGTGAAAAAAAGTCAGAAAAGATTAGTAGGGGAAAAAATGTCAGTGGCCATCTGTAAAGCCATTCCTGTTTTGGAGGTCGTCTCATTGCTGCGCATATAGTGCACCTGATTACCATTACGAAGCAGCTGAAACTGATTAACAAACCCCCCTGCTACTTAACTGACCAGAAAAATATCCCAGGAGATTGACTTAATGCTATACTGATTAAAAAGTGTTCCTATAATTTTTTGGAGATTATATATATATATATATATAAAAAATATATACATATATATATATATATATATATATAAAATATACACACACACACACACTACCGTTCAAAAGTTTGGGGTCACCCAGACAATTTTATGTTTTATTCATCAAATGAGTTGCAAAATGAATAGAAAATATAGTCAAGACATTGATGAAGTTAGAAATAATGATTTTATTTGAAATAATAATTTAATCCTTCAAACTTTTCTCTCATCAAAGAATTCTCCATTTGCAGCTATTCCAGCCTTGCAGACCTTTGGCAATCTAGCTGTCAATTTGTTGAGATAATCTGAAGAAATTTCACCCCACGCTTCTTGAAGCACCTCCCACAAGTTGGATTGGCTTGATGGGAACTTCTTACCTACCATACTGTCAAGCTGGCGACTGCGCTGACCACTCCATTACGGACAGAATACCAGCTGTTTCCCTAAATATTTCTTGCATAGTTTGGAGGTGTGCTTTGGGTCATTGTCCTGTGATCAGACGGCGGCTGATTGGCCGAAATGCGTCAGCTGACCCTCCTACAGTTCCTGGGACACGCTTGAACATTTACCACGGTTCTCCTATGTGCACTTGTTGATCTTAACGTTTTTAAATGTAAGTGACTACAATAAACGTTTGCTGTTTTATACGCATTACTGCTTTCCTTCTTCTGGGTATTGAAACTCCCTGTGTACTGACCGGTTTGACTGCTTTACCTGCAAATTGGATCATCCTCCCTATATGGGATCTCCCTTTTTAACAAGATTTGGACCCCTACATCCTGATTGTACGCTAATACAAGATGTGGTCTGGTAAGCAGCCTATCCATTTACATCTTTAGAGTGACTACTCCTGATCCACGGGGTTCTTGGTGGTGGATTCATATAAAGCTTTGTGTCCATACATACCACACTATGTGTATCTCCCTTTGTTTTGGGTATATTGCATGGTTTTGAGACTGAAACTTGTTTTTCTGCATGCAAAAATGTGAAAGCACTGTAAAATAAGTGGTGTAAAAAAAAAAAAAAAACTGAATGCAGAAAAAAGCTCAATGAGCTTCTTTGCCTTATGTAGTGTATCCCCATTTAAATGAATGGGCTGCCCTATGCATGTTGTGCATAAAAACGCTAGGTGTAAATGGGGCCTAATAGCAACCATTCAGAAGCCAGTACAGTTGGTATGATAAGTTAACAGCCTGCACCCATCATCCCTGTACATTGCCTGCTTGTGAAAACTTACACACTCTGACTTGTCTCTCTCTGTCTCTCTGATGGTCTCCCCAACGTCTCGGTTCTCACTTCTCCCCAGTAGGCTGTTACCTGAAGTTTGAGTTCTCGGTGCTGACTCTTCTACCTCCTCCTCACTGCCCTGGGACGCGCATCTTCTCTGCGCCTCAAGTCCGGCATGTAAGTGAGGAGAAAATCTGTGGTTCTGTGCTGTAAACGACACTTCCCAGTGTGCAGTGCGGCTCACAGAGCCCTCCATAGAGATGACTGGGGAGGCGGCTTGTCTAAAGCCGAGCAGACCCGCTCCCAGCCCGAGCCATCCGATCGACCCGACCCCAGCCAAGCCATTCGATCCCCCCGCCCCAAGCCCGAGCCATCCGATCCACCCGCCCCCTGCCCGAGCCGAGCTATCCGATCCACCCGCCCCCAGCCCGAGCCATTCGATCCACCACCATCTAAGCCAAG
>NC_138769.1:177664034-177929034 GCF_965119305.1 Pelophylax lessonae | reverse complement strand
GGGCACACTATGAAACATAGTACAACAAGTAAGATCTCTCTGTAATAATATAAAGCGCAACTCCAAATGTTTTGAATAGAAGGGCTAGAGAACCGTGAGGTTTTTTTTCCTGTGTCTCTGTTGGATGATTTCCTCGTTATGCCTCGTCAGGGCTGGAAGTGATGGAAAACATCTCCAAGGAAGGTTCACACTTGATCCGATTTTCAGTGAGATTATGTAGTGTGACTTTTTGGATTTGGTTTGCATATTCTGTGGGGCAAAAATCGCACTGGAATCGCACTAAAGACTTTTCCAAAATGGTGCTCTGCTGTGCTGCATTGACGTGAATGGGCATCACTAAACTAACAAAGTGATTTCCATTGTTAGGCCCAAAGGTGACAGATAATTAAAAAAAAAAAACATAACAAAAAAAACATACAGTTTTGTGTAAAGTGAGGAATAGTTCAAATCTAGAATGCTTGACAAAGTTTTATTCATGTCAATGTTCTCTCGTCAAATACGGTTCAAATACGGAAATAAAAACTTGACAAATTTAAACTCTTCCCTGTTCTACAAAACATGTACTGGAGTTGAGCTTCAATTTCACTTGATAAAGAGTAATGACAGCATTCTGTCTACAAAATTCAATTTAAAGCCCTGAGCTGAAAATGCAAGCAATAGTTACTCTGGTTGCCTTCTTGACTCCTGCTGGACACAGCATAGCATAGGCAACTGTTTTCCAAATTTGATTGCTATTCCACTGAATTCTGGAGGGAATGCCCTAACATCCATAAATACAGTAGTAAACAAACAATATCAAGTGGACAGCCTGGAAGTTTGCACATTAGAATGTTAATAAACACAAACCAGACCCCAGTTTGGGTTGAGATCTTTAAAGTGGGAGTTAACGCCCATGCATGATTTTACCTATAGGTAAGCCTATAGTAAAGCTTACCTATAGGGTACAGTAAATATCTTTTAAACATGCACAATTTAGGAGCTATTTACTTTTGAATGAGCCGGTGACGGCATACCGTGAATGGCAGCTCCTGCACTCGAGTAATGTAATCGTGGCTCCACCCACTAACAGCCAGAGTCCGCGAACCAGGAAGGAAGACCAAGTGAAGATGGAAGCACCTTCAGTGGTGACAGGACATTGGAGGGCTTCTTTTTAAGGCAAGTTTCACATAATGCGCTACTATGCAATGCATACCAGCACAATATGGCATTGCCTTGCAGGTTTACTACTGATTTCAGCCAGGGGTGACTAAAGGCAATACCTGCAGGCATTGCCATTCAGTACTAGATTCTATAGTTTACTGTCCCACTGCTGATTGAAGAATAAAAACTTAATTCTAACTAGAAACATTTAACAACTCAGTAAAAACAAAAAGCAGTTAAATACACACTTTTAATACAGTTATGTTAACTGTTTCACCAGCCAAAGTATTTAAGATTCTGTACATCCAACCCTGTTATTACACCCCTAACTGCACAGGCAGGTGGGTGACATTTGTTCCTTGGTTCAGCAATGCAGCTTCCCTTGTCACGTATTTGCCTGCAGCATCATCTCCTCTGTCCAATTAGCAGGAAGGTGATCTAAGAATTAGTATAAGGTTCTTCTGTTTAACATAACAGAGGTTTGTTAATCACAAGAACTGCTGAACAGAATTACACATGGTTTGGCTGGAAAAACAGTATAGTAAATCATAGTACTGCAGTGCTGTGTATGCACTGTAATTAAATTTGAACGGCACCCTAGCACACATACACAATGCACCTGCACTGCAGCAATATGCACACAGCAAAAAAAAAAAAAAAAAAACAGTGATTTCTCCTGTGTTGAGGGCCAGTCAAAATTGGAAAGCAGAAACGTAGCACTCCACAACTCTCTATAAAGTGTGTTGTGGTGCATGTTTTACCCTGTAGTACTAGATAGAAAAAAAGCCCTGTCTTTAGAGGTTTTCCCCCAGGTTACACTTTAATTGCAACGTGGGCCTTGGATTTTTTAAATGAGACAACAGAACATTTTTGACTGCTTAGATAACAGTGGCCAGTAAAAAATATTTTTTAGACAGCATCCCAACTGTCCTTGCTTTCAAGGGTTCCTAAAGTAAATTTGCCCCACGGGAAAAGTTGGTAATGGAGAACTAGAGACACAGCAACGCTATCACATGTAAAAGAAATACACTATTATTTTAGGCACTATAATCAATTGTAGAACTAATCCATTTCAGAGCACAAGGGTAAAACAGATATTTTCAGCAATCCAGTTTCATAAACCATTCCTAAAGAGTGTTAGAATTTCACAGTAGTGTCAAGTTTACCTTCTCTCAATAGAAAACACCTACGTGCAGTATTGCTAAATTTCTAATCCTAGCGTGCAGAGCTATCGGAAACCCATATTTGCACAGGTGCATATGTTCACAGGCACTTGTGCTCTAACAACATAAATATGAACAAATACAGATGAACTCTGTACCAGATTTTATAAACAGCTGTGTTAAAGATTAATATGTCCATTGTGAACACAGATACATGTTAAATACTTCTAATATCAGTGCTACATGTTTTAATTATGCATATTAAAATGATCATGGCAAATACTGTACACATGTATAAGGGGTGACCATTGAAAATCAAATTTATACATAAAAAAGAACATGGCTATACAATAATCCCTATGACCACTATACTTGTTACAGTCTATATGTTCAATCATTGTACAATGATATTTATAGTTACCAAAACTATGTACACAATATGCAGACCCACCTAATCTATACGATCAACTTGAATCTGATCATCCTTGTGTCAGCCAGTGTTGGCTGCAGGGGAGAGGAGAGAGTACTCTGACAAGGACTGGTAATGCCCAAGAGCATAACACCGCCCACAGGGTTCAATGGCCCATCTGTTAACAGCATTCCCTCCTTTCCTCTGCAGCAGTGCTGGCTGACACAGTGAAGGGGGACCATATGACTGGACTGGAGCAGCCTGAAAGTAGGTAAGTTTACAGATCTTTTACAGGTTAGCAAGCATAGGTATTAGGCGTGGGGAAGGTACAGTTTTAAGAGAAGTTAGGATTATCTTGGAATTCCATTTTAACAAACGTTGCTGTAGATTCCCGTTTCTGCTCTGAAAAGAAAGCTGTGCATTTCACTTTGTGGCTTTGGATACGGTTTCTGAATGTGAGAGACTAATTCATTTTAATCAACTGGGCACTTGGTTCTGATTAAAAAAAAAAAAAGTTGCAGTGTCTGAATCTCTTTACATGTGATTAACCCTTAGGAAGCATCTCACCAAAAATGGCATTTCTGTTGCAGGGGATGTCTAAAACCTAACTTGTAAAAATCCTTGAAATTGTTCTGCAACAGAAACTGGCATAATGACCTCTTGATCCAAAAGACCCAATAGGGCTCAATAGAGATCTATTGCCTGACTATGCTATGACAGAGGAAAGATAGAGGTGAGAAAGCGAAGGGGTAGGGGAGCAAGATTTTGGTTTATAGCCTTGAGAAAACCTCCTAAAACCTAACAAACATCAGAGATGCAAGTTGCCCCAGCATCCAAAATAGGGTAAACTGCGCTCCCCCATGGAAAATGGGACAGCACCATCACGCCAGGTCTGTTTGGAGATTTGGCAGACTTGAAAAACTAGACCTTACAAGCTGATGATGTGGTTGAAGGAACAGAGAAAGCAAAGGAATGTTTTTTTTTAAAGGAGAAGTACAGCCAAAGCTTATTTGGCTGTACTTCTCCTGTGAATCACAGGAGTATAGTTTGTTCTGCACTTCTGCCACCCATTTTCAGCAGACAGCGGGCTGAAGCCTGCTTTTGGTTGACGTCCCAGAGCCAGTCCAGGCTGGGGAAAGATTGTGACCATATAGGGCAGGATACAACAAGAACCCAGCTCAACCTGTAGTCAATGAGAGCCTCATTCAGCTACTCCTGCCCCCTACACAGCCCAGAACTTCAGTGAGTGGGCAGGGGGTTGGGGGGGCAGAGAAGACAGCCAGTATTGAACAGTAACCAGCTCTTTGCTCACGGAGCACAGACTGAGCGATCAGCGGTCTTTGTTTGCTCAGTTCTCAATATAAGAGCCAACAGGGGACAGATGCAGCATCAGACCGATGTTACATCCACCTAGGTAAGTAGGTTTTAAAAAAAATATATATATATTTTTCTTAGGGAGAATACTTACATAATGATGAGTGCTCTTGCCCACAGCAGCATGCTTAATGAGAATATCAAGGGTCAACCGCAAGAGGCATTGTCCCTCTAAGATGATGCAAATCAAACATTTCTTGTTTAATGGTTCTGCAGTCCAGAACTTTAACAAAAGTGCCCTATAAAGGTGTACTGACATGAGAGCCATGTGAGAGATCATACAGATCCGCACAACTCAAATTTAAATGTTAACACCACTTTATTTGGAAAAAAATTGCAAAATAAAAAAAATATAGCGTATACCAGGGGTCTCCAAACTATAGCCCTCCAGATGTTCTGGAACTAAAATTACCATCATGCCTAGTCATGTCTGTGAATGTCAGAGTTTTACAATGCCACTTGGGACATGTAGTTCCTCAATAGCTGGAGGTCCATAGTTTAGAGATCCCTGTCGTATACAATTGCTACACAAGTCATATTTTATAGTAAAAATTACCTTTCCTTTTCAATCTGCAGTGCTGTAACTTTCTGTAAAAATACAATGCAATATGGCTACCTGGAGGTGTTCTGTACACAAATGGTGTACAGAAAGCCCTCCAGAAATGTAATTTACGGCTTGTGCGGTTGCCCAATTTTCCCAGAAGTCTGCACTAAGATACAAGTCAGATGTTGGGCTTAACGTAAAATCCATTTCTCTGATGTTCATTGATGGACACAGCTCTTCATCTTCATGACCGTAGGGTTATGCTGCCCCCTATAGGACTGGGACACTAGGCAGAGAAAAGCTTGAGCCTGTCTATGGGGCAGTCCCAGGGGGTATACTCCCACTTCCTGCTTTAGGTATTCAGTTTTGTAACAAGCAGTGTGAGAAGAAAAAACAACCCAACTCCAAAGAGGGGCAGGGGCTGTGTCCGTCAATGAACATCCGAGAAATGGGATTTCAGTTGACCAAGTGGCCGCTTTGCAAACTTGAACTACTGACGCCTGATGACGGAAGGCCCAGGAGGCACTAAGCCCGCGAGTAGAGTGCGCCCTGACAGAGAAAGAAGGAACCTAACCCTTATTAGAATAAAGCCTGAACCACAGTCTGCCTGATTCATCTGGGAACAGTCTCAGCAGAAGCGGCCAGCCCCTTGCGAGGTCCATCACAAATAGTGAGTCTGACTTCCTAAACGACTCCATAACTGCCAGATACACCCTGATTGCCCATACCACATCCAGGGAATGCATAGCAACTTCCTTAGGATGCTTAATTGAGGTCCCACAGCGGCAAAGGAGAATGCACTGGGGAAGCCAAGTGTCTCATTCCCTGGAGAAAGGTACGCACCAAGGAGTGGGAGGCCAACAGATGTTGAAAGAAAATCCCCAATGCCGAGACCTGGCCCTTGATGGTACTCAAGGCCAAACGTTGCTCGCCCCCCCCCCGCTGGAGGAACCACTGATTCAGACAACTCTCTATCCTTAAGCACCTGGCTTTCAATAGCCAAGCAGTCAAAGCCAGCGACTATAAAGCAGCCATAGCAGATCGGCGTACCAAGGCCGGCGAGGCCAGTCTGGAGCCACTAAAATTACCCGAATCCCTTCTGTCTCGATCCTGCGCAGGAGTCGCGGCAGAAGCTTGAGAGGAGGAAAGGCGTAAATCAGACGATAATGACTCCAGGGAGCCACTAAGGCGTCTGTGGCATCCGCAAGAGGGTCCCGAGACCATGCCACAAACCTCTGCACTTGTCTTTTGAGGCGAGAGGCCAACAGAGCCACCTCGGGAGTCCCCCACCAGAGACACAACTGATGGAACACTTCCGGGTGAAGTGACCATTCTCCTTGGTCTTAACGCCTGTCGACTGAGATAGTCCGCCTGCCAATTTTCCACTCCGGGAATGTGTACAGCAGAGGGGGCTGAAACGAACCGGTCTGCTCACCTTATAATGTTGGCTACTTCCTGAGCCACCAGAACACTTCTTGTGCCCCCCTTGGTGATTGACAAAGGCCACGGCCGTGGCATTGTCCGATTGAATCCGTACCGGACATCCCTGGAGAGGATTTGTTCAATGATCCAGGCAAAGCCTGATCGCTCTGAGCTCCAGTACACTGATCAATAGCCTGGACTCTTCCCAGAGTCCAGACCCTTTGGGCACAATCTGACACCTCCCCACCTGGAAGGCTGGCATCTGTGGGGACAACCGTCCAGTACAGAAGAAAGGATTTTCTCTGAAGTAGTGCCGGAGAGCGAAGCCACCAAACCAGGGACCCCCTCGTGCTCCGGCTCAACACAATCAGATTGTCCAGAGACTGGGGATCCTTCTTCCATTTCACCAGAATCTCCTTTTGCAGAGATCCTGTTGTGAACTGTGCAAAAGAAAACGCCTCGAGAAGGCGCATGCGCAGCAGCTCCCAAGATGGCCGCTTAGGACCGGAGCTCCGCGCCATCCAGGCACAATCTCCCACCCGGCGCGGTTAAGCAGCACATCAGCATATATAACACGGCGCCCGCCCCTCCACCGGACCCGTGGGAATCGCTATATGCAGGCGAATCGGGTCAGTAGAGACCTAAGCAGGATATTCTCCTCAGACTTTCCGGAGGCCGCTCCTTCCAACATGGTGGACCCGTCCCAGCAGCGGGAGGAGATGGAGGAGGGGGACACCGCTCAGCAACAGCCGGATTCTCTTACGAAGGGACACTCCATAGCTACTCTGAGGGGAACTGTGAGTAATCCACTGCTCCTGACTCCCTCCCCAGCTTCCACAGAGTCCCTCCTGAGCAGGGTGATGGGGGATTTCTCCCCTGCCTGCCATTCCCCAGTAACCACTATGAGACCCACTGCCACAGAGGGATCAGGAGGGCTCTCCCATTCAGATCATGAGGATCTTCTCCTCAAAATGTCCACCATGCTAGAGAGGGGTCTGTCACAGATTGCTGACAGGACATCAAATCTAAAAGTGGATTTTCAAAACCTGGGTGACAGGATGGAAGCTATAGAGACTAAGATTGACAGGACAGTGGCCAAAACTAACCAGCACACAACCCTTATACAATCACTTCAGGATCAGCTGGATTCAGCCCTCCTTAAGGTGGAAGACCTTGAAAACAGGTCTCGCAGGTACAATTTTAGACTGCAGGGCCTGCCAGAATCAATTGTGGATGTCCAGACCGCTTTGCAGGGGCTCATTAAGGATCTTATACATGATATACCAACGCGCAAACTTGATAGATCCCACAGAGCACTGGGACCCCCACGGCGGGACGGTAACTCACGGGATATAGTGGTCAAACCCCATTTCTATACGGTAAAGGAAGAAATCATCAGCAGAGCCAGGAAGGTTCAAAATCTCATTTGTCAAGGTCATGCAGTTCAGATTTTCACTGATCTAGCTCCATCTACAATACAACGGCGGAGATCATTAAAGCCACTCCTGTCCATCTTGTCCCAGAAAGAGATTAAGTATTGGTGGGCTTTCCCCTTCGCGCTCAAATTCACATACAGGAAAGAGACGCATAACTTTTCCAGCTTCACGGAAGGAGAAAGATTACTACATCATCTGCAACTAATGCGGCAGCACCCAGTCCACCAAGCCTCTTCTACCGGCTCAGGCTCGTCAAAACGACCCAACCCATCCAGCCCCATTGCCCCTCTCTGGAACGGATCTAAATTCAAGCGCCCTAAAGATGGCAAGCCCCCCTGATCGTCACCACGGATGCTTCTAGCAAGATTTCCTTTTCTGTGGAGTTCCTCCTCAAGAGTTCATCTCCATCCTCCCTGATCAAGACTGATGCTTATGGACTTCCATAGCTTTTTTTCTGAACGGGCCTTCAGAGACTCCCTTTTCTTTTTTGGTTTTTCCCTTTTTTTCCTTCCTTTTGTTGCCTGCTATGTTTGATTCAGCTCCTTGGGCGGGCTCCCCTTCAGTTGGAGGGGTCCTGCTTGGGGAGTTTTGCAGTCCGTACACTGGCCTGCCATCTGTTTGTGAACTCAGCAGCGGACTCTGACACCACCTTTGGGGGCTATTCCAGCTGGGTAGCTGGGTGGCAGCAGAGCCCCTGAGGGTTGTGCATTTTTTCGCAGCAGTTTACTTGCTTGCTTACCTGCATTTATTTGTTCTTTTTTTACAGCGTTTGTTCCTTTGGAGCTCTGCCGGAGCGGTCGGATGACGCCTCCACTAGTCACGGGAGAAGATCTCGGTTCTCTCGCGTGACTCTCTCCAGCCCCCCTTATTGGGAGGCTGGAACCCTGTACTCAACCTTGTCGGGTTGGTGTGTACCTCAACCCGACATTGGATGTCTTATTTGGACGTAGGTCCACAGCTTCATCCCCTCTCTCTTCCTTCCCTTTTTCTCCTGTTTCTCTCTCATCGCTTCTCTTCTTTTCCTACAGCTGGTCCCCGGTAGGATATTGCCTACCACCTCTACACCTAACTGGATTCCCAGGTATTGTCGACTCAACACTCCAGGTATCTTGTTTCGGAACTGGGTGAGTGAAATGATTTTTCAGATGCACCTACACTACCTGCTTCATGTCTCTTTCTAAAACTACAACCCCATACCTCAAAATAGCTACCCACAACACCCAGGGTCTCAACTCTCCCATAAAGCGAAGGAAGGCTTTTCAGGATTTCCACCGCAGGGGGATAGAGGTCTTATTGATCCAGGAAACTCACTTTCCCCAATTTTACTGCCCCTCGTTTTTACACGCTAAGTATCCCACATTTTTTTTAGCCAATGCAGAGGACAAAACGCAGGGAGTAGCGATTCTTTTTGCTAAATCTTGTAATTTCACCCTCCAGTCTGAGATACGGAATCCAGGGGGGCGCTTTCCCCTAGTCAAAGGGACCATTGAAGAACAATTGTATACGTTTGTCTCGTACTACGCACCTAATCAGAATCAGACCCACTTCTTCCAGAATATGTTTAGTCGGATTTTACAGCATTTGGAGGACCACGTCATTTTTGGGGGGGACTCTAACACAGCTTTTGACTATGACTTGGACAAATCCAAACCACCGGGCTCTCGAGCGGTTAAACCACCCAAACGCAGTTCGCAGATTGCCAAATTGATTAACCAAATGGGACTGGTGGATAGCTGGAGGGAACTGCACCTGACCTCGATAGATTACACACACACTTCTCTCATCCTCACCAGACTTTTGCCCGCATTGACCACATTCTAGTCTTTCAGGCCATGATCCCCTCACTGGTATTGGCCTCTATCACTCAATGGTGTTAATTAAGATTGCCAGATCCTGCACCCCTAAGGGCCCATTCCACTGGAGACTTAATGAGTCCATTCTTAGCGAACCCTGTAGAGTGACGGAAATTGAACATGCCATTTCGGAATATTTATCTTTGAATGACCTAGATGGGATTTCTCCTGAAATCCTCTGGGCGGCTCATAAATCGACCATTAGGGGGAAACTGATACAAATCTCGTCCAATATCAAAAGGGAACGGAATGCTCAACTACTCCGCCTGGAAAAAGACTTTGCAGCCTTAAGTGCCGAACATAAACGTAAACCTACCAGGGCGTCTTTGAAGGCTCTTGATGCAGCAAGGGCAGACCTTAATTTGGCTATGACCAGCTCGGCTGAGAAACACATTCGATGGCAGGGAGCTAAATTCTACCACCAGAGGGACAAAATAGGGTCACTACTAGCCCTGAAGCTTAGGCCTAGAATGAGATTGCATGCAATGCCCAAAATGTCTGTCGGGGGGGGGGGGGGGGAGAGGTAAGACCCAGAACCCACAACGCATATTGCAGGAATTTGCAACCTACTTTCAAACCCTTTATCGAGATACCCACTCCAATAAGGCACTAGCGTAACAATCCTTCCTAGACAACCTGCCTATCCCTAGTATAACCAAGAAACATACAGAGGTCTTGGAAACACATTTCACTGAAGCGGAGATTAAAGGCGTGATTAAAGACCTTAAATTAGGTTCGGCACCGGGACCTGATGGTTTCCCTAACCTTTATTACAAGACATTCTCTGAGTTGCTCTTCCAATACTTAACTAGATACTTTAACACCCTTAAAAATGGAAGCCCGGTCGACAAACAAAACAATCAGGCTTTCATCTCAGTCATCCCTAAACCTGATAAAGACCCTGGAGAAGTCCGCAATTATAGGCCCATCTCGATAAATAATGATTTAAAGATACCCACCAAACTACTGGCGAATATGTTGGCGTCCTTCATTAATATCTACATTCATAAAGATCGACATCATCTCTATACTACAGTCAGGCTGGTCTGGGGGGGATCCGCAGGAAGGTTTACTCCTTTCCATAGACCTTCAAAAGGCATTCGACTCTGTTGAATGGCCATATTTATTCTCGATACTGGAAAGATGGGGATTTGGCACACACTTCACGGGCATAATCAGGGCTCTTTACTCCTCCTCCACAGCATAAATATCAGGGCTATTACTCTGACTCGTTCTCAATCTCTAAAGGGACGAGGCAGGGATGTCCCTTGTCACCTATCATATTCGCAATCACGATTGAGACTCTCGCCATTGCACTTCGATCCAATCCAGACATTAAAGGGGTCACCTGTGGCACTCAGGAACATAAATGTGCGTTATTTGCAGACGACCTACTTCTATTCGTCACATCTCCTTCAGTCTACCTCCCTAATATTTGCAAAACACTGGAGAACTTTGCGAACATTTCAGGCCTTCGGGTTAACCTATCAAAATCCTCCATCCTGAATATCTCAGTAAAGAGAGGAAGCTCAACGTTTGCAATCCTCCAAGTTTATTTGGCATGACTCCCATATCAGATATCTTGGGGTAAACCTCACGGCCAAGTTCGAGGATTTACACAAAGCAAATTACCCAGCTATCTACCAGTCCCTGAAAGGAGGACTACAGAGTTGGTCTCTCAATCGATTATCATGGGTAGGCAGAATTAATGCCGTTAAGATGAATCTGCTTCCTAGGCTTCTCTACATATTCAGGGCTCTGCCAGTTCCACTCCTCAGAGAACCATTGCGCAAATTCCAAAACTCGTTAATCAACTTTATTTGGGGGGGGAGTGGGTCATAGACTCTCACGCAAGGTTTTATATGCTCATAGACGGAAGGGGGGGTTGGGAGTCCCTAACTCTAATACCGGGCAGCACGCTTAGCCCAGCTCTCTGCGGTTTACTCAAGATTTGAAAAGCCAGACTGGATACAAATTGAGAGACAGGCAGTCCCTACATACACTCTGGATTTCCTCCTCTGGAGTCCACCTAGACTCAGACCTCCCATACTATCGCCAGTTTTGTCCTCTTCCTTCGCTTTGCGGGACGGTCTATGGCAGTCCTCCTCCCTTACCTCCCGTATGAGACCACTTTCACACTTATTCCATAACCCGGCATTTCAACCCGGTATGGACATTAAGGCTTTTCAATGGTGGCTGGATAAAGGAATTTATCGTATAGGACACTTCTTCACCTCCCAGGGACCTTTCACCCTCAAATATTGCTCCGACAAGTTCAAAATGCCACCATCCGAAACGTATAGATTTTTACAAATCTCTCACTTTCTCACATCCATCTCGAAAGATGAGACTCCCCCCTTCTCTTTCACAAGCTATGAGGTATGGTGCTGTAATTCAGCGGAGCAGAGAGGGGGCATCTCAATAATTTATCAGTCGCTGGTATCCGACCAAGGGAAACTTCCATATATGCAAGCCTGGGAAAGGGATCTGGCGGTCGACTGGGACGGAGAGGAATGGGGTAGGGCTGGCTTTCGCTCCTTTCAGGGGAACGGAAGTGTACCTTTAATGGAAGCGGGCATAAAAGTCATGACCCGTTGGTATCTTGTACCCGTTAGATTACACAAGATGTATCCCTCTTCCTCACCTCTCTGCTTCAGGGGATGCCAGATGCCTGGTTCTATGTTACATGTCTGGTGGGAGTGTCCTAGAATTAGGGGCACATGGAACAGAATTTTTCATATGATATAAAAAGTTACCGGACATAGGTTTCCCACCACTGCCCCCATCGTTCTTCTGCATTCAAAGCCTCCGGGCATCCCGAAATATACCCAAACACTGGTTCGCTTTATACTACTGGGAGCCAAACTCGCCATAGCGAGATCCTGGAAATTACCCAGGGTCTCCATCAGGAAGATAAGGAATAAAATAACCTGGATAATGACCCAAGAAAAAATGGTCAGTGTCCTGACCAACACGGTACCCAAATTTGAACTAATTTGGGAGCCCTGGGCAACATACGTAGGTATCTCACTGGTTCCCGGAGTGACCATAAATTAGATTGTCTTACTGTTGTTTCCTGGGGACTGGCTGTACCCTCTTACTTCTGTCCTATTCTCTCCTCTCTTCTCCCTCTCTTCCTCCCCTACTTCTGATCCTCTGCCACTTAAACACTTCACTGGGCCCTAGGGCCCTTTCTCCATGTTATTGAGAGGTAACTAGTTGCCATTACGTTAAGTTTGACATGGGAGATAGCACCCTAGTTGGATACTGAACTGTACGAGGTGTATTTAGCTATTTACTGATCTATTTTTTTCTTATCTAACCTTGCTCACATATGCTTCCCTTTAGGATAGGGAACTAGTTGACAGGCTTGACAACCTTGAAACCTCAATGGTACCTTTTTTCATGCACTATTTTTGTTTCCTCACTGCTCATTGAATCTCCGGTGTTTTCAGTACTGCACTGTTCTAAGGACTATCATATGCCCCAGATGCCTTCAACCAATGTTCTACCTTGTACTATTGTTACTGCTATATCTCCGAAGTTATGTTACCTTCTCAACATTTTTATTGTACTTGGATGTTATGTTCACTTGTTTTTCTTGAAGAAAAAGTATTGAAAGAAAAAAGAAACCGCCTCAAAAGGTAGACACCATCAGACCCAGCACCCACATGCAAGTCCGAAGAGATGACCGTCTGTACAGCAGAAGCCAAATCACCTCCTGCAAATTCTGAAGTATTGGCCAGAGGGAGAAACACTCTGGCCAAGGCCGAGTCCAGGAGTCAGTTCCAAATATTCCAGGCTCATGGACGGGACCGGAGCAGACTTCTGAAGATTGAGAATGAAACCAAATTCCGTCAGCGTTTGCAAAGTGATATCCAAGATGGCCAACATGGCAGTTGAAAAAGCAGATCGTCCAGTTACCCCAGTATCCCGATGCACAGCTGACGCAGTAATGCTAGAACCAGGGCCAACACTTTTGTGAATACCTGAAAAGCGGAGGCGAGACCATAGGGTACCAACACAAATTGAGAATGCTCCTTGTCCACGGCAAAGCGGAGGAAGCGCTGATGGGCAATACACATGAGAAAGTGAACGTAAGCGTCCTTGATGTTGATGGATGCGAGAAAGTCCCCCTGATGTAGGGATGCCAACACCGTGCGAATGGATTTTATTCGGAACTTCTGTACCCGCACAAAGCAGTTTAGTGCCTTTAGGTCCAGAACTGCACGACCCTTTCCCTCCTTCTTGGGAACCGTAAACAGGCTTAAATAGAAACCTTGAAAACGTTCCGACATGGGAACCGGAACAATCACTTCATGAAGTAACAAGTCTTGCACTGCCTCATGGAGATCTGTTAGGCGATCTGGGGGTAAGTGCAGGTTGGAAGGGAAGAACTTTCCAGCGGATATGATTGAAACTCGATCTTGTAGCCGGATCAAATGACTTTGTGGACCCACTTGTCCTGAATTAGAAAGGTCCACGGATCCAGGAAACAGCAAAGACGTCCTCGCACCCCTGATACAGGTGAGGGTGCCCCTTCATGCAGAGAAGTTTTTGTCCGCAGGCCTGGCAGACTTCATTGAACCCCCATTGGAGGCCCTGAAGGGTTTGGATCCCTTGTCTTGAGATTCTGGAGGGACGAAAAGGCCGCTTGAGAGCAGAAAAAGAAGGTCCCCGTCGGCGACAGGACTCCTTACCCTTCGAAGCCTGGGGAAGAGCAGTACTCTTTCCCCCTTTGAGGCCTTTGATGGGGTCATCCAAGGAAGCTCCAAAAAGGTGATCCCCCACGAATGGAAGTTCGGACAAGGCCTTCTTAGAAGCCTGGTCCACAGACCAGCACTTCAGCTAGATAATGCGCTGTAGGATCACCGCTGACACAAACGGTCCAGAAAGCAAGGAAGCGGCATCCAAAGTGGCATCACAGACGAACTGTAGCCCTTGGACCAACTGATCCACCAGCTCCACAAAGGAAGGAGAGAGCGGTTTCTCCTCCAGTTCCCGGCGTAAAACCTTTGCCCATTCAGTTATATCTTGTGACACCAGGTTGATGGTAAACACCGGCCTAAGTGCTGACCCAGCCACAGTGAACACATGGTGGGTCATGGCCTCCGACCTCCTATCAGCCGGATCAGAGAAGACCGGGAACTCTTAAACCGGTATTACAGTGGCTTTATTCAACCTGAAAACTAGGGAGTAAACTACAAGAGGTACTGTCCCTTTTTTAAGGAGGGACTCCCCATAAGGATACCGCTTTGCAAAATGCTTAGGGATTTCAAAGGTGCGTTTGGGGACCCCCACTGTATTGAGACAATATCACCAAAGAAAGCGGGAAAGGGGAACACCCTGACCGCTTTGGAGAACCTGTGGGTGGCAAAGATGACCTGCGCCTCCGATGCTGCGTTAGTCGCTTCTTCTATAGGTAAGGTTTCCCACACCAAAACAATCAGTGCATCCACAAGCGCTTTTTCCTGTGCCGCTAGAGTAACAGAGGAGTCATCCTCACTATCAGAGCCAACAGGGTGCGTGGACGCAGACTCCAAAGGGTAACTAGCATTAGTGGCAGCTGAATCAGAGAAGACAGAGGAGGCAGGTGAAGGCAGAGGGCACTTTTTGTTAGCCCCATTTTCCCAGGGCCAAATTCACTTTGGACACCAAGGATTTCAGGACCGCCGTCAATGCAGCCAGTTGTGGGGCCCCGGAGGGCCAGGCAGCCTCTGAGAGGAGATCAGGTGGTGAAACATGGAGAGGGGAATCTGCACCACCATAAAGTGTAAAAAAAAAAAAAAAAAAAAAAAAAAAAAAAAAAAAAAAAAAAAAACATTGCATGGGGACACCCCACCGTCCTGTCTGCACCACAAGGCCAAGCACATTACTACCACTGTATAGCAGCAAGAGGGAGAGGAAACCACCAGGCATTTACCACCACCGGTCAGCACACCGTAAGCTTATCTGCACATTGTGCGGCGATCAGGAAAGGACATGTCTGTATATCAGCGCTGCAGGCCGAGAACTTCCTAAAGTCGAAACACTGCCCATCTGAGCTCCAAAAACATGACCACTGATCTTTAGCAAACCAGGCTACATGACTCCTGGGGGTCTCAGGGCGAGTAAAAGAACAATCTCAATGGGAAGGGAGGCCCTGGCAGGCGCCCCCACCAGGCCCATCCCCCTTGAGAAGGGATCGTTGAGTCATTGGCGGCGCCCCCAGTAAAGTTCCCAATTTCACCTAAAAAAGGTATGTCCGCCTGGGGTGGGGGGAGCAGATGGAGGGTACAGGCCGCAATAAACCACCTAGCTTGGGGGAGGGGTGACGCGAACTGGGAAGGAGGGGTGACGCGAACTGGGAAGGAGGGGTGACGCGAACTGGGAAGGAGGGGTGACGCGAACTGGGAAGGAGGGGAGACGCGAACTGGGAAGGAGGGGAGACGCGAACTGGGAAGGAGGGGAGACGCGAACAGGGAAGGAGGGGAGACGCGAACAGGGAAGGAGGGGAGACGCGAACTGGGAAGGAGGGGAGACGCAAACTGGGAAGGAGGGGAGCCTGGGGGTCTGACCATCCCCAGGGAGGGGCCCACGTCCACCCCAAAACCCTCCAGGGGATGAGGGGGAAGGATACCAGACCAGGAACAGGGTGGGCACCGCTCTGGACAGGACACTACTCCATCCTAATGTGGGTGCTGTCGGCCAGGAGGAAACGCTGCTGAAGCCAGTTTGTATGCGCTCTCACGAGACGTTTACAGGCCAGCCCCTGTTCAGTGGGGCTATGTCTCGGCCGACCTAGCGCTGAGCTGCCATCTGGACGCGCTTGCTGGCTGGACTGGGGGAACCCTAAGGATCTATATTATCCAGTTTGTTGCCCAGTCCGGCAGTTTTATAGCAGATTCTTACAGGATCAAAATAATAAAAGGAGGAAAAATTTCAATTGAAACAGAAAAAAATGCTAGGACAAGAGATCCCAGCAAGGAACTAGGTCCTTACTCCTGACTAGGCAGAAAAAATTGAATATCTATAGCAGGAAATGGGAGTATACCCCCCTAGGGACTACCCCATTGGAGTGCTCAAGCTTTTCTCTGCCTAGTGTCCTACTCCTGTAGGGGGCAGCATAACCCTATGGCCATGAAGATGAAGAGCTGTGTCCATCAATGAACAAAAGAGAAATGCGTTTTTGGCGAGATACTCCCTAAGGGGAATCACGTCTAAAGGGATGCAGACACCTTCCTCAGAGCCATGCAGCAGCTGATTGAGAATTATATATATATATATATATAAAAAAAATTGCTTCCAAAACAGTTACTGGTTGTTAAGGACACCAGCGGTCTTCCACTCCTCATCAACCAGCTAGTGACAGCCTGAGGAAAGGACACTGGCTACCGCTGGTAAAGAAATGCAGGCTTTCACTACTAAAATACTGAATTATTTTATAAAATAACTCATGCAGTATTTCAGTAGTGCTTTTTAGTGAATGCTAAAAAAAAAAAAAACAAAACAAAAAACTTTTAAAAACGCTATGCGGTATCTTACCGCATACTCAGATGCGATAAGATACCACTTTGTGAATAGAGCCTACTGTGTTGAGAAAGATCATACTGAAGATGATGATGTACTAAGAAATGTATTCTGTGTCCAGATATATTATGATGGGCCTGGGGGATGAGGACGGGGTATTACAGCATCGGTGAATATTACTGTAGTGCTGAAAAATTTAATGGTGGTGGGTATTAATATTTTTTGATGTAGACAGCCACACCCCTAGCGCCAAACAAATTTTAACTACATCCACAGCGATTGCTACTTCAAACTCTCCTCCAGTCATCAACATTAACACACGTCAACATTAAATTTCCCCTTTATTACTTTTGAAGGGCTCATTTTACATTGTCGCCCTCTGAAGAAATTGCTTTTCAACACTGAAGGTGTATTCACTTCAACTGGTCAGCAATATGTCCATACAACTTGTTTTCAATATTACAAATAAGCCAGGAGATCACAACTGCATACATTTGCAAATGTGGAAGCCACACACCACATAGAAGATATTCTATATATGTGGGGCTTCAAAAATCAACATATACGTACAAATATGACTAAACGGAAAGAAATCCTCAGCACCCATTAAAGGTATACAGACATGAGACCCAAATATCTTTTTTTAAGGGATTTTATATAAACTTATCACAATTTAATCGTATACACACTCCAACTGCTATACATTTATTAACTTCAAAAGGGCAGGCAAGAGTCTGATGACACATGATCATATGGGAACTATATAAACAGGTGGACTAATGTGCATGATTCCTTCTCAAATTTGTGAGATAACCTTTCCATCAGCTTTGTGAGTGAGCCAAGATAGTGAAAACATATAGAATACAGAAGGTGTGGTAAGTATACTTCTAAACATCTGAAGAGATGAATTATCTAGGATTAAAAGATTGAACCAAATAAACTGCTAGGTTTCTTGATATACTAACTTTTGAAATGTTATACTGTCTAGAGGCTGAACAAGTATCCTGGTCCCGCCGAAAGACAAGTGGTGAGATTAAACATGGTTTCCCAAAGTCTGGACTATATTAGGTTACTGTTGAAGCCATTTGATTTGGGGGATTATATAAAAATGATAAGTGTTCCAATATAAACTTTTTAAATGTCACAAAAAGCATAGTTAAACATTATACATATCCAGTCAAGTGACGATTGCCGCACCTGAGAAATGCAATCTGGGAAAATGTCATTAGTCTGCTGCAGACAGGAGGAAAGTAATTCCTCAAGCTCCCATCCTCAATGAACACCAAGTCTAAAGGCCCGTACACACGTACCGATCGTCGGCATACAAACGTCGGTGGACGAAGGATCTGCCGATTGTACGCGTGTTAGTATGGTGCCTCCGACAGATGTCTGCGCACAATCCGCGGACAAAAGTCTTTCTTGCAAACATGAAAATTTTTGTATGCCGACACCAGAACGGACGATTGTTCGCCTGTCAGTACACAATTCGGCCGACAGACCGCAGATTTGCAAGACTGGGCATGCTCAGAAAATAGAAAACACAGGGAAAGTTAACCATTACATGACATCACTTCTGCAGTCGGCGGACAAAATTCTTGTGCTGTCCTTGTGCTGTCTTTGCACTTTTCAGCAGACACCGACATCCCGGGGAGAAAAGAGGAACATTTGTATGCCGACCATCGGTACGTGTGTACGGGGCTTAACACTTTAGCATGTCGTAAGATGACAGGCAGCAATAGGGACTATTCTGTGAGAGGAATGTTTAGACACAACTAAAACTAAGGCTGGCCATACATTATACAATTTTCTGTACAATTTTCCTTCAATTATGTAGTACAAAGGCCTGCCTAATTGGATACAATTGAAAGTGTTGTTTAGTTTTGACCTATGTGGTCTTTGAAATCTAACAGAAAATTGTACAACATAATTGAACATGTATGGCCAGCCTAATGCCCCGTACACACGTGCAGATTATCTGAAGACTTTTGTCTTCAGATTTACCTTTTCTATGTAGTGCAAGGGCCTGCCAGATTGCATACAAATTGAAAGTGTTTAGGTTTGACCTCATATTATATGGTTTTGGTAAATCTACAGACAAAAGTCTTCAGATAATCTGCACGTGTGTACGGGGCATAAGGCTGTTGCACAGGCATCATGTCATTTAGGGGGGAAGGGAGCAGGGAATTTTAGTCCAATAGCAGAAACTGACCTTGGGTGATGCTCCTCATTGAAGTACAGTACATTCATCAAAGAAAGATGAATGTACTGTATTCGCAAATGAAGGCATTATTAGCAGTACTAGAATCTCTTTGGAGGTTTCACTTGTACAGTCTATGCCTGCATGAAGGTAACAAGCACTTGCTATGGGGGCACTTGTGCCGGCTGTGTCTAGAGACCCACAGCACAACTTGACCCCGCCTCCACTCTGTCCTCACAGGATTTGACCGACAGCGGCAGGAGCCAATGGCTCCAGCTGCTACAGAATCTCCTGTGAAGAGAGAGAGGAGAGAAGAGCTGCTGCAGATGAGTACAGTGCTGGTTCAAGATTGGGCTCAGGTAAATGCTTGAAGCACTAGTAAACCGCAAAGAAAAAAAAGAAAATTCTTTCTGCAAGTTATGAGCATAATGTGCATCACAAACTGGTACATTATTTAAGACTTACCTGAAAACCAAGCCCTCTAGCAGCTCCCCCCAGGGCTTCCACATGTACCCCGTCTTGCTTCTGGGTTCGCCAGCTGCGGCCGTATGATTGGCTGAGCAGCGCGGGAGTCACGGCTGTAGCACAGCTTTCTATGGATGAACGCCATCTATCAAGAGCGCAGTGTGCATGCGCCAGTGACATCACCGATGCTAAAGTAAATAGCTTGGTGTACGTTTAGGAGATATTTACTGTACCTACAGGTAAGCCTTGGTAAGGAGTGACTAGGTGTACCGAGAGGCGCACATCAAGTCAAGACCTGCTGTATGATAGTAAATGTCAGTCTAAGCCTGGACCCGCACCAGGTCACGCTCCCAGCGCATTTCACTCTGCACACCGGAGCTGACTCATGGGGTTTATGACACTGCCATTCACTATCATACAGCAGGTCTTGACTTGATGTGTGGCTCCCAGAACATATTAGTCACTTTTTACCATTTCCTGGAGTATAAACAAGCTACCTTCCTGGCCAGCACTCACAACGGTGGGCACAGGACTTAATTCCCATACAGCTTGAATAGCTCGTACACACATCCTTGATTTAGGCATAAAGCTTCTTATGGGGGCACATGCAGAAGAGGAGTGGATAGCCCCATTCCTCCTCTTTTGGAGTCCCTCGCCGGCGCTGTGTTCTGTGCAAATGTGGTTGCAGGGCATTTGTCATCAAAAATGGGGTTACAACAGGTAGTGAAGAGGTGTCGCATGGCTTCCTCACTGCCTATCAGTGGCCTCTGCCAGCTCATCAGAGAACCCTTCGAGTTTAAAGGACTCCATAGGTCTGTTACCTCTCGATGCGCAAAATAACTTACTGAAGATATATATATTTTTTTTAGGCTGGCTTGCAGGTGACAAACTGGCTCTGCTTCAATCGCATATTTCCCCTAGGGCTCAACTGCAGATTTTAGGAATTACTGGGTAACCATAAAGATGATGGCTCAACTAAGGTATTGTTCATGTATCGCAGCTTTTTCACAATGGCAGTTTTGTTTCTTTTGAGGCACTTAAAGATATCACTGTGATAAAAAAAAAAAAAAAATCCTTTCAAATTTTTGCTGCTAGGATATGCAATTGCTCAATTTGGTGTTCTGATGAGTTATTGGATTCCTCTTTAGAGCATCTGATGTACAATTTTGGATATACTAAATTGATCACTACTTTCTGCAGTCACTGACAAGCCAAGGGCTATAATTCCTTGCAACCTTCCTGGGAAAAGGCTCATATATACCTGACCTCATGGATGAGAGCTGGAGGAAAGCTACGGATATCTGCATTCAAGACTTCACCAGCACAGTCAATAGACTTAGCCAGTTAAAATGTACCCATAAACTCCATTACACGCCTGCTAAAATGTTCCAGATGGTCCTTGGAGCCCAGGCCTGTCTCCCTAGACGTGGGGAGGCTTCTGCTGGCCTGATGCAAATGTTTGGGACTTGCTCTCATCGCTCTACTTTCTGGAGTGACTATTTTTCTGGAAATCCACCTGAGCTACCAAGCTCCTAAGACTACTGATATGTATTAGTTAGGTATCCTTAATGATTTAATTTCACAGACTTATGGTCGCATTACATTTTTTTTTTTTTTTTTATGGTTCTCAATGTAAAAGTGCAAATACATGAAATCTATTATCATTAGTAACATTAAAAGTCTCAGAGACCATTATGCAATTATCCTATTGTTTCCTAAAATCTTATTTTTTTAATTAAAAAACTTAATAGGTTTCCTATTGTGAAATAAAAATGGATTTTTGTAAAATCTTACCGTAAAATCCTTTTCTCTTAAGCTCATTGACAGACGTAGTCCTCGTTGATTAATAACAACTCGGGTTATACTGCCCTCTACAGGAGTAGGACTAGACAGGAAAGAAAACATTCTGGCCACACCTTAGGGGCAGTCCCAGAGGGTATATCCTCTCTCTCTCTGCTACAGCAAATCAGTTATGTCACAAAGCAGTGTTTAGAGAATTTAACCCAACTCAAAAACAGAGGGGCGGGTACTACGTCTGTCAATGAGCTTAAGAGAAAAGGATTTTACGGTAAGATTTTACAAAAATCCATTTTTCTCTGTCGCTCATTGACAGACGTAGTCCTCGTTGATTAATAACAACTGGGGACGTCCCAAAGCAGTACCACAAATGAGGGGTGGGAAAATGGAAATGAAAATCCAATCTAGAAGGCCCAACCGGTGCCAACTAGAAGTTTTAAAGGCTCATCAAACGATGAGACTCAACTGAAATTCCAACGGAAAAAAACCCTCGAGGTAGACCACCGGTCTCCTCAAATTGCGGCCTGCAAAACCTTGCGGCCAAAAGAGGCATCCGCCGATGCCATCACATCAACTTTATAAAATTTCGTAAAGGTATGTACCGACGACCAGGTGGCCGCCTTGCACACCTGGACCACTGACGCCTGATGGCGGTAGGCCCAGGAAGTACTGAGCGCTCCAGTGGAGTGCGCCTTAACAGGGAACGGAGGATTCCGACCCTTAATAGAATAAGCCTGTACCACCGTCTGTCTGATCCATTTGGAGATAGTCGCGGCAGATGCAGGCAACTCCTTTCTGGGGCCATCCGTGATCACAAAAAGTGAATCCGTCTTACGGAACGTTTCCGTAGCCTTCAAATATACCCTGATTGCCCGAACCACATCCAAGGAATGCAACGCATATTCCGGAGGATGATTGGGCTGAGGACACAAGGAAGGTAGCACAATATCTTCATTCAGATGAAAGTCTGAAACCACCTTAGGAAGAAAGGATGGCTTCGGATGAAGAACTACCTTATCCCTATGAACCACTAGATATGGGGAATGGCATGATAATGCAGCCAGTTCTGACACCCTGCATGCAGAAGTGATAGCCACCAAGAAGGCCACCTTCTGGGATAATGTAAACAAAGGAATTTCCCTGATATTTTCAAAGGGAGGTTTCTGCAGAACCGACAAAACCAAATTAAGATCCCAGGGTGGTAAGGGCAAGGAATGAGTAGCCAAAGGCTTCTGAAAGAAGATTGCTAATGCTGAAACCTGACCCTTGATGGTGCTCAAGGATAGTTTCTGCTCAACCCCCTTTTGCAGAAAAGCCAAGATTCGGGTCACCGAATAGGTACGTGGGGGAAATCCCAAAGATTCACACCACGCAATATAAGTCTTCCATGTGCGATAATAGACTTTGCTGGAAGTCGCTTTCCTTGCTTTAATTAGAGTAGGAATAACTGAAGCTGACAACCCTCTGTCCTTCAGTACCTGGGTCTCAATGGCCATTAAAACCAGCGACTGTAAAGCACGATGGAAGATCGGTCCTTGAGACCGCAGATCCTCCCTGAGAGGAGGTCTCCAAGGAGCGTTCGCGACTAGCATGTCCAAGTCGGCCTGACGAGGCTAGCCTAGAATTTCCAGGATAACTGGAGTTCCCTCCATCTCTATTCTGCGGAGAAATCTCAGCAGCAACTTGAGAGGGGGGAAGACGTATAGTAGCTGATACTGCCTTTATAGGCCGTTCAGCGCGTCTGCTGCGTCCGCTAGAGGATCGCGGGCGCGCGTTACCAACCTCCGCGCCTTCCTGTCGAGCCGATATGCCAACAGATCCACCTCCGGGATGCTCTGATGAAGACACAGATGGTGAAATCCTTGGTGATCGACCTAAGTCATCACCCTGATATTGTCTGACTGGATCCGAACCAGGCTGCCCTAGAGCTGCTTGGTCCAGGCAATCCGACAAAGTCTGATCGCTCTCTGTTCCCACACATTTATCAGAAACTTGATTCTTATCAGGAGTGATGATTTCTCCTGGTTGAGCATTAGAGACCGAAGTCACCAGACTAGAGGCTCCTTGGTCTGTTTGCTCAACCGGATCCGATTCCTGTAGGGAACTGAGACTAATCTTTGGAAAAGGTAAAGAAAATGATCTGTTCAGGGAACGGGAACTACCGCTCCCTGTAGCACCTAAATGTTGGAAGGGAAGAATCGCACCGGTAGCAGTGATCGATACTCGATCTTGTGTCCTGATCGTATGATCTCCTGAACCCCTTAGTCCGAGATTCAGGAAGGCTCTAGCTCTGAATGCCGGTGAAGACGTCCCCCCACCCTCAAGCCGGGTGGGGGCGCACCTTCTGTATTAGCCTTAACTTCAGGTTTGGCTGAGTCGGCCTTTTGTTTGCCCGACCAGCGCCTCTTGAACCCTCCTAGAGGGGCTTTGCCTTTCTCGCTCGCCCCAGCGGAGCGAACGAACCCTTTATGAGCGGCAAAGAAAGGTCCACGCTTGTTACGAGGTCCTTTAGCTTTAGCAGCCTGTGGCAAAAAAGTGCTCTTGCCCCCAGTGACCTGCTTAATGATCTCATCTAGGGTGGCCCCAAATAGGCGATTCCCCTGAAAGGGGAGATTTGCCAAGGCTTTTTTGAAACCTAGATCCGCCGACCAGCATTTTAACCACAGCACACGTCTGAGGATTACCGCTGACATCGATGCATGCCCTAACAAGGGGGTGGCATCCAGGGCTACGTCACAGACGAACTGCAGTCCTTGTATAATTTGTTCCATCAAATCAGATGCTGCCTGGGGGATACCTTTCCCCTTTAGGTCATGGCGTACCAATCTTGCCCATTCCGTTAAGGTCTGTGAAACTAAACCAATGACAATCACTGGTCTAAAGGCTGACCCTATCGGGGAAAAAATAGTGCGGGACTCCGCTTCCATCTTCCGATCCACCGGATCCTTAAAGGACGGAGCGTCCTCCAACGGGATAACAGTGGCTTTATTCAATCTGGAAATAGGTGGATCCACTACTGGTGGTACCGTCCATTTCTTAATGAGGGATTCCTCAAACGGATAGCGTCTAGCAATGCGCTTGGAAACAGTAAAGGTACGTTTTGAATGATCCCATTCCTCTAATTTTATTACCAAAACATTTGGGTAAGGGAAAAACCTTCGCCGTCTTGGTAGGTTTACTAGTACCAAAGGGAATTTCCATCTCTGTTGCCTCTGCCGGTAAAACCTCAAGTCTTACCCGGACCGACACAACTAGTGCGTCCACCAATGCTTCTTCTTGTGCTATGGCGGAGGCAGGAACATCCTCCTCACTGTCTGAGGGAACTTTACCTGAGACAACAGCCCCTGCAGAGGGACCTGCAGCTGCAATGACCAGCTCAGAATCTGAATCATCAGATGAAATAGGGGTAGGCGGGGGTCGCTTTCTTGACCCCCGTCCCTGACAGGCCATCTCCACCCGAGACACCAAAGACTCCAAAACTGCTGTGAATGCATCAATACTCTGAACTGGAGGGTCCTGCGGCCACCTCGAGTGGATCAGGTGGGGGTACCTGTGTGGCAGGGTCCATGATTATTCCAGACACTTGCCGGAAAAAAATAATTTGCCAAAAAAAAATAAAACTTTTTTTTTTTTAAGACCCCCAGCGCCCCTCAGTGTTACCTGCTTAGGGACCCCTACAGAGAGAGAGAGAGAGAGAGAGACCCCAAGGCTCACCACTTGATGCTCAGAAGTTTCAATACAACCTGTTCCAGCACTGTCTATTACAGACAGGAAGTCTTTGGCTGGCTTTCCCGGGTAAAAGGAGGCGGCTCCGCCCCTTTGCACGCCTTCCGGCGCCTCCCCCTAGCTCCTCGAGGTGTTTGGTCACCTCAAACATGGCCGCCCCCATGCTGGAGACACGAGGCTACGCCGGGTAAAAGGAGGCGGCTCCTCCCCTTTACACGCCTTCCGGCGCCTCCCCATAGCTCCTCTAGGTGTTTGGTCACCTCAAACATGGCCGCCCCCATGCTGGAGACACGAGGCTACGCCAATATGGCGGCCTCGTGCGATCTGCAAGACAATGGCGGTGGCCTGTGTAGGATAGCGGCGGCTAGCAGCGCCCTGCGGGATGTCTATATTCGGCCTGGCGGCCTGCGGGAGTGTCTCGGCCCCACAACCTTCACCATGAATGGTGATAAGCCTGGCCGGCGGTACAGGACCCTGGCGGGCCGCATGCGGTCCGTGGGCCGTTGGGAGGCAGCCCCCGTTTGCTGGAGGAATGGCGATCTGGACTGCAGTGACTCAGGCATAGGCATCGGCCTGTGTACACCTCTGACAGGTAGGATACCTTTTACTTCAATAGTAATGCCCCTTATAGTACTGCCACTGACTTCAGTCACCCTTACAGTTTTACAATGACCTTAGATAGTCAGCTCCCAAACCAAGCCTCCTGGTTTCTGTTCACAAAAAATCACACTCAAATTGGGGGATCTGTGACCTGTTATAGAATAGAGGGGAGACCCATCCTACCATTCCAGAGAGGGGCCCGCGTCCACCACAAACCCGACGGGGGGTGGGGGAACATTCTACTCACCATACCGGAACCAGGCGGGCGCCCACTCCTGACAGAACCCCTCTCCATCGGGGTGGGGGGGCTGTCGACCAATACGGATGCCGTGACTCTGTTGGTCATTGGCGTTCAGGCGAGACGTTTAACTCGCAGGGTCAGTCCCCGTCCAGTGGGACTATGTCGCGGCCGACCCAGCGCGGAGCTATGGCCTGCACGCGCTCGTAGGCTGAACTGGGGTGACCACTGGATCTCAACATCCAGCCCGTCGCCCAGTTACAGCTTGCTTGCTTGAAGATCTCCAGGAAACTGGAGAAAAAAGCTGTCTAAAAAAAATCTAAGAAAAAAATCCTGTCAGGACCGAAGATCCTAGCAAGGCATCTAGGTCCTTACTCCTAACTAGACAGAAAAAAACTGATTTGCTGTAGCAGAGAGAGGATATACCCTCTGGGACTGCCCCTAAGGTGTGGCCAGAATGTTTTCTTTCCTGTCTAGTCCTACTCCTGTAGAGGGCAGTATAACCTGAGTTGTTATTAATCAACGAGGACTACGTCTGTCAATGAGCGACAGAGAAATACAGGTTTATGTGGTTTGCAAATCATTGTTTTCTGTTATGTATATTTTACATACCGTTCCAACTTTTTTGGAATCTGGGTTGTATAGGACTGCAAGGTAAATTACCATAAGATGACCCCTTTAACTTGCCGCTACCTAGGCACTAGACAGAAATATTGTCAAAAACTAGCTTTTGCCTGCCCAGGTCTAATTTAATTAACACTGTAGGCATCTTAAAAATCTGATGTTGGTAGTAGGGCCTTAATCACACAGGTGTAAAAAGCAGGCATTGCTTTGTGTTAATAAAGCTTTCCAAAGTCAATGACTGTTCTTTACATCAACAGTGAACATTTGCATTAACTTAAATACCGCCTGAATGTTTGGCAAGGGTTGGGAATTTGCAAAGCTTGCCGAGCACCTCATTTCAAGTCAAGTCAGTTAATTTCAAGTCAATGGGAGTGTGCAAAAAACATGTTCTATAAACCTCCAAGTTACTTGTCAAATGTTTGTGGTAAGTTACTGCAAAGCTCCCTATGTCCAAAGCTTGCATCTGCTGAGGCCTGAATATCTGAAAGTGTTGTTAACAAGACCAGGTGGCAGCCTTGCAAAAACAGCTGGAAAACATATGTGATGCTTAAAAGCACAAGATGCACTTGCAGATTTAGTAGAGTGTGCCTTGACAGGAAAAGGTAGAACCTTATGTTAAGCCAATAGGCTTGAATGATAGGAGCCTAAGCCACCTAAGAACTGGTGGCAAGAAAGGAAGGCTGATCTTTATGGTGGACACTAAAGAATGACAAAGCAGGAATAAGTTATTCTAAAAGAAGAAATGGATGAGATATAAACTTAAATACCCTGCACTAAAAATAATGGGGGGGAAATCTCCCTTGGGATGTACAGGAGCAGGAAAGAAAATAAGATACAATGTCCTGGTTAAGGTTGGGGGAAGACACACCTTAAGAAAGAGAGAGGGCTGTAAGATTTCAAGAAGCCTCTTCTTTGAAGCACGAGAAAGAGTGAAGAGTTCTGTGTAGGATACGGCTGCAAATTCAGAAACTTGTCATGCAGAGGTAATGGCAACAAGTAAAGCCATCTAGGGAGATAGAACAGAAAAATAGTGCTGATGGGTTCCAAGGATGGTTTTGAAAAGGTGACAGAACCAGGCTGTGGTCCCAGGTGGACATACATGTACAACTAAAAGCGACCCCCTATACAAATACTTTTACCAAAGAATGAGATGCCAGACATCTTTGAAACAAAATCACTATAGCTGAGATCTGAGACAACTGTTGATACAGGTAAGACCGATTAAGGCAGGAACAGTCCCATGGAGAATTTATTGGGATGGAATTTACATTACTCACACAATGCAAAGTACGGTTTCCAAGTGCAATGGAAGACCTTGCAAGAGGTGGATTTTAGGAGCATAGGGGTAACGGATTCAGATAGACCTCTATAACTTAGGAACTCAACAGCCAGCAACCATAAAGTAAGGCAGTCAACTGGTCCTAGGACAATCCAAACAGTCTCAGAGAGGCTATGCAGAGTATGCCAGGAGTCTGATGAGATTAGAGTAGCACATCTGACTGGGCCAGTTTAGTGCTACGAGTTATTAACATAATGCCCTCCATCTCAATCCCGTGTAGCAGACAAGGGGGAAGCTTCCGAGGAAGAAAGGCTTTTAACAGGCTGAACTAATCCCACAGATATCCCTGAGCATCTATTGGTATGGCCAGTGGATCTTTGGACCTAGAGACAAACTCGCCCAGTTTGTTAATGAAACTGGAAACCAGGTGGTCTAAATGTGGCATTCCTCACCTGTGAAAGATGACCTGAAATATCTCCAGGTACAAAGACGATTCTACTTAGTCCAGACAATGTTGACTTAAAACACAGGTCACTAGGTGTCTTGAGAATGGAACAAGCAGAACCCAGTGTTTAAGGGTCACATTACAGGCAGGCCCCACATCTTTCTTATGGCAGGGTCTATGTATTGCCTCCAAGATAGTTCAACAACCAGTCAATCCGGAAAACTGAAAGGAAGCTTTTTTGGATCTGTAGTGATTTATGAAACTTAAATTGTAAAAAAAAAGTGTATTTTCTTTGAGAAGAAAAGACTGTTTCCACTAAGGCAGGATTCAGAATCTTAAGCATAATGGGAGTGGAAGGATTATAATGGATAACATTTTGTTTTTGTTGAAAGTGTCCAATTTTCCAGTGAGAGGCAGTATAAGCCATACATCTCAGAACTCCTTCTGACCCTGTGTCCTTTAATGAATGATTAAGAAATGCCTTTAATTTCAAAAGAGAAGGGTACACACTGAAGAGCATTTGCAGCAAATTGATTTATGTGGTAATACATTTTTTCAGTTGTTGGAAAATTCAAGTTAGACTTACTAGGTAACTTGTTTTCCAGGAGTCTTTCAGGATAGCCCCTTGTGAGATGGCTCCTCCCACTTGCCAACAGGAAACACCACTTCCACCAAGCTTTAAAAGGAGGCTTCTCCTCAAAGCTCATCAGGAGTAATAGAGTAGCCCCAGCCCATGTTGGAACACAATCGCAATATGGTTAACAACAGCAAAAAAACAGAAGGGTGGGTTGTTGATGTCCTGAAAGACTCCTGGAAAACAAGTTACTGGTAAGTCTAACTTGAATTTTCCTTTAACGTCCTTCAGGAGCGCACCTTGAGAGAATAAACAAGACTTCCTAATTAGGGAGAGACAACAGCGTGAAGGACCTTTCTGCCAAAAGCCTGATCCCCTGCTGACAGAAGGTCCAGTCTGTAATGACAGACAAACGTTCGATAGCTTGACCACGTAGGTGCCTTACAATTTTGATCTGTAGTGGCACCAGCTCTTTCTGCCCATGTAGTGGTAAGAGCTCTAGTAGAGTGTGTTCGAATCCCTAGCGGGAGACAATTTCATCTGGGAGCAAGCTTCCAAAATAGATTTAAGCCACCTAGCAACTCACCTTTAGAAGCCTGGTGGCCCTTTCTGTTGCCTGAAAAAGGAACAAAAAGAGTCCGAAGACCTAAAGCCCCATGTTACCTCCAGGTACAGTAAAAGGATTCATCCAACATCTAGACTGTGAAAAGGTCTTTCCTTAGCCCCTGAAGGGTTAGGACAAAATGTCGGCAGGAAAATATCCTGAGACCGGTTTTGAACTGATGCTACACTTCGCAAAAAAACGTGATCCGTTTTGAGTATAATTCTATCTGGGTGGATGGACAAGAAAAGCTCATTAACTTATAGTACGTGCAGTTCACTGATTCTTCCTGCAGATTTATTTGTAATTAGAAATACCGTCTTGAGGGAAAGATTTCTCAAAGAAATAGATTCTAAAGATTCACACACAAGGCTCCTTTGTGAAGGCTTGCAGAACCACTGACAAATCCCACTTCGGAAAATGTTTAGCAGGTGCTGGTCTGGAACGAGTAAGTTCCCCCCCAAAAAAATCTTTTGATCAAGGCTTTTGAAGAAATTGGTTTCTCCAGGAATACTCCTAAGGCGACCACCTGCACCTTAAGAGTACTAACTGCCAGACCTTTGTCTGCACCATTCTGTAGGAATTCTAACACTGACACAATATCTTCCAAGGTTCGATTTGTTGAATGACACCAAGCATTGTAGACCTTCCAAACCTCAGCATAAATAGCCCTAGTTAATTTCTTCCTACTAGATAGCAAAGTGGTTACTAGATGTTCCTGAGAATCCCTTATTCTTTAATAGCTGCTCCTCAGATACCAGGCAGTAAGGTTTAGCCTGGCTACATCAGGGTGACTGTGACGGAACCTCAGACCCACACTGTACTTGTGGTCTTCCGTCAGTATACGGCTTCCTCGCAGTCATGAACATAGATATCAAATCCCAGCCGCTGTCATACAAAACTAGCCTGACACTTAGCTTGTATACTGGAAACAACTAACTCTTTTATTAAAACAAGTAGCAGACTTTTATACACTTGAGAAGCATGACAGTCACTACATAAACAATGACCTGAATATTTACATAAAGCACCACACAATGGTGAGATAACGAGGCACAGCTGACTCATGGCTAATCCCATCTAGACAAGGTTATCATTCACATGCTAATTAGCTCAGCGTACTTAAGTCAGCCTGGAAGCCCAGACTGCCGGCACCAAAGGTAAAACAAGATATAATATACATTATTAGTGTAAATACAGATAACCCACCGTTAATAGGTGAGCAAATCAGCATGATTTACAATCCATGGAAGACAGGTGTTTGAGCTGATGACATGCATCTGTTACAAGTCTGAGCAACTGAAGCAGTCCAAACCATCAATTTATCTGTCACATAGTTTTTTCACTGTCAGTGACGGTGCGAACCGTCACAGTGACATACTGGGTCTTGAAGTAGCAAATCCTGTTGGAGAGGAAGCTGCCAGAATGGTTCGACTGCCATCTGTAGAATGGTGGAGAACCAAGCTCTCTTTGGCCAGAATGGAGCAATCAGATTTACAGACACACTTTCTTTCTGTATCTTCCTTAACACCAGTGGAATTAGCTAAAAAGTGGGAAAAACGTAACCCAGGAGAAAGTTCCAAGGATGCGCTAAGACATCAATCCCCAGAGAACCGTAGTCTCGGTGGAGAGAAAACAATTGAGTGAGCTGTGAGTTCTCTTGATGCAAACAAGTCCACCTGTCGACGCCCCCAAGTCCTGGTGAATAATGCAAAGATTTCTGGATTCAGGCTCCAATCTGCTTCTTGAATCTTCCGTCTGCTTAAAAAATCTGCCATCTCGTTTAATGTGCCTTTAAAATGGACCGCTGATAAAGAAAGCAAGTGCATACTCCCACTCCAGGATTTTGGTTGACAGCAACTGAAGGGCCTTGCTTCTTGTGCCGTAAGCTACAGCAGTGGCGTCGTCTGATAAAATCTGCACGTGTCAGAGAAACGGCCATGCTGCAACTGGCAACTCCGCCAGTACTTCCGATGGCCGCAATGGACTCAGGCCATAGACTCATTGTCAGTGAAATGGCTGTGCTGCAACTGGCAACTTTGCCAGTACTTCCCATGGCCGCAATGGACTCAGGCCATAGACTAATTCACTGGCCTATAAAAGGACTCTGCTCAGCCCATCAGATTGCTGGATTGTCTTCAGCTCTTCCGGTTTCCTGAGCATTGCTACTTCCTGGATTTCAGTTTGACCCGGCTTGTTCCTGACCTGTCTGCTCTCTCTCCTGGCTTTGACCCTCGGCTTTGTCTGACCATCCCTGCTCCAGTTTGGCTCTCCCGTTATCTGATCTCGGCTTGGCTCACGGACTTGCTCCCTGTCTACCTGTCCTCCAATACCTGATCTTGGCTTTCCCACGGACTTGTCTGCTTCTGGCCTTCCTGCTATACCTTTGGGCTTGCACCTGTTGAAGCTTCCTGCCGAGCCCTGTGTTTGACCCGCAGCCGGTCTTACACCTACTGCCTGGTTGTTCCTGGTTCCTCCTTGGACTGTCCGGTGTATTCCTGCCCAGCACTCTGCTAGAGACCGCCCGTCTACCATCAGGACCCTGCCGGCAACCAGTGCTTCTGTGGGCGCTACACCCTCTGTCTCAACCCCAGGGGTGTGCCGCACTCAGCCGCAAGGGGAGCCCTTTATGCATCTTGGCCTCGGATCAGGTATGTGACAACATGGGACCCCTGGAGGTTTGGAGAAAAGGCAGCCAAAGCTAAAGAGACTGTCTTTAATTCTCTCCAGTTTGAGGACTTTATTGCCTTGGCTTGTGACCAAACTCCTTTTGCCAGATTCTGATCCCAGTGGGCCCGCCTTCTAGGGTTTTTGGACTGTGATCCCAAACTTTCAGCAGGAAAATCTGGAGGGGCCTGAAATGGAGCGTTGCTCATTGAATGGCTGGCATAGTTGAGGTAAGGGTCTCTAGGGCTGACATAACCTGACCAAAAACTCCTGATTGGTCTGTAGCATAGCTACTGCATTCTGGATTTTGTTCTCTTCTGGAAGGAAGATTCTTTGCTCCACAGAAATTAACTGGTAACCCAGAAACTGTAGTAGCTCAGCTGGAGTGAAGTTAGCCTTTAAAGGTTCACAATACAACCCATGGTTTCCAAGTGGCTGCGGGCTTAGTCCAGGTCTTCTTGCAACCTTTCCATGGAAGGAGCAAAGAAGTGGAGGTCAGCCAGATATGGGACTACAGAGACTCCTTGAAGGCGGAGAGAAGCAAGGCCTTCTGTCAATACCTTTGTGAGAACCAGACGAAAAGGCCGAAAGGGAGGACTTTCAATTGTAGATGCAGGACTTCCTTCCCCATATCCACTGCCAACCTCAGGATTTTTTTGGGAGTGAGGGGCTATAGGAATATGTAGGTAAGCATCTCTTAAATCGAACAACGCCAAGAAGCACCCTTTCATCAACAGATTCCTGACAGTGAAGATTAAGTCCACACGGAATCTTCTGTATAGGACTGACCTGTCTTACTGTAAAATCCTTTTCTCTGAGGTACACTGACAGACACAGCTTCAATTCTTCAGACCAGTGGGCTTTATGTTGTCTCTCTTCAGGAGCAGGACTAGGCAGGAAACCTTTTTGGTTACACCCTTGGGGAAGTCTCAGAGGGTATACCATCACTTACAAACTGGAGTCCTACAGCAGGAACAACCAGTGTCAGAAGAACAAATAACCACAATAGAGGGGCAAGTGCTGTGTCAATGAACCTCAAAGAAAAAGATTTTACGGTAAGACAAAAATCCAGTTCTCTTTTCCGTTCACTGACAGACACAACTTCAATTATTCTGACAAGTGGGATGTCTCAAAGCAGTGTCAACATGAGGGGTGGGGAAAAAAAAACACACAAACGCTGAATTCCCAACAAGGCTAAAAACATAGCCAACCAGGTAACAACAGGAGCTCAACTAGGAAAAACTGGAGCTCACCACCAAGAAAATTTTTTACCCTCAAGAAGCGGAAGCCTCTGCAACAGCAGCCTGCATAATTTTGCGGCCAAACGCCGCATCCGAAGATGCAAGTACATCCACCTTATTACATTTTGTGAATGTGTGTACAGACCACCATGTAGACGCCATGCACACCTGAACCACTGACACCTGATGAAAGAAGGCCCAAGAGGCACCAAGCGCCCTCGTAGAATGCGCTTTAACAGGGAAAGGACTGACCCTTAATAGAATAGGCCTGCACCACCGTCTGCCTGATCCACTTGAAAATGGTCACAGCAGACGCGGTATACCCCTTACGAAGTCCATCTAGTTCAACCAAAAAAAAAAAAAAAAAAAACTAAACTATTGAAAACCCAACCATACAATCCCATATACACAATCCTATACCCGCAGTTGATCCAGAGGAAGGCGAAAAAACCCCCCCAGCAAAGCATGATCCAATTTGCTACAGCAGGGGAAAAAATTCCTTCCTGTTCCCCCGAGAGGCAATCGGATATTCCCTGGATCAACTTTACCTATAAAAATTTTTTAGTACCCATTTATATTATGTACACCTAGGAAAGAATCCAGGCATTTTTTAAAGCAATCTAGTGAGCTAGCCAGAACCACCTCTGTAGGGAGTCTATTCCACATTTTCTCAGCCCTTACAGTGAAGAAACCTCTCCGTATTTGGAGACAAAATCGGTTTTCCTATAGACGTAAAGAGTGCCCCCTTATCCTCTGTGTTGACCTTAAAGTGAACAATTCAACACCAAGTTCACTATATGGACCCCTTATGTATTTATACATGTTAATCATTTCCCCCCTTAATCTCCTCTTCTCGAGAATAAATTCAGTTCCTCGAATATTTTCTCATAGCTGAGGTCCTCCATGCCCCTTATCAGTCTGGTTGACCTTTTCTGCACTTTCTCCAGTTCCTCGATATCCTTTTTAAGAACTGGTGCCCAAAACTGAACTGCATATTCCAGATGAGGTCGTACTAATGATCTGTACAGAGGCAAAATTATATCTCTCTCTCTCTGGAGTCCATGCCTCTGGTAATACAAGAATATAATTTTTTGTAAGAACTTACCGTAAAATGATTTTCCCTGAGTTCTCTGACAGTCGCCGCCTAATGGTATTAGCCTTCACTATTGGGTAATGGCGCACTCCGCAGGAGTCGGCTAGGCAGATAATTTATTAACAGGTTAATACAAAAACAAACTTTTTGTACCTCAGCACACCACTAGTGGGCCATCCCTCAGCCATTACTCAAAACCCATCGATTATTACCTCAGTTTGTAGCAAGCAGTACCGGAAGGCAACAACCCCCAACTCCAAAAACCAGAGGGGTGGGGGCGGCGACTGTCAGAGGACTCAGAGGAAATAATTTTACGGTAAGTTCTTACAAAAAATTATATTTTCTCTTACGTCCTCTGACAGTCGCCGCCCGATGGTATTAGCCTTCACTATTGGGATGTCCCAAAGCAGTGCAGGTATGAGGGGTGGGAAAGAAACGCAACAATCTTAGAAGGCAACGTAAACAGCCGGGCCAGTAACCACCTGCGCCCACAAGAAAAAAACTGGAACAAACCCAGAACAAAATACCCGAACAAGGAGGGACAGTAAAAACCCATGTCCCCTTACACAACTGCCGCACTCAAAACTTTGCGGCCAAAAGGAAGCATCCGAAGTTGCCAAAACTTCAAATTTGGAAAAACTTAGTGAAAATGTGCACAGGCGACCACGTCGCCGCCTTGCACACCCGAGCCACAGACGCCTGTTGGCGAAAAAGCCCAAGAGGCACTAACGGCTCGAGTAGAGCCTTTACCGGGAAAGGAGGAACCTGACCCATGATGGAATAGGCCCGAACATCCACTGTCTGATCGACTTAGAAATAGTCGCCACCAAGGCGGCCAAGCCCTTCCAAGGTCCCTCAGGAAGAACAAACCGATAATCAGACTGCCGAATCGACTCCGTGGCGGACAGAGAGACCTCGACTGCCCGGACCGCAGCCAGAGAATGCAAGGCAAACTCCGTAGGATGCTTGGGTTGTGTACCCAGCGAAGGCAACACAATATCCTCATTGAGGTGGAATGAAGAAAACCACCTTGGGAAAAAAAATTGACTCAGTCGCAGAACCACCTTAGCTCTATGAGGTACCAGATAAGGAGAATGACAGGACAAGGCCGCCAATTCAGACACTCTGCGAGCCGACGCGATGGCCAGCAGAAAAGCAATTTTTCGTGACAACACAGACCGAGACATCTCCCTGATGATCTCGAAGTGACAACAACCAAATTCAGGTCCCACGGAAGCAAGAGAGCTCCCCTCGGGGTGAGCCAAATGCCACCTCTCTTGAATGAAGGTGCGGACCAAAGAAAGCGACGCCCAAGGTCGTTGAAACAAGACGGCCAAAGCCCACAACAGACCCTTGGCCTTATTCAGCACCAGATGCTGATCCACGCCCTTCCGCAGGAAGGCCAAGACCTTCGCCACCGAGAAGGAATGAGGGTGAAAACCATGCACTTGGCACCAAGCAATATAAGTTTTCCAGGTGCGGCGAAAAAAACTTCCTTGAAGTGGCTTTGCGAGCCTCTTACAAGGTAAAGATGACCACCTGAGGAAGACCCCTATCCCTCAGGACCTGGCTTTTAACAGTCATGCCAACAAAGCCAGCAACTGTAAAGCAGAATGGAAGATCGGTCCTTGAGACAGATCTTCTCGCAGCGGAAGCCGCCATCGATGTTCGACGACCATCTGAACTACGTCTGCGTACCAGGACCATCGAGGCCCGTCCGGGGCAACCAGAATGACTGACATCCTTACCGACGGCAACCTGCGGAGGAATCTGGATAACAGTGGAATCGGAGGAAAGGCATACAGTAGCCGATAGTGGCGTCCGCGGCATCTGCCAGAGGATCGCGAGCCCTGGCCACGAACCTTACCACCACTTTGTGGAGACAAAACGCAAACAAATCCACGCCCGGGGTCCCCTACCGGGCGCACAGGAGAAGAACCACCCCCGGATGTAGGGACCATTCCCCTCAGTCCAAAGTCTGGCGACGTAGATAGTCCGCCTGCCAGAGTTCCACACCCGGAATGAGAACGGCCGAGAACGGAGGTACCTGCTATCTGGCCCAGGACAGAATCTTGGCCACTTCCGTGGCCGCCCGGGCACTCCACGTGCCCCCTTATAGATCGATATAAGCCACAACCTTGGCATTGTCCATCTGTACCCGCACCGGACACCCCTGAAGCTGAGGTGACCACTGGAAACAAAGCGTGATCGCTCCGAGCTCCAAGACGTTGATCGGTAGAGAAGGCTCCCCCGCCTACCACGTCCCCTGGGCGCAAAACCTGCCCAGAACTCCTCCCTAGCCCGACAGGCTGGCATCCGTGGTGACAACCATCCATAATAGAGGTCGGAAGGACCGACCCTGCGTCAAGGACAGCGTCCAGCGCCACCACAGGAGATCCGACCCAGATGACCCAAGGAAATACTCCTTTCCAAGGACTGAGGTGTCCTGACCCACCTGTCCAGGGTCTCCGCTCGCAGAGACCTGGTGTGAAATTGAGCAAACGTAACTGCTTCCAAGGCCGAGACCAGCCGTCCCAGAATCCGCATGCAGGTCCGTAAAAGGAGAGATCGTCATTCCTGTGAGTTCCTATCTCCTCCCGCAAAGTCCCGATTTTTGTCCTCTGGAAGGAAGATCCGAGATTGAGCAAAGTCCAGGACCATCTAGGTACCGGAAACGAGTAGAGGGAGTCAGCGCCGACTTCTGAAATTGACGGCCCACCCAAACACATGAAGTGTCTGAACCTTCACAGCCAGATCTTATGCCAAGGTCACACATGAGTTTGACCTTGCATGAGGTTGTCTAGGCAACTGAGGACCACAATGCCCCATAAAACGCAGCAAAGCTAGACCGGAGCCAACCCTTGGTGAAAACCCTGGGAGCCGAAGCGAAACCGAAAAGCAACGCCACAAACTGGTAATGCTCCCCAGCCACCGCGAAGCCTCCCTATTTTCGAGGACCCTCGAAAATAGGGATGTGGAGATACCGATTGATGCAGTAATTCCCCAGGCCTCAACGAGGCCATCACCGACCGGATGGATCCCATCCCGAACGTCCTGCACAAAGCGGTTCAAGGACTACCAGTCCAGATTCGGACACAACGTGCCCTCTTTCTTGGGCACTGTGAACAGGTTGGAGTCAAAACCGCAAAAGCTTTTTCCGAAAAAGAACGGGTACCATGACTCCGTGTGCAAGCAAACCGTGCACAGCCCCCATGAGAGCTCTGAGACGAGCAGGGGACAGCTTAAGAATGGACGGGAGGAACCTGTCTGCGGGGCGAGATCAACTCGATCTTGTGCTCTGAACTAATTGGTTCGTGAACCCACCCGTCCTAAATGCCGGACAACCAGGGTTCCTGAAAAGCAAGCAGACGTCCCTCCACCCTGACAATGGGGAGGGCTTCCCTTTAGGGAGAGGTGGACTGGGCCGCCGAACCAGACTGACTGGCGTTTGGCTTACCCGACCACCGCTCCTCGTGGCCACCGGGAAGACGGAAAGGAATACCCTTCTCCTGCGTCCCAAAGGCAAATATGTGGAGTCTTGGAGGGCCCCCTCCGCATGCGGGGAGGCTGTCCCTTGGTGACCTGGGGCAGACGAGTACTCTTACCTCCCGTGAGCCCCATATCAACTCAGGTAGAGTTACCCCAAAAGGGCAATCCCCCTCAAAGGGGACCTCAGACGCTGTCTTTTAGGATGCGTGGTCAACCGACCAGCGCTTTAACCATGTAATGCGGTGGATCGCAATCCCCCCCGCCGACAACCGGGCAACCAACGGAACTAAGTCCAAGGCCGCATCGCCCAGGAACATCACAGTGTGGATGAGCTGATCCTGCTGCGAAGCCCCTTGCACCAGGTCATAAACGACAGAGGCCATCACTGAGGCAAAACACAGGTTCTAACAGGGAACCCGCCACTAGATAAATGAGGCGGGCAAGCGTTTCCACACGCCTATCAGCCAGATCCCTGAATACCGGAAATCCCCTACCAGCAGCAAGGTGGACTTAGTCAGCCTAGACATGTGATCCCCCTGCTTGGGGACACCGACTGACGTTCATCTACCGCCTCCAAAAAAAACGGAGAGCAGGTGGAAAAACGCCTAGGCCCCATCAACATGCGCTAAATGCGCCGCCACTGGATATTCACGATCTTGTGAAAACCCACCGGGCAGGAAAAAAACCTGACCCGACTGTCTGGGGTCTGCAAAACCCGAGCAAAATAGACCGCTCACTTGACTGAGCTGGCGCATCGTTAAGATAGAGAATTTCTGTTAGGACGCCCATGAGAGCATCCATCGTAGCGCGTTCCCACGCTACCGAGGAGGAAGATTCTCCCTCCTCCTCTCCCTCAACGTGGAGGCCCGGGACCCCTCAGGGGGACCATCATCCATGGCAACCAATTTGGGCTCGGAGTCAGAGGACTGGGAAGGCACAGGCCATTTTTTATGGAGGAGCGTGCCGAAATCAGCAGTCACCTGGGATGCCAAAGTCGCCAGAGGGGAGAGGATTTAGGTGTACCCGAAGTCACCATCAGGTCAGCAGGGGATTATTTCTTGCAGACCCCCCCCCCCCATCTGCACACACTGAAAGAGCCACTTGAGAAAACACACTAGCAAAAAAAAAATAATTCGATTTGGTCAAATGGAGATATAAGCAAAAATCCCCAGCCTGTCAGCCCATTTTACACAGGATAAAAATGTGGAAGTGACCTCACATCGCTAGAGGCTAGCCCTCAAGCCCAGAGACAAGGTGCCTATGTAAGCCTATAGCAAAAGTCACAGGGAAAATGGCCGCTGCCCTTACTAGGCATGTTGCCCACAGCCAAGATGGTGCCCTGACCGGGAAACCACAGCAGAATCCCCACATGGCTGCTGACTCACAGAGCTCAGATTCTGCACACCACACAAAATGGTGGCTGCTCCTAACAGGTGGCAAATAAGAGCACAAAACACATTCCGGCCATCCGCAGTGACCCCAGGGAGACCCTTACAGCAGTCCCACACAGCACCCCCAGGGGGGGGGGGAACCCCAACCCCGCCATAATAGGGATCCTACAGAGACCATCCCCTGCTATCCCTTAAGAGTGGGCCCACAATCCCCCCAGGGACAAGGGGGTACAGTACTCACCAGTCCAGTAGTGGGCACCACTCAGAAACGGGAGACCTCCCACTGCAAGTGGGGGTGCCGTCAGCCATGAAGAGACGCTGGCTACACACGGGCGATCCGGGTTGAGGGGTCTCCAGCGAAGCGCAGCTCCGCAGGTTCGACCCCTTATGGAGGGGCACTGTCGTTGTGAGGCCTGGGCGTACCAGTAACCTGCGACGCTCTTTGGCAGGCTGGGACTCCATAAGGATCTATGATACCCAGTCCGAGGCCCAGCTCTGCAGTCACTTGTAGTCCTCCAGGAAAAGGAATTCCTGACTAACTAGTGATAGTGAGAGAAAATAAAATCTATTGTGCAAAGAAAAAAAACAAAGAAAACAGACAAAGTCCCAGTTCAGAACACCTAACCAGCTCCTGAGCTAGGCAGCATAAAACGGAGGTAATATCAGATCGGTTTTGAGTAATGGCTGAGGGGTGGCCCCTAGTGGTGTGCTGAGGTACAAAATGTTTGTTTTTGTATTAACCTGTTAATAAATTATCTGCCTAGCCGACTCCTGCAGAGTGCGCCATTACCCAATAGTGAAGGCTAATACCATCAGGCGGCGACTGTCAGAGGACATAAGAGAAAGGACTTTGCTTGCTTTGGAAACAGCAGCTTGGCATTGCAAGCTATTATTACGCTTATGATCTACCAGAACACCCAGATCCTTCTCCGCTATGGATTCCCCCAGTTCTACTCCACCAAGTATGTATGATGCATGCATATTTTTAGCCCCCAAGTGCATAACTTTACATTTATCAACATTACACCTCATTTGCCACATAGTTGCCCAATGAAACAGTGTATTGAGGACAGCTTGTAAGTTGGAGACATCCTGTAAAGAAGTCATTCCACTGCAAAGCTTGGTGTCATCGGCAAAGACTGAAATGCTACTTTTAATCCCAGACCCTAGATCATTTATAAAGATATTAAAAAGTAAGGGTCCCAACACTGAACCTTGGGGTACACCACTGATAACTTTAGACCATTCAGAGTAAGAATCATTAACCACTACTCTCTGAATTCTATCTTTTAGCCAATTTTCTATCCAATTACAAACCAATCTTTCCAAGCCAGTAGACTTTACCTTACACATTAGCCATGTGTGGGGAACTGTGTCAAAGACTTTTGCAAAATCCAAGTATACTACGTCCACAGCCACCCCTCTGTCCAAGGTTTTACTTACCTCCTCATACAAAGAAATCAGGTTTGTTTGACAACTTCTGTCTTTCATTAATCCATGCTGTCTATTGCTTAAAATATTTTTTTTCCAGCAAGAACTCACCTAGGTGTTCTTTTATTAAACTCTCCAATATCTTCCCGACTATAGAAGTTAAACTAACATGTCTATAGTTACTTGGCAAAGACTTTGATACCCATTTAAATATAGGCACCACATTGGCCCTACGCCAATCCAGTGGTACTATTCCAGTCCTTAACGAGTCCCTAAAAATTAGAAACAAAGGCTTAGAAATTACAGCACTCAATTCTTTTAGGATGCATGGGTGGATGCCATCTGGTCCAGGCGCTTTATCCACCCTTATTCTGTCTATTCTTACCATATCACTTTTGAGCCATCGTGGATCATTTGGGGCTGTGTCAATACCGTCCTCATTATGGTCATTAGCTCCCCCATTCTCCTTTGTATATACAGACCTGAAGAAAGTATTTATTAAATTTGCCTTCTCTTTGTCCCCAGTCACCCACTCCTGATTATTTTGTAAAGGGCCTACATGCTCAGACCTAACCTTTTTACTGTTAATATATCTGAATAATTTTTGGGGGTTTGTCCTATCTTTTGGAATCTGTCATTCATTTTGAATTTTTGTGTCCCCGACTTCCTTTTTACATTAACTGTTATATTCTTTGTAACAATTGAACAATGATAGTGTTACTTCATTTTTATATTTTTTAAAAAGTTCTTTTCTTTTATCTATAGCTTTTTTAACTTTTGCTGTGAGCCACATAGGTTTTATTTTTAGCCTTTTAAACTTATTACCCATGGGAATATACTTTGCAGTGAGTTTGCATAAAGTCGCTTTGAAAAATTCCTATTTCGGTTCTGTGCTCATCGATGCCAATATTCCCTCCCGGTCTAAATCCTGAAGAGCAGCCCTCATCCTTGGAAAATTTGCTCTCTTACAGTTAAGTGTTTTTGGATTTCCTGTATGCATTTTTGCTTACAGCTAACATTAAATTAAATGTTATGGTCACTGCTACCCAGATGTTCTTTTATATGAACAATGCTAAAGAGCTCTGCATGGCTTGAGATTACCAGGTCCAACAGAGCATAATTTCTAGAGGGGGCCTCAAACTGCACCATAAAATTGTCTTGTAATAGGTTTATACATTTTTGCCCTTTAACTGTTCCAGCAGTGCAATTACTCCAGTCAATGTCTGGGTAGTTTAAATCCCCCATTATTAACATTATCCCATCCCTTGCAGCCCTTTCTATTTGTGCCAGGAGCTGAGTCTCCACCTCCTCATTAATACTGGGAGGTCTATAACAAACTCCAATGATAATTTTTCTTTTTTTTTACGCACACCCATGTACATTTCAACCCATACTGCTTCAGATTCAGCACACTCTCCATCAATTAGGTCATCTTTCACAGTCACTTTGAGATCACTTCTCACATAGAGACAAACGCCACCACCCCTCCGTTTTACCCTGTCTTCCTGAAAGAGAGCATAGCCAGGAATATTAATAGCCCAGTCATGTGAAGGAAGACCAGATTCAGCAATACCAATTAAGTCATAGTTCTCCTCGTGCACCAGAGCTTCCAACTCACCTATTTTGCTTGGCAGACTTCTGGCATTGGTGAACAAACACTTAAAATCATTGTCCTTATTTTGCATGTTTTTAATTTTGGTACAAATATTACCATTTCCAACGGTTGTTTGTAACATGGAAACCTTCTTTTCCTCTGCCATATCTCTCCCCCCATCTTTCCCCATTCCACCCAATAGGGGCTGTAAGTAAGGCGACCAACAGGACAACGCAGCCAACTTTGACACGCGAGATGAGGAAGTAATAGCTACTAAAAAAGCAGCCTTCTGCGACAGAGTGAGCAGAGGAATTTCTTGAATATTTTCAAAGGGAAGCTTTTAAAGCACCGTCAAAATCAAATTGAGATCCCACGGATGTACTAGGGATCGCACCGGAGGAGCCAGATGGCAAACTCCCTGCACAAAGTGTGAACCAAGGACTTCGCCGCCAACACCCTTTGGAAAAAAAATAGCAAAGGCGGAAATCTGGCCCTCGATGGTGCCCATATCCAAACGTTGAGCCACACCTAATTGTAGAAAATCCAACAGGCGAGACACAGAAAAGGAGCGGTGAGAAAGCACCCTCGACTCACACCAAGTAAAGTACGCATTCAAAACTCGAAGATAAACCTTCCTGGAAGATTTCCTAGCCTTCAACAGTGTAGGAATCACGACTCAGACAGCCCTCTGTCTTTCAGCCCCTGGCTTTCAATAGCTAAACTGTTAAAGCCAGCAATCGTAAAGCAGGATGGAAGATTGGTCCCTGAGAGTAAGTTTTCAAGGGACGTCTGCTACCAGCCTTACCAAGCCTGCGTACCAAGACCGGCGAGGCCAGTCTGGTGCCACCAGAATGACTGGAATTCCTTCTACCTCGATTTTGCTTAGTCTCCACAGAAGTTGTATTAAGGGAAAGGCATAAATCAGACAATACTGACCCCAAGGGGCCACCAGACTGTCTGCGGTTTCAGCCAGAGGATCCCGAGACCTTGACACGAACCTCAGCACCTTCCTGTTGAGACAGGAAGCCAGAAGGTCCACATCAGGGGCCCCCCACCGAAGGCCATTGATGAAATGCCTCCAGGTGAAGAGACCATTCTCCCGGATCCAATGTCTGCCGACTGAGATAGTCCGCTTGCCAATTCTCTACTACCAGAATGTGCACAGCAAAGAGGGCCGGAACATATTGTTCTGCCCACCTCAAGATGCGGGCCACTTCCAGGGCAGCCAGGGCATTTCTTGTGCCCCTTGATAATTGACCTATGCCACAGCCGTAGCATTGTCTGACTGTATCCGCACAGGGCATCCCTGCAGACAATCCATCCATTGAGACAAAGTATGATCGACTCCTCCCAAGTCCAGACACCTTAGGCTGAACACACTCCCATGACACCTTTCCATCAGAACAGACTGGCATCCGTGGTGATTACAGTCCAATACAGGGGAAGAAAAGATTTCCCCAGGCGTAGAGCTGGGGATCAGAGCCACCATAGGAGAGACTCCCTTGAACACAAACTCAACGGGATCAGATTGTCCAATGACAGCAGATCCTTGTTCCATTTGATCAGAATCTCCCTTTACAAAGGTCTGGTGTGGAAGTGCCTCCAAGCTGGAGACCATCAGACCCAGCACTTGCATGCAAGTCCTGAGTGATGATCAAAGGTTGGACAACAGGAGCCGAACAGCCTCCTGTAGCTTCAGAAATTTTGGCTGAGGAAGAAACACCTGGGCTGAATTCAGCGTCAGAACCAAGTAGTCCAACTTTGTGGATGGAGACCGTGCCGATTTCTGAAAATTCAGTGTCCACCCGAACTCCTGCAGAGTTCGCACTGTAACGTCCTCGAGCCCCCCAGCAATTCCACAGTAAAGGAGGGGAGACACCACTCACCATGCCACGGTCACCAGGTGGGCGCAACTCCCAGCATTTCACTGCATCATCTTGGAATGGGGGTGCTGTGCTGAGGTACGCTGCAAACCTGGTCGTGACGAGGGCTATGCGACCTCGCAAGGTGTTTTACTCGCCGGTCAGCCCCCGTCCAGTGGGGCCATGTTGTGGCCATCCTTGCACAGAACTAATAATAGTTGGGTGGCGCTCGCAGGCCAGACTGGGAAGACCGTAAGGATCTAGGATATCCAGTGTGTCACCCAGTGCGGCTGTTGATTGTAGCTGACACAGGAACAAAAAGAAGAAAAAGTAAAAAATTAAATTTAAGTAGGAAAAAATACCAGGGCCGCTGATCCCAGCAGAGAGCCAGGTCCTTATTCCTTACTAGGCAGAAAAAACTGGAGTCCTACAGCAGAAAGTGATGGTATACCCACTGGGACTGCCCCAGGGGTATAACCAAAAAGGTTCCCTCCTAGTCCTACTTCTAAAGAGAGACAGCATACAGCCCTCTGGTCTGAAGAATTGAAACTGTGCCTGTCAGTGAACGAAAGAAAAGGACATCAAGTTTATTTGGTTACAGCATTGCATGATCACGCAATTGTCAGTTACAGTAACATAGTGCTGTATCGCAAAAAATGGCCTGGTCATTAAGGGGGTAATACCTTCCTGTTCTTAAGTGGTTAAACCGGATTCAAAAAAGTACAAAAGTTAAGCAGAATCAATTTATATCTAAATGTCTCATAGAAGCATGTGACTACTGCATTTTAGTTTATATTCTAATGTAACAACATGAACTGACACTTTGGCATTCCACACATGACATCACAGCAGCAGATCATGGCCAATAAACCGTGAGAGGCAGATTTGTCCAGACCGGGTAAACTTTGAAAGACAGGGATGAAAACCCTGCTAGTGATGGCTATTAATTTTAAAGGCTGCTAACACTTTACATATAAACAGCCTGCACTTCAAGGCGTAGTAAGCAAAACCAAGTAAAAAAAAAAAAAACAAAAAAAAACTGGAAAGCAAGTTTTCATTTGTCATTCACTGCCCAACAGATAGTATCTAAATAATAAAGTTTCTGTCATTTTTTGCTTCATACAGCTGATAAAACATTCTTCCCCTGGGAGAAAACACTTATTACATTGACAGCTATTTAGAAACGACATTAACCTTTAGCTTGCATGACTGCTTTGTCTAACCACCGAAATCGGCGAGGAAAGAAATCCATCAAAGGTTAACCACACAAGCTAGATAAGGTGTGAAGGAGCTAAAGCAAAAAATGTGGTGTGTCATAATCCTTCATAACTACAATACCCAGCATATTGAATGTTCCCTGTGTTATGCTGGAATTAAGAATCAGACATATTGGACCAACACAATCCCAAGCCACATAACCTGAATTTAGGCAAGAGAATGAAGCCTGACAACGTATATAGATGGCTCAGCAAAAACATAAGTGAATGATTTTTTTTTTTTTTTTAAACATTTGAACAGAGACAAGAGAAGCTTCCCTCCTCTTTTTACATTGATCATGAAAGCATTTGCAGATCTGCACAGACAGCTCTAGGGTGGTAAAAAGCTGCAGTTTTACCACCTCTCCCCAACTTAAAGCCTACCATTCAGGCAGAGGGATGGTTCACACACTGCAAATTTTAACACAGCCTATTAAACACACCTGTTTAGGCCAGTGGGACCACGCCACAACCTTGAGCCAAATGTTTGGCTTGCAGCGTAATAATCCTTATATAGCAAACAGGTGTATGTGGTTCCTGCGCTGTCAGGGGTATTGGAGAGTCCTTAATGCTGCACCACTGATACTGATACTAAACAGTTCAACAAATACTATAGTGGGGGTAGTGGTGCGCTTTAAGGTCTAAACGACGGTATACAAAATGTGGCAAAAATCAAAAAGAAATCTGTGTTTAGTGTTGGTGCTGGGTATGATTAAAAGAATCTCTCTCTCTCTCTCTCTCTCTCTATATATATATATATATATATATATATATATATATATATTTGTTTTGAGAGGTGTAAATAAAATATAGCTGGTTGAAAAAAGTGCTGGGTGCTTCAATTATAAATGTAAATCAATGAATAAATATGCAATTTCTATTGTGTTACAGACATAGTTGTGCTTGTAAAAGTGCTGTGTGCTTCCTAAAATCACCAAATTCATAAAGTAATCGATAAAACGTGTATCCAATTAATATCAAGGTTCACTGGTATAAAAATATTCCATCAAATAGACAAATAATATTGTGGCATACAAATAATAGTGCTCATCAAAAGTGCTGCGTGTTTCCTAGAATCACCTTATTAAAAACACCAAAAAAGTGACCACAATAAATATAAATAAATGTTCATATATTCTTAAAAATCTGTATCAAAGATAAGTCCAAGACTGTTTCAAAGTTGTGTTGCAATCCTCTCTCTTATTGTGGACGCTCTTAATGTGAATATAGTGACCTTTATAACAAAGAAAGTGCGCCTGTGGTATATTTCCAGGGTTTCTGGGATACTGGCTGACACTGCTCTCCTTTATCGATATCCACTTTCAATCCGGGTCTCCAGCGCAGGTTCCTAGTAGGTCTGGATCTCCTGAGTTTTATCCACTAATTACCTTTAGGTCCGTTTTCCTCGCACTATCCTCCCTTTTTATCTAAAAAAAAACAGGGCTATCATGGTGCAGTATTACGTACTTTATTCCCACACATTCAGAAATACACTTACAATTAATTCACTTATGTTCAGCATATACAGAGATACGAACGCTGTGGAGATCAAGTTCCGTCCGATACGTCATGTCTGGGTATAGGGCTCCTCCTACGCGTTACGTCACGAGGTCACGTCACTTCCGGGTATAGGGCTCCTCCTACGCGTTACGTCACGAGGTCACGTGACTTCCTCAGGGAGTGGCTATAACTGGATGTGACGCATTGATATACCGGAGACCGTAAATTCATTAGCCGCCATTTTTGGAAATCTATTGTCCCGATTATTGGCGGAAGTGTTGATTTAGACATTTTACATTGTCTGCGCGCCAGTTGATTGCGAGTATTTGGCTATGCTTTTATTAACCCTATCTTTCGATCATGATTCCTCTAGTATACACCGGAAGTGAGGTGTACATCACTCTAGCCCAACAGTGTATATTTCATACTTATTCCATAAACTTTATTCCATTCTAGTATTAAAATAATATGCTAAAAAATCCATACAGGTCTATTTAAAAAATATATTAAAACATATTCATCAAGGTTAAAATTATGTTCGAGACTGTGTATGTTATATAAGGAAGAGAGGGTGTGTATTCCGATGGGAGTGTTTTTGTGTATGTTTCTTCTATTTAACAGAACGGATTATTCAGCCTAGTGTTACACAGTGCTTCAAATTCAAATCAATCTTTAAATTTATCTGTAGTATTTCTAGATCAAGTGTATTATTTTAATGGACTGGCTATGTTGTATATTTTCTTTATCCAACAAGACAGGTATTGTGGCGTTTAGTGGGTGACGTTCCGTATATTAGACTGGGTTGTAAAATATTAAAATATTGCGTAATCAAATAAATATTCTAAAAATTGTAAATATCACATCGAGCTTGTGTAGCTCTTATAAATACTATAGTCTGTAAATTATTATTCTTAGGGGGGGGGGGGGGGTTTGTTTTTTTATTTGTTTTATTTATATATGGTACTCTATAAAAAAACAAGGTTGTTCTCATTATACATCATTATTAAAATTATTAAGATCCTCAGTCTATTTAAAAATCACTGATCAGGTCGAACTCTACGTTCAGGCCTTATATAAATTGGCGCTCAGATTGCTTTTTAGAAAATGAACAAATATGCACAGTGGCAGTGTAGTTAGCACTTCTGCCTAGCAGCATTAGGGTCGCCAGTTCTAATTTCAACCACGGTACTACCTGCCTTGAGTTTTCATGGGCGAGTTTCCTCCCACAGTCTAAAGACATGCCTGTAGGTTAATTGGCTCCTGTCTGAAATTGGCCCTAGTATGTGTATGTATGAATGCCAGTTAGGGACCTTAGATTGTAAGTTCCTTAAGGGCAGGAACTAATGTGAATGTATAATATATGTAAAGCGCTGTGTAAATTGACAGCGCTAAATAAATACCTATATTAAATAAATATAACATGAATGTAGCCCTAAAACGACAATAATTTGTCAATTTAACAATTTTTAAAATATTTAGGGCTTCATTGGAACAATGGAATAAGGGAATTAAAAAAAATTGTATAATGGTCATTACTATTGAGAAAACATCTTCTCAAAAGGATTACTTAAATTACTATATAATGTAAATATACGGCAATGAGATTTGTAACTCATGCACGGCAAAAGTTAAGTTCATTCAAAGCTTTACTTTGAATAAGAAAATTCAAAGAATCAAATACTTATTGCTTTTCCCCAAGTTAAAATGCATGCGGGTTAGTATTAGGGCTAAATCAAAAAATAAAGAGGTGATGCGCCAGATATACACAAATTAATAATGCTAAGTGTCCATAAAAACAGTCCAAATAATGCCGTGTTCAAGTGTCCATAGTTTGGTAAAGGAACCGTAATCCAATGAGAAATGCTATCATTAAACAAAATTTAACATGTTCAGTACCAGATTTGTGTAAAAAATTGTCTTTATTTTTCAAAACTTGAAATGTACAAATCGGCCCATTTCGGCCGATACCAATACGTTGTGACCAAAATATCTGTATCGGCCCTGAAAAAAACAAATTGGTCTATCCCTAGTTAGTATCCATTTTAAAATCATCTCCAGCCAATTTGGGCTAGACCTCCTTCCAGGCTATAAAAAGTAGGGGTGGAGCTGCTAGTGGAGTAGAGTATAGGAAGAGCAGGACCATGAAAAGCTCCAGTAAGTGGTGATAAGCAGTCACAAGTTTCCCCCTTAGCAGGCTTCAGCTTAGAGAGGGATGAGTAATATGACAGCAGCCTATGGCAAGGACTCAGACACAGACCATTGCTGGCCAAACTCCTCAGTGCAGGAAAATAAAATGGTATGGGGAAATAGTTGATAAGAGGACTGTTATGGCATTATTTGGACCTTGTAATGTCGGGTTGTCTGTTCGTAAACAATTCTGAAAAGAAAGTTCCCTGAATGGACATTCCAGTCATGGAGTGTTCTCACACCCTTGCAGGCCTAATACACAGAAGGCATCTGGTGTCTTTTCCTGTGGCCCTCTGGGCATAAAAAAAAGCGCAGAGGATACTGCTGCTGTTCAAAGTAAGGGAGTAAAGTGCACCTCTGAGTCTCCATACCTATGCAGGTGAACCACTTCAGCCACCCATGGACTGTACGATTATAATTTGGTTGGGCCATGTGGTCGTTTAGCACCTGGTAGGCCTGAGGTTGTAAGATGGTGACAATCCCCCCAGCTATAAGAGGCAGCCCAAACTCTGGTTCTCACGGTCTACAGTAGGTCTCCTGGACAGAAACTAGCTTATCAACCACAGCCACGAGGTGCTACAGGCAGAGCAACAGGATATTTTGTTAGGTCACCTATCCCCATAATTTATCCTCTACAATTTTAATTCCCCCTAATATTTTATCCTCAAAACTTAGTCCATGTTATAGTAGGAAATAGAATACAAAATAGTTTGGAGAGATGAACATACAATATTCTTGAATACCACGATTACTTACCTCATAAGTAATTTGCTTAAATCCACTTAACGATGTCTGATGGGGCTCCTTGGAGGATATGGCATCTCATTATACATATGATGTATTGATGTATTTGGATGGGAGGTGTTCATTGCTTGAAATTGTTGATGAATTTGCTTCAATGTCTTGGTTAAGAGAAAGGTGGGAAAAATCTATTGCCTGCCAATCCGCTACCCAAAATGATATAATTTTCTCACAAGCTCTAAGCTTAAAGCAGTTATGTTGAAGTATCTTGGTATATGAATCAACAATTACCTCTCCTTAATATAGCTCCAATTATTGCCTTAAAATTAAATCTAAACTGAGCATGGGGATTATACTCTATAGGGGCACAAACATCAAAATGATATACTTCACTCAAATTCCTTGACTTTTTTTTAAAGTTGCCCCAGATAATTCCCTAACAAACACCTCCATATCATTAATACAGCCATTTCTCATTTATGTGGTCTTCCTCTCCACCCCATATCTCCAGAATGGCATTGCAAAGTGCCATATGCAGAGCTAGGCCTAAAACGTCACTACTTTTTGGATTCCTTGCCTACCTTCATCCATGAAAGGTAACGTGCATTAATGTCAACTTGACCACAGTGGTTGTGGCTGCAACTGTGGTTTCTTAGGAACCAATGTAAAATGTATTACTTAAGACCACGGCTTCTGCCTGCAAACACATTTTGCTCGTCACGGGACAAGGAAAACATTGATCTGTACTCAGAACTACATTTCCCTGAGATTGCCTCCCTGGTACAAACCTACCTGGCCTGAACTCTGATGTTCCAGACAGTTTGGCAGGGCCAAGAACAGGGATTGAATATTTGTCACTTTTTCCCAATGTCTTTATTGAAATGAATATTAAAAGGAGAGAAGCAGCACAACCCAAGGGACCTTTTCAAAAAATCTTTTTTTGACAACTGCAGTAGGAGAAAGTTTGGTGTAGAATTACAATCCTGTCCCTTGAAAATTTTGCTCAGTGACTCTGACCAATCTAAACTAGTAGCTAATGTATAAAAAAAATCAATTAAAAACAGTTGGACCTCAGATACTTACATTCTTCTATGAAAAAAAAAACAGGCAACATGTAATAAAAAAAAAAAAGCCTAGACTTTAGGGCTGCAACCATTATATTAATAATCGATTAGTTGGCCGATTATTTTTTCGATTAATTGAATAACGGTAAAAAAAAGTGTGGTTTATAATTTAGTTAATATGTAAAGTTTAAAAAAAAAAAAAAAAAAAGGCAATTTATTCTCAAATATCTATATGCAGTGGTAACAACCAGCTATATGGTTAGGGAGCAAAATCGCTAATGCACTCTGATAATAACAGCCAGAAGAGATATACTGTATATACTATTAGAGGTTGAATCTGGTAAATATCAGACTCGGATGAAATTTCTTATTTAAATCATTTGATTTTCTAATCGTTAGTGGGGTCAAATCAATGTTAGTTTTTGACCACAGTGATGGGAAACTTCGAAGCAGAATAGAAAACTTTTTGGTCAAAGCAATTTAGACCCTGTATGTGGTTTTCGTTCAGAAATTACATTAGTTTTAAAACTGAAAGTTAAAAGCAAGTGAATTTTTTAAACGACATGCTTTCAATTAGCGAATGTACAAAGATTTTTCGTATGAATATTCGAATGCAAAAATCGATACGTGTATAGCCAGCATAAGGCTCGGTTCACCCCTGTGCAGTTTGCTTTTGATCTGTTTCTGCAGTGCTTTCTGCTGTGCATTTTGCGCATGTGATTTTGCTGCAATTTGAGTTTTGCATTATCTATGCTTTTTTTTGGCCAATTTGCTGTTGAGCAGATAAAACAACGCAACAAAAGTGCTATATTTACCGGCTCTGTGCAATGGTTTTGCACAGAGCAGCCTGATTTTCCTCTTCTGGGGTCCCCCACCAACACTTCTGGCTCTTCCTGCCTTCAGAGTGCCCCAATAGCAAGCTGCAAAGTATAGTATAGACAGCCCCTATAGCAAGGTAAAAAAAACTTCTGCCTTTAGAACCACTCAACTCCTACCCAGGACTACATGTCCCATGAGGCATTGCTCCTCACACTTTAACGTTCTCAGGCACTTACTGACATGTATGGACGGTGTACTGAACTGTATGTGTGCTTCACTGTATTTCCGGATATAAAAACAAATAATGCATTCTATATGCAGACCAACTAATAGATTATGAAAATAGTTGACAACTATTTAGTTGTTTCGGCCCTACTGGACTATTCTTAGTGGAGCTCCAGCCAAAAGGGAAATCTATGCTCCCCCCCCCCCCCCTTACGGTGCCACACTTTGTCGTGGTGGGATCACCCAGAAGTTTCGCCCCCTTCCTCCTTCGCCGTGCCATTCACAAAGTGCAGCGCGATTCACACATGCGCAGTAAGGAATAGTCTGTGAAGCCGCAAGGCTTCCCTGTCGGTCTTCCTTAAAAGTAATAGCAGCGACAACACCCGAGAGCAGACCAAAAACTCAGGTGGGGTGAAGACCCTGTGGGATCCTGAGGACGAGGACGGAGTAGCTAACGCCTGTCACCTCACATGGTCTGCAGCACTAGGATGTAAGTGCAACATTTTACTAATAAAATGCATTTTTTTTTTAGAAGGTAATGCACTATCAGTCCCCTCTTTCTTTCTGCACATGCCTCATATCTATGGAATTCATCAGCTGGTCTGGAAATGTGAGCGGAAGGGGTTTATCATCCTGCACTGGAGAGTCTGGTCATTTATTGCTGCTTAAGGTTTCTGGTAAGCGGCCATCATCTCTCTTCATATTTGGGTGGATCTAGGAGCACCTGAAGCAATTCACTTGATAGGTTCACTCCATTTCACCAGCAGTGAAATCTCTCCTTCCAAACACAAGGGATTGGACTTTTCCGCTCTCCTATTTATCAAATTGTTCTTTTTTTATTTTTAAGCTGACAATGTATAACAGTCATTCCCAACAATTTATTTTGGTATGTATTTATTCCTTAATCAGTATGTTGTTGCACGGACCTTGAGTTTTTGAACAACATCTATGCAAATCCATGCACCTTTAAGATCGCACACTTTACATTTTTTTTTCATTAATTACATTCCACCATTCAGGATTTTTAAGTGCAGCAATCCCCCTTTTAATCAGTGCATCTTTATCGCCTTTTTCCAAGCTGATTCAATTAAAAATTATTTAGTCTCTACGGCTTTTGCCGATTTCCTGGCTTATTATTATAGCAAACCTTCCCCCTTTCCTCTTGACCTAACAGATTACTTTTTCCATGACCTTCACCTGCCACTTCTTTCTTCAGCAGCCCACACAGCCCTCAATGCTGATATCTCTGAACATTAGGTGGCCCAGACCATCGAGGGCATTAGACTCTCGAAGGCTCCGGGTCCGGAGGGTTTCTCCAGTCTGTACTAGCATAAATTCTCTTCTCTCGTGCTCCCCCACCTAAAGGCCTACTTTAACCAGTTTTGGACCACCCACTGCATATATACTGCCACCGCTCCAGCTGTGATTGGACACAGCGGGAGCCAATCAGCGGGTCCGGCGGCTGCGATGACCGCCGGGACCTGCCGATTGTTTGCAGGCTGCTGTTCAGTCAGGGAGTAAGAGAGAGATCAGGTGTTTCAGCTAAGCTGAAACACAGATTTCCCTTTTCGTCCAGTGCATCCACTCCCATTACCCAGTTAGAAAGCACTCCCTAGGAGCACACTTAACCCCTTGATCGCCCCTGGTGTTAACCCCTTTCCCACCAGTGTAATTTACACAGTAACTGCATTTTTGTTTAGCTCTGATCACTATATTGGTGTCACTGGTCCCCAAAAAGTGTCACTTAGGGTCAGATTTTGTCCGCTGCAATGTTTGTGGACGCTATAACCTTTGCACAAACCAATATACACTTATTAGGATTTCTTTTACCAAAAAAATGTAGCAGAATACATAATGGAAAAATTGATGAAGAAAACTGGATTTTCGTAAGAACTTACAGGAAAATCCTTTTCTCTGAAGCTCGACAGACGCAGCTCTGCTTAATCATAGACTATAGGGTTATGCTCCTCCCACTAGAGATAGGCACCAGGCGAAAAAAAAAGCTTGTCCACGCCTATAGGGGCTGTCCCGGCTGGCATAACCCCTCAGGCTCTGCTATACTCAAACAGTTGTGTTGCAAGCAGTGACAGGAAGACCCCATAACCCAAAAGTAGAGGGGCGGGTGCTGCGTCAAACTTTAGAGAAAAGGATTTTACGGTAAGTTCTTACAAAAATCCAGTTCTATATCATTCGACAGATGCAGCTCTGCTTAATCATAGACTATAGGGAAGTCCGAAAGCAATAAAAACATGAGGGGTGGGAACAAGACCGGAAAAAAAAACCTGAATGCCCCAATGGCCAAACAGCTCAACCAGAAAAAGGAGCTCCCCCCAGAACGAACCCTCAAAGAGAAACCAGAAAAGGGGATTCTCTGAAACTGCAGCCTGCAAAACCTTGCGGCCAAAAGAAGCATCTGCTGATGCCAGCACATCTACCTTGTAGAATTTTGTGAAGGAATGCACAGACGACCAAGTTGCCGCCTTGAAAACTTGTAGCACCGACGCCTGATTTCGAAAAGAACAGGAGCCACTCAGCGCTCTAGTAGAATGCGCCTTCACTGGAAAAGGAGGAATCTGACCCTTCAGTGAATAGGCCTGTAACACCGTCCATCTGATCCATCTGGAAATGGTTACAGCAGACGCAGCCAGGCCCTCACGAGCTCCATCCTTAAGGACAAAAAAAAAAACGTCCGATTTTCTGAAGGATGCAGTGGTCTCTAAGTAAACCCCGATAGCCCGGACCACATCCAAAGAATGTAAAGCATACTCCTTAGGATGATGAGGTTTAGGGTAAAATGAAGGCAGTACAATGTCTTCATTTATATGAAAATCAGAAACCACCTTAGGAAGGAACGGCTGATTAAGTCGAAGTACCACCTTATCTCTGTGAACCACCAGATAAGGTGAGCGGCAAGACAACGCTGCCAATTCAGATACTTTGCGGGCAGAAGTGATCACCACCAAGAAGGCAACCTTCTGAGACAAAGCATGCAGCGAAATCTCCTGAATTTTCTCAGGAGGCGACTTTGGAAGAACAGACAGCACCAAATTGAGATCCAATGGCTGTTGAAAAGTCGACTTCTTAGCCTTCAAGAGAGTGGGGATTACAGACTCAGAAAGACCCCTATCTCTCAACACCTGAATTTCAACGGCCATGCCATTAAAGCCAGAGACTGTAAAGTAGGATGGAAGATCAGACCTTGAAACAACAGATCTTCACTGAGAGGAATCCTCCAAGGGGTACAGGTGGCCAATCTTATGCGGTCTGTGTACCAAGACCGACGAGGCCAGTCTGGAGCCACCAGAATAACTAGCATTGTTCTCCACCTCTATCCTGCGTAGAAGACGCGGCAGAAGTTTCAATGGGGGAAATGCATAATTCAACCGATACTGACCCCATCAGGGCGTCTGTGGCGTAGGCCAGAGGATCTCGAGACCTGGCTACGAATCTCTGCACCTTCTTGTTGAGGCAAGAGGCAAACCGATCGACCTCAGGGGTCCCACACCGAACACACAGTAGGTGAAACACCTCCGGGTGTAGGGACCACTCCCCTTGATCCAACACCTGGTAATCTGTATGCCAGTTTTCCACGCCTGGAATGTGTACAGCAGAGAAGGCTGGAACAAATCTTTCTGCCAAAGTCAGAATCTCGACCACAACCTTGGCCACCAGGATACTCCTGGTGCCCCCCCTGGTGATTGATGTAAGCCACACCCGTGGCGCTGTCTGATTGAACCCGAAACGGACAATTGCGTAGGCGAGTCATCCAATGACTTAAAGTTTGTCCAAGGGGAGGAAAACCCTCACCAAGGCTGAATCCAGAGTCAGGCCTAGATACGTCAGACTCAGGACCAGAGTCAATGCGGATTATTTGAAATTGATGTTCCAACTTTACTCTTGTAGAGTTCGGACAGTGGCCTCCAGATTCTCCAACCGTCACCATACCCAACCTTTAGGCTCTCTTGGCCAGCTTTGCTGCTATCTCTGGACTTCACAAACCCTCACAAAACAACGCCCTGAACATCACTCTCCTCCCAGAATCCCTGGCCTTGCAACTACAATCCGCCTTACCATATTGCTGGGCCAGCTCCTGTTTGGACTATTTGGGGATCAAGCCAACATCCTCTTACTCTTCTCCACCAACTTTTACCATCTTTTATGCACTATCACTGCTTATATAGCATCTTGCCATTTCCCCACCCTGTCCTGGATTGGTCGTGTTCACGCATTTAAGATGTCCATCCTCCCGAAGATTCTAGAATTCTTCTGGACCCTGCCTATTCCCTGTGTTCTACCTGCGTCTTCTCCAGAACAGACTTCTCTTTTTCATTTGAACAAGCGCCCCAGGGTCTTCCACTCTACTCTATATGCCCATAGGCTGTGAGGCGGACTGGGTGTTCCAAGCAATTCAAAATAGGCAGCGCAAATCTCCCAACTTCCCATGTTCCATGCTTCAATGACGTCCCTCTTTGGGTACTTTTGGAAGGTCTCTAACTGCTCGCCAGTCCCCCCTACTGTGGGTCCCACCTAAACTATGTCCCCCTTCTGCTTAGCCCCCCTATTGGCACAAAAAAAAATTGGGACTCAGGAAGTAGCGGAAGAAACAGACATGAGCTTGCTGGAGTACTGTACTCTTGATCAACCCCATGTTTCTAACTGGCTTGGAACAACCACATGTATTTTCATGGTGGCCTGCCCATCGGTTCTCGCAGGTCTGACATTTTTTTAGATCTCACACCTTCCCTACATGGTCTTCGATTCAAGAAACCCATGAAGCTCCTTCAGTTGAAATCTTTTGTTATATTGAGCTGTGGCACTGGATAACCTATCTTCACCGCTATGACACTTTCCCATATCAAAAAAACGCCTTCGAACACACTTGCCTACCTCCCCAGGTGACCCTGGCATCATCTCTGATATATTCTTCTTCTCAACACAACATCGCCTCGGCTTCTCCTTCCTATGTGCTTAAGACCTGTCCCCTAATTACCTTGCAGATTTGAGCAATGCCCGGTCCAGCATAGCTGGGCTAGGAGATACTGAACCACCCGATGGAGATCTCGGAAACGATCTGGGGTCAAATGAAGATTTGAGGGAAAGACTGTCTGTTGGGCGTGATCGAAATTCGATCTTGTACCCTGACCGAATGAGTTCTTGAACCCACCTGTCCTGAATCCTGGCCAGCCAAGGTTCGGGAAAACAGCACAGACATCCCCCCACCCCTAACACGGGTGAGGGCACCCCTTCAGGTCGAGGCGGACTGGGCCGCCGTGCCAGTGTGAGCAGCTTTAGACTTGCCCACCCAAGGCTTCTTCTGGCCACCAGAGGCCTTGAAGGACTTACCCTTGTCATGTGCCTTGAAGGCATGAAAGGACCCCTGGTTAGGTTTAAAGGAAGGGCCCCGCGTACCGCGGAAGGATTTTCCCCTGGACACCTGGGGCAGCAGCGTGCTCTTACCCCCAGTGACCCCCTTCACCAGTTAATTTAGAGAGTCCCCAAAAAGACGATTCCCTGCATAAGGGATGTCAGACACCGTCTTCTTGAAAGACTGGTCGGCCGACCAGCTTTTCAACCAAACAATGTGACGAATCGTCACTGCGACTGCACACAGGTGTGAGACTAAAGGGGCCTCATCCAAGGCCGCGTCACACAGGTATAAAACAGCCTGACTAATTTGATCCACCATCTCCAGTGTAGCAGGAGGGGCGGAGTCAGCAATTAGAGTGCGCTTAAGCACCTTGGCCCACTCCACAAGAGCCTAAGAGACCATTACGGAAGCGAACACAGGTTTCATTAAGGAACCCGCTACCAGGTAGATGTGGCCGGTAAGAGTTTCCACCCGCCTATCCGCTGGGTCTTTAAACAACGGAGAATCCTCCGCAGGCATTAAAGTGGCTTTATTTAACCTGGACACAGCGTGGTCCACCTTAGGAGCCACAGTCCAGCGCGAATCCACCGGAGCCGCAAAGGGATAACGGTACTGAAATTGCTTGGGCACCACAAAATTGCGCTTTAAATTGCGCCATTGTTCATTCACAGTCTCATGAAACTCAGCGGGGCAGGGAAAAACCTTACCCGACTTCTGGGCTTTGCGGGTCCCAAAGGAAGACCCGACAGGTGGGGCTCATCATCTAAATTTAGCGTGTCTTTCACAGAGCTAATAAGCGCAGACATTGCAGCACGTTCTCTTGCTGAACCGGAGGGGGAATCCTCCTCCACATCCGGCTGAGACCCATTTAGGGGGTACACTGTCCGTGGCAACCATATCTGGCTCTGAATCAGAAGACTGAGAAAGCCTGGGCCTTTTCTTAGAAGCCCGGTCAGACATCAACAAATCCACTTTTGACGCTAAAGTCGCAAGTGAAGCAGTAAGTGAGACTATATAGCAGAGGATTCAGGGGTACCCGAACCCTCAACCAGAGCTGGGGGGAATTTGCTATCCTGTGACTCCATCATAGCACTTCAGATTTTTAAATGGCGCTGGCGATTTTAAACCGGCGATTACCGCGGTTCCCACCGCAAATGCACCGCAGTGAGGAACTAAGCCTGTGCTACTAAAAACTGCAAAAGAATGAATGCTAGCAGGAATGCAGGCCAGGAAACACCATAAAATCCCCTAAAAGTGTGCTATACTTGCCACACGCTGCCAGCTCGATCTGCATGTAGGAAGAAAGGAAGTGACCTCACGCCACTAGAGGCAGAACACAAGAAAATGGTTGCCAATACAAGTCTATGGAGAAAGCTCTGGGAAAATGGCCGCTGTTCACATAAAGAGCATAGTGCCTACACTAAAGATGGCGCCCGAAGGGCGCCAACAGAATTGCAGGAAATGGCTGCTGCCCTCACAATGAGGCCAAACAGCCTGCCCACACCTAAAATGGCGGCCCCGCGGTTTTAAACCGATTGCGGCCCCCACACACCATGTCTGTACCCCCAAAACATTGCCGAAGCACCTCAGGAACATCAGGGACCCCCACAACCCCCCACACAGCGGTAGAACCGCCACAGCGCCCCCGCAGGGACCGGGAAGGGACACATAGGGTCCGCACTGACAAACATGAGGGGGATATTACAGAATCCATGTGCACTGCCATCCCCATAACAGAGGGCCCACATACACACCCCGACAGACAATGCCATAGACAGAGGGGTAGCATGGTGCTCATCCGTCCAGTGAAACGTGGGTACCTCTCTGTGACAGGAAGCCTCCCACTCTGGGTGGTGGTGCCGTCAGCCGAAAAGGACGCTAGCAACACGCAGCGTACCGCAGTTGAGACATCCCAGCGAAGTAGCCACTTCGCAGGCTCGTCCCTGAGCACAGGGACATGGTCCTTTGCGAGGCCTGGGCGTATGCATAGCCTGCTAATGCTCGATGGCAGGCTGGGATTCCATAAGGCCATAGGATAACCAGTGCGATTCTTAGCCCGCGAACGCTGTAGTCTTCTGAAGTCTGACTAAGCGCAGGAACAAATAAAAAGCTATTATTGTAAAGAAAAATCACTTTTTCAGAGAGAAAAAATAATAAGAAAAAAAGGCTAAGACTGCAGCCCCAGCCAGGGAAAAGCCAGCCTACTCCTATGCTAGGCAAAGACAAAACTGATTTGGGAATGCTGCTAGCTGGGGGTATTGGACCAGAGGGACAGCCCCCTGTAGGTGTGTCTATACAAAGGTTTTGTGAATGTTTTCTAACAAAATCTTATGCCTAGCTTACTCCTGTGGATAAGACCAATACCCAGAAGTGCAGACTGTATGAGTGGGCGGCGACTGTCAGAGGACGTAAGAGAAATTTCCGTTTAAAAAAAGAAAAATGCTAGGACCAGAGATCCTAGCAAGGAACTAGGTCCTTACTCCTGACTAGGCAGAAAAAAACTGAAGTCCTATAGCAGGAAGTGGGAGTATACCCCCCTAGGACAGCCCTATGGGCGTAGTCAATTTTTTTCCATCTAGTGTCCTACCCCTATGGAGAGCGGCAAGGGTCAAAGAAGGTATGGAGCTGTGTCTTCCAATGAACAAAAGAGAAAGGATTATTTACCTACTCAATGGAGCCCCTGCACAAGTGTACAGTGGTATATGCTGGTGGTCACACTAACATCCAAAAATTGGCAAAATTTGAGGTTCATGGTTGCAACAATTGCTAGGTCTGTAATTATCTTGTCTCAATACAATACCTGATGTTGAGGTTTCCATTTGTTATACCCTAGTGCTTGCATAAAACAAAAATGGTCCCAATGACATGTCTTTTTTTATTTATAAAATTATACTTCAATGGTACCAACACCAAAATTTTAACATACACCTATATTGGAGGTTATATTTGATGAAAAGACCAAAAAATATAGGGTCATATTTATGGAACTATTGCCTTAATAGAGAACTTGTAGTTTGAAGGTTTCTTTCACACAAATTAAAAGTAAACTTTTTCTCCAGAACCTGCATCACTAAAATTGGAAACTTAGTCAACAGCCTTAACACTATGTACTGTCAACTGAATTTTTTCCTCAGAACACCACAGGTAACTGCAATGACGCAAAAACAAAAAAAAATTAGTTTTTGTGTGTCATGTTCAGACCAGAGCAGTGTTTCACTGCGTTCCAGAGCACTGTAATATTATTCAACATGTTTGCATATCATCATACCACTCTGCATGGTCACTGCTATGGAGTGACATAAATGAAGTGTCACTTTGTACACTTCTAATAAAGTTCAGTAAAAAAAAAAAAAAAAAAAAGAACTGCAATAAAATGCACAGCTCTGCAGCCCACAATGCTGTGCGGGCAGCAGGGTTTTGGGCTGAAGAGTAGCGTGAGCTTGGGCAACAATAATGCAGTAGCTTTGTGCATCATATGCATTGCGTTAAATGGTATCCATAAAACACGTCTAGCATGAATAACTTGAAGATTGACTTTAGACACAGAGTACGATCATTAACACAATCAGTACTGCAATGAGATTGACATTTGGACAGTACTTTAGAACCAATTGACGGTCTGTCTCCCTCCCTGAAAAAGGACTGATGTGTAAACCCACAAAGGAAGTTAAGACATTAAAAAGTAGGTCTAACCTCTTACACACACACTTGTTCATTTCACCTAAACACTAAAAAGGTGTTATTAGCCAAATTGCTGCTAAAAATATAAACTGTAAAAATCAGAGCAATTATTTGAATGTAAAGGCCCATACAAACGATAAGAAAATCAGGAGTAAAATTTCATCCAACTAAGGATCTGCCAATTTTTGGATCGTTAGTATGGTGCTTTCACAGCCGATTAAGAATTTTAGGACAACAAAAAATGGATGTAAAATTTTTATCGTACGTGAACACAACGTCCAATTTGCGTTTACATACAAAAAAAAAAAAAAAAAAAATGATAAGAGCAAGGCTACGCATGCTCAGAAACAAAAGAACACATAAAAAACAATTCAACAACACTTCTTAAGTTTATTTTCTGTCGTACGAGAATTTTCGTATGAAAGTAACCTCTTCACTTTCCATATGAGACTAGCATGCAAAAAAAAAAAAAAAAAAGATGAAAATTCGTCCGATAATCTGGATCGTGTGTACAAGGCTTAAGACAAAAATTGGAATAAGAGAGCTAACATTTTAATAGAATATGAAAATTTTAATCTGTAGTTTGGTAAAGTTCACTCCGTTTGTGAATCAATTCGGTATACAGAGTAAGGCTTATATTAATGTGATGGAAGAGTTGGGCAAATTCAACGCAAATGGAGCATAAAAGTGCTTTTTGGTTGAAAGTGAGATCATTTTTACAAAAAAATTCCAAGCATGATCACTTTCCCCTTTCTCGGGCTCCATTCTCATCTTTGCAGGAACAGTCTGATACAAGCAGCACAGCTTAAATAAACTAGAAATATTTCAAATGATCCATAAAGAATTAATAGGCACCACAGGATGTCCCTATAGGGCTTAGTGTATACATCTTCCATCTCTTCCCCCTTGATGAGCAGTAAATGAGATTCTGAACAGTTTCAATGTCATCCAATAACAGCACTAGATATCTCCTGTTCAAGAAAGGCAAACCTTTTATCGAGAATGTGTTAACATTAATTGGCAGTAGTTGGAGCAAATAGCCACCGCAATCTGGTCAACTGTCCACATGCAACAGAGGAATATGGTCCTGAGCAAAAATTAAAATAAGGTGGAAAAATGATTGCTATTATTTAGGGCAGATAATCTATGCTGAAAAGCTTACAAAGGAAAAAAAACAACACTTTCTTTCAATACAATTTTCTTGTCTCCCCACTGACTTGTATGATTACTACAGAAAGAATGGCTCTAAACATGTTTCTCAATTGAATCTTCAATCAATATCAGCAAAAAACGAAAGGCGGGCAGAAATATATTACAGCATTAGTCACTGTTTGCAAAATAGAAGCAGCTTTCTGGGCACTATATGATGCTCATTGCCTGCTGCTTTGGTCAAATGAACTTAAAGAGAGAAGGATAACATTAGATATAATCGGTTTAACCACTTCTGGACTGGAAGACTTTCCCCCTTAATGACCAGGCCATATTTTGCGATTCGGCACGGCGTTATTTAACGGACGATTGCACAGCTGTGCAACGCTGTACCCAAACAAAATTGATGTCCTTTTTTTCCCCACAAATAGAGCTCTCTTTTGGGGGTATTTGATCACCTGTGCGATTTTTATTTTTTGCGCTATAAACAAAAACTAGAGCGACAATTGTGAAAAAAAAAATATATATATATATATATATATATATATATATATATATATATATATATATATTTTCACATTCTGCTATATAACATTCTCAAAAAAAAAAAATCAAACTTTTTTAACATTTTAGGACAACTTGTTTTCTGCTACATATTTTTGGTTGCAAAAAAAAATAAAAAAATAAAATAGCTATAAGCGTATTTTGATTGGTTTGCACAAAAGTTACGGTTTTTAGTGGGACTGTGACATTGGGACTGTGACATTGCGGCGAACAGATCAGACCCCTGACATTTTTGACACTTTTGGGGGGGACCAGTGACATTACTACAGTAACCAGTGCTAAAAATATGCACGGTTACTGTAATAATGACACTGGCAGGGAAGGAGTTAACATTGTGGGTGATCAAGGGGTTAAATGTGAGCCTAGGAGAGTGATTCTAACTTTGGGGGGCGTGGCTTGCGATCTATATCTATATATATTATATATATATATATATATATATATAGAAGGATCACAGGGGCTCTGTGATCATTCCAGGGAGAACGGTAAGCTGTGTTTACAACAGCTGAAGGTTCTCTCTCAGCGGGGAGCAATTGCGGGTGTCAGACGGCAATTGGAGTCGCCTGCCCCGTGCATCATCTTCCCCGCTGCCGAGTGGGGGCGGGAGCGCACCGCCGCACGCTCACCCCCTAGCTGCCTGCGCGGGACCGACGTAGGTCTATGTCAGTTCATGCAGGAGGGCTGCACTGCCGCAGTAAAAAGGCGGCGGGCGGTCCAGAAGCGGTGAAGAAAATGGCCAAAGAAAATAAAAACCCCAGGAAAACTGCCATCTAAATGCTGCAGAAAGTATGCAAGTATTTATCACCAGATTGAGATAGATTTTATTTATATATATATATATATATATATATATACACACACACACACACACACACACACGCACTGTATATAGTAAACCCTTCTTTCTGTTATACAAAGCTATTGTACTCCCTTCTCATGCATCATCCACATGACTCCAGCAACAAATGCCAGACTTTGTAAGGATGGCTACATGTGTCAAAACCTTGCTGTAGAAATCCAGTAAGGTCTTGGATCAACAATGGCAAGAAAGACGTTTACAGGTTAGATAAATTTCTCATTCAGAAGCCAGGTAGCCCGATTCAAGTTTTAGGTTCTGTGGCCTATTTTAAAGCCTAAGTTAACAGAAAAAAAAATTAGCACAGGGAACATTACTTACCTTTAGGGACAAGATGTTCATTGTGCTGCTGTGTCTTCCTTTCACTGAAAATGTTCTCCTCGGATGCAACCCCTGCAATCTTTGGGGAGGTTAATAGAACTGGGGGGGGGGGGGGGGCTGTAACAGGCTCTCAAGAGTGCTTGGCAATGCTGCCCTTACTGCTCAGCTGCTCCAATCAGAAGCTGTACCCCCCCCCAACCTGCCTTGGTTACCCACCAGATTTGAGCATCTGTGCTGGAAAAAAGAAAGCCCAAATTTCACATTAAGGACGTTTAACTCTACCCCACTCTGAGCCCTCACTTTTGTAGCAAGCAATGCATTGTAACACATGATACGTGCCCTTTTAGGGTGCTAAGAGCCATAGTTTGGTGAAGACCTGTTTGTAGGAAGGCCAGAATGAAAAAGAGTAATCTCTGGAACCAAGTTGACTGTTTGCACCATAGCAAGATTTCTAGGTACGATAAGTCTTCTAGGAATCGGCCTTTCTTGCTTTCAGCATTGTAGCAATCAAAACTTCAGAAATCCCTTTATCAATGGCCATGCTTGCTGTTAATGCCAGAGACTGTGATGCAGGGTGGAATAGAGGGCCTTGATATAGCAGGTCTGGTCAGTCAGGAAGAGGCCAGGGATCATCTGCTAGAAGTCAGTGTATGTCTTCGGGGTCAATTTGATGCAAGTAAAACCACCATTTTCCTCTCTTGTTCTGAGGCAGAATTCTCAGTGGAGGGAAGGCATAGATGAGACCGATACAAAGGGGGTGGGGATATAATGAGCATCTGAGGTCAGAGTTATGGGATCCTTCATTCTGGCTAGATCGCTTATATCTGGAGGCTAGGATTTCCCCCATCTTGTTTTTCAGATTACACACATCTGGATGAACAGACCCTTCGCCTTGATCCAGGCGGTGGTGGTTGGGATAATACTGACTGCTCTGAGCTCCAAGATGTTGATGGGGAGTTTTGTTTGATCATGTTCCCTTAACTGTTAATTAAAAAAATACCCCTTCCCAGCCCTACAGGCTTGCATCTGTTGTAAGAAATTTCCAATTGTAAGAAAAAAAGATTTTCCCACTGCTAGAGCTGAAGTAGTGATCCACCAAGAGAAGCAAGTTTTTGATTGGCTGCATAGTAGAATGAGTTAAGCCCCGTACACACACGCAGATCGTCGTCATACAAATGTTCGTCTTTTCTCCCCGGGATGTCGGTGTCTGTTGAAAAGTGCAAAGACAGCACAAGGACAGCACAAAAATTTTGTCTGCAGACTTCAGCTGACTGCAGAAGTGATGTCATGTAATGGTTAACTTTCCCTGTGTTTTTAATTTTCTGAGCATGCCCAGTCTTGCAAATCTGCGGTCTGTCAGCCGAATTCTGTACTGACAGGCGAACAATCGTCCGTTCTGGTGTCCGCAGACAAAAATTTTCATGTTTGCACGAAAGACTTTTGTCCGCGGATTGTGCGCAGACATCTGTCGGAGGCACCATACTAACACGCGTACAATCGGCAGATCTTTCGTCCGCCGACGTTTGTAGGACGACGATCGGTACGTGTGTACGGGCCTTAAGTCAAGGGAAAGAACCTGCTTTTTCATTGCTGGCAGAATGTTTAGATGGAGCGTTCTTGAGTGGAAGGTACTGCTAGAAGGAGACCACTACATCTAGAACTCTCATAGCAAATCTGACTTAGGGATTTCTCCTAAATCTCAGTTGTTGAGCATGAGATCTTAGAGAAAACTTTCTTTTGCAAAGAAAGATGTTTTCTTAGGATGAATCCAGAAATCAGACCCAAGTATTCTAGGTGCAGGGAAGTCTGGAAAGCAGATTTGTAGGAACTGATTACCTGCTCAAAAGCCTGACAAAGCTAAAATGTCTTCCACTGCAAACTGTAGATTTTACTAATTATATGGGTAAATGAGGAAAAGGCAGATAAGCATCTTGTAATTCCTCTAAGTAAAATATTTCCACCTGTGACCTCTGATGAATTGAGTGCCTCACTAGACATCTTTCTTGAAAGGTAATGTGTGTAAAGAACCTTTACAGGCAGCTTTCACAGTCAAAGACTTTAGCCATAAGAATCTGTACATATGGAGATTAGAGACATTCTGGATATTTGTTGTGTTCTACAAAACCCATGTACACAAAAAAAAAGTGCAGAAGCCAATAGTTGCAATTGTTCTGCAACAGCACAAACCTGAAATCCAGGATCATGTTAGTTATTAATTTGTCCTAGTTCAGTTAGCTACAGTTTGACATAAATACAAGCCGGAGGTTGAGTATTGTGCAGGCCCTTAAAAGAGCAAATGTTTGCCTGTTTTAAATTTTCTCCTTTCCATCTTGTCTCCACCATAGCTACAGATGAGAAAATTCCCCCAGGGGGAATACTCACAGAGTAGAGTGTGGGAGAGAAGGCAAGCATGTCCGGAAAGGAATACGTGAAGACCCAGGTGTAGACCACATTGCAATGAATCCTCGTTGTGAAAGGGCAGAAGTGCCCGAGTACCTTATAAGGGCTCTAGGCAGAAGTGGTGTTAAAGTGTGCCACCAGTGGCATGATGTTAACACCTGGTCATCTACCAGAAATGAAGCTCTGAATGGTTAAAGTTTAGTGAAGGATCCAATGCCCTTAGAAAAATTACAGGGCATCTCCACAGCATAGTGTCCGGGAATTAATCCTAAGGTTTTACCAAGGTTGCAATGATCTGGATACAATGCTGTGTAGGCATTGGAAGACAATTAGGCTTGATTGAAGAATTGATAAAATAAAGAAAACGAATAGCCTTCCCTGCGAAAGAGCAGGTGTCCATCACCTTCAGAGATTAGCAAAAAACAAAACTTATAGAGTAGGGTAGAGTTACAGTGGGGTGTATCCTCAAAAACATTACCTGTGTCCAAGTGCCTGAGCCTATAACCCATGGTGTATAAATAAGTTACCTGTGTCCTCTACTGTATGATTAAGAGAACAGATTCTATTTGCTTCAAATGGGAGATGTTTGGCATCTATTGGAAATAAAAAGGTCTTAAATGAAGGAAAATCAATTAGCTGGATTCCAATATTTTTGGATTTTTATGACCAGCTACTGCTGAGCACTTGTGCTGCATCAGAAAAACCTGACTCTTTAATTGGAGAACATCTCTTGAGTAACATTTTCTATTAAAACATATACAGCAGATCTGACCACAGTCCAAAATCCTGGGCAATCATGAATTACAAAAACTAAAAGTATAAACTAAAAAGGCAAAATATTTTTTTTTAGATTTTGGTAAAGTGAGGAGGGTTTGGTAAAGTGAGGAGGGTTTTGAATCTCGGTCTGCTTTTTTATGCAGATTCACTCTCTCTAACTGTACTGATCACCAATGTCACTGGGAATAAAAAAGGAAAGTATATCCAAAATTTTGATTAGCCACCATAACAGGAACAGACGGGAAATTTTTCAATAGACAAACACAGCCTGGCTCGGGAGTGAGCCGGCAGATGCGCCACCATAGTAATCCGTTTTCTATGGGGGTGCATATCGAGGAGGAACCAGGCAGGGAACCAAAAAGAGGCGTGCCGCCATTAGAGGTTCGGGGCTGCTCTGTGCAATACCATTGCACAGATCAGGTAAGTAGAACACAATGGTTTCATAATATTTTATATATATATATATATATATATATATATATATATATATATATATATAAAAAAAGGAGCACTTTCTAATCAGGGTATAGCATCCAGTCAATTAAACTCCGGGGATATGGATCTGGTCAGTTAAGTAGTAGAGAGGGTTTTTAATCAGTCTCACCTGATTTGGTGTTAATGAAACAGGTGCACTAGATGGGCAACAATGAGGCATCCTACAAAACCGGAAAGATTTTACAGGTGGAGGCCACTGACATGTTTTCCCCTACTCATCTTTTCTGACTGTTTTTCATTTGGCTAGGGTCAGTGACACTACTGGTAGCATGAAGCGATACCTGGACACTATAGAGGTTGCACAGTCAGTCCAACTCCTCCAGGATGGCACATCAATACATGCCATTGCCAGAAGGTTTGCAGTGTCTCCCAGCACAAGAGCATGCAGGAGATTCCAGGAGACAGGCAGTTACTCTAGGAGAGCTGGACAGGGCTGTAGAAGGTCTTTAACCCATTAGCTGGACTGGTATCTGCTCCTTTGTGCAAGGAGGATCACGATGAGCAGTGCCAGAGCCCTACAAAATTACCTCTAGAAGGCCACTGGTGCGAATGTCTCTGACCAAACAATCAGAAACAGACTTTATGAGGGGGTTCTGATGGCCATATGTCCTCTAGTGGGCCCTGTGCTTACTGCCTGGCACCGTGGAGCTCGAATGGCATTTGCCATTGAACACCAGAATTGGATGGTAAACCACTGGCGCCCTGTGCTTTTCTGCTGATGGGAGCAGATTCACCCTGAGCACATGTGACAGACGTGAAAGGGTCTGGAGAAGCTGTGGAGAATGTTATGCTGCCTGGAACATTGTTCAGCATGACCGATTTTGGTGGTGGGTCAGTGATGGTCTGGGGAAGCATATCCATGGAGGGACGCACACACTTCTACAGGCTAGACAATGGCATCCTGACTGCCATTAGATATCAGGATGAAATCCTTGGACCCATTGTCAGACCCTATGCTGGTGCAGTGGGACCTGGGTTCCTCCTGGTGCGCGACGATGCCTGGCCTTATGTGGCAAGAGTATGCAACCAGTTCCTGGAGAGTGAAGGAATTGATACCCTTGAATGGCCCTCACGCTCACTTTACCTAAATCCAATAGAACACCTCTGGAACATTGTTTTGTTCCATCCCACACCGTCAGGTTGCACCTCAGTCTGTTTAGAAGCTCAGTGATGCCCTGGTCCAGATCTGGGAGGAAACACCCCAGGACACATCCATCGTCTCATTAGTAGCTTGCCCCATTGTTGTCAGGCATGCATACAAGCACGTGGGGGCCATACAAACTACTAAGTACCATTATGAGTCGCTGCAATGAAATTTCAACAAAATGGACTAGGCTTCTGCATAAATTTTTCACTTTGATTTTTGGGGGTGTCTGAGTTTAGCCCTCTGTACGTTGATAATTTTCATTTCCTTCAAACGATGTGGCATCCTTTCGTTCCTAACACATTACCCAATCCATATCAGTACAGATATCCAGCATGATATTTTTCCCCATTGTAATCTGATATGGTTTTAAAGTGTTCCTTGAATTCTTTTGAGCAGTGTGTGTACATATGCGGGTCTGTATTATATATATATATATATATATATATATATATATATACACACAGACACACATTTACAACCACTAAAACCTTCACTGTTAGTAGAAATGTCCATGATAATTCTCAGCATCCCCCGTTTCCCAAGTCAAACAATGAATCATCCAGTACTGGTATTGATGCCATTGCACTACTGTCTTTACTCAACAAGGAGAAGTGCACAAAAAAAAAAAAAGAAAATATAACCTTAGAAAACAGACCACTTATCATTGCCTGCGGTCAGGATGACCCAGGTCTCTATTTAGGTGGCATGAGTCCAACCGTGAATAAAGGAACTATTTTATGATCCTAATATATTTTTAAAGACTTAAAGGACAACTGTTACAAAAGCATCCCGATAATGCTTTGAGATTAACCCCTTGGCGCCGAGTGGGCGCAAACATGCGACCTTTCAGCGTCTGGGCCTTGGCACTAAGAGGCCACATATTTCTGTGAACTACGGTCAATACCGTTGTGCGGAGAACAGTTTTCGAATCAAGTGACCGCCATGACAGCCAACCACGTAATCTCAAAACCTGCCCCAACCAATCCTAAACCTCTTAAAGGGCTGGGAAAAGCCGGCGTGAAGACGTTAACATACATAGTTGGGAGCAGACAACAACCAATCAGATTCCACCTTCCTATTTAAAGTCTTAAAGTCAAGGCAGCTTTTATGTTAGCCCCTGTATGATTTGCAAGTCCCATGGTGCCAGCCATTTGATGGTTTGACAGTTTGGCTGAGAACAAAAACAAGTACCTGACAGTTATCATTTACTGCATTTCTGAATGTAACAGTTTTGGGAAACCTTTTTAGATGGGTGAACTTTTACTTTATTCTTTTGACTAAAGTTAACGCAACACCTAAACCTACTCGTAACCCACATTCTAAAACTAATCTATCTAGCCCTGTAAAGAAAAAGTAGCTATACAAACCTTTTCTGAAGGCTTGGTCTCCAGTGGCAAATGCTGTGTGCTGGAGAGAACCAATGGCTGAGAAATGCCTGGGAAGTGACGTCACCCATAGACTTACTATTGGGCTTCTGATGTACACTGCCTCCTACATGCTAAAGCTGTCACTGACAGCTCAGAGTGGGAGCGGCTGCAGAACAGATATGCATAGCATTTTTTCATTACAGAGTTAGATTAGTAGAATGTGGCTGCAAGTAGGTTTAAAGTTAGTTAGGTTTTGGTTGAACTTCTACTATAAGTTCTGCTAGACCCCTTTAGGCTGCCCCTTTTGCAGATATATCTATGGAAAAAAATTAAATATAAGTGTCTATACTGTTTAAAATCCAGTAATACACTGTCTCATCCGGCTCTGTATATATCGGTTGCTTGCTATTTTTGGCACTGTGCCAAGAATCAGAGTCCCTACAGGGGACCAGTAGTGCACTCACTGCAATGATTTTAAATCACTAACTGCAGTCAGTGCAAAACTGCTAGAAAAAAAAGCTAGACAGTGGGGAGTCAGTGGACTACTGCTGCAGTAGTACACTCACTCACTGCAATAATTTAAAATCACTACTGCAGTTAGGATTTAAAATTATTGCAGCAGTGAGTGGCACACTACTGCAGCAGTAGTCTACTGGCAGCAGAAGTCCACTGGCACGGTCTAGCATTTTTATTTCTAGCAGTTTTGCACTGACTGTAGCGCAGTCAAAGCTAGACAGTGGAATGGATTGGAGTGGACACTAGTACTATACTACTACACTTTCAATACTCCCAGTTAAGTAGAACAATATTATAGTGCTGAAAGCCTAACATTTCAGCATGTTCACCAGTTAAACGGCTTCTTTTCTTTTTATAAATTGCTTCCACTTCACTAAAAACACGCTTACTTGGTACCGAGGAAGGAGGAGCAGAAAGGTATCTTCCAGCATGAGAAGCAAGTCCTTTGTAGCATGCCTCATTCTCTTTCCACCACTGAGGATCACTTTTTCTGTCAATTACTGGTTCCTTCAAATGGAGATGAAGTTCATCATCCAGGCTCATTATTGCAGATTCAGAAGAATCCTCCGCATGAGGCCCCAATAAAACACTGAACATGGCATCTATTTGACCACGATGAATTTTCCCTTCTGTCCATCGTCTTTTTGGACATATTTCTCCTGCATCCTGCTCTTCCACATCAGAAACCTTCTCTTCTTGACTTTTTTTGTCAGGAACCTCCTGCACCTTCTGTTGAATATCTTCTGTCAGCCATTGTTTTGCCTTGGCCAATACATCAGAAGAGAAAGGATGGTTCTTGTATCGAGGATCTAAAAGACATGCAAGAACAACATTTTTATTCTCCTCATGCTTCTTAAACCGTTTGGCCAGGCTGTCCCTCATGGCCTGCCTACATTTTTTAATGCCACATTTGTTGGGTCCTTCAATCTGTTGAAGAAGCATCTTCAGCACTATCACACATGGGATGACAGATGACACAGGTGAGTCGTAATGACTCGCCTCTAGTGTCACTTCCTCTATGGGAAAGAGGGTCTCAATGATATTGGCTACTATGTCCCACTGATCAGCAGTAGGACAAGAATGTCCTCCAAGTTCATATTCACCTGAATATATAGTGAGAGCTCGCTTCTGCTCCAGCATTCTTTGCAGCATGTGAAGCGTTGAGTTCCATCGCGTTAGAACAGCCTGAATCAAGTTGTTTTTGGGTAGGCCAAGGTCTTCCTAAATGCACCTCAGTCGCCGCTTGGCAAGGATAGAATGGTGGAAATTGCCTGCGCACTTCTTCAGCATGCTAATTATGTCAAGCAAAGCTTTCTGGTTTGACAGACCATGTACCACAAGTTGGAGGGTGTGTGACATGCAGCATGTCTCATTCCTTTCACCATGTTCGCTCCGCTGTCTCGTAGCACAAGCATCACTCTGTCTTTGGTGATTCCCCATTCTTCTAGCATGCCTAGAAACCTCTCTCTAATGTAATCCCCAGTATGGGATCCTTGAATCACTTTTGTATTCAACACCAAATGCCTTCTTGTCTATCCGCGGTCAATGAAGTGGCATGTAAGACTCATTAGTGATTCTGTTTGTCCTGACCAGCAGTCAAGTCGTGAAAGAGTTGCCAGCATTCTCTGGTTGCAGCATAGCATTTACTTTCTCAACTACCTTTTGGTGAATCTTTTCCAGCATTTCGGTTCAATAAAACTTGCCACTCTTCAGTGTGTACCTTGGCTCAACTAAGGACATCAACTGCTTAAATCCAGAATCAGACACTATTGTAAATGGCGGGTTATCAGTGACCATCATCTCTGTGATTACTCTGTCCAGCAGTTGGGATCTTCCATCCAATTTTAGCCACCTGTTCTTTTTTTTTCTGAAACACATCTGTTATTGTTGCCTGGGATAGTGATCTTTCACCTTGTCATTCATTTTGTTTTTTCTATGCTGCATTATACAATTCAACATGATGAACTCTTAGATGGGCCCAAAGATTTGACATATTTTTGGTTTTTGCAGGTATTGATCCCATGCTTACATTGTTTTTGCATGCATGTGTTGCACACTGCTGCTGCTTTTCCTGGAGATGGAGATGAGAAATAGTCCCAGACCACACTTAATTTTTCTATCTGCATACATTTCCATTGAAACGTGATAAAATTGAATATAGGCTTAAAAAAAAAAATGGTACCCTTTGGTGTGGCTGGTACCCTTTGGTGGATGGCTGGCTGGTACCCTTTGGTGGGTGGCTTGATTGGCACCCTGTGGTGGCTGGCTGGTACAGGCCCAGGGCCTGTGGCTGGCTAACTGGTACAGGCCTGTGGGTGCTCAGATCATACGCTGCACACTGCATCAAATTGGTCTGCATGGCTGCCATCCCAGAAGGAAGACTCTTCTAAAGATGATGCACAAGAAAACCCATTAACAGTTTGCTGAAGACAAGCAGACTAAGGATGTGGATTACTGGAACCATGTCCTGTGGTCTGATGAGACCAAGATAAACGTATTTGGTATAGATGGTGTCAAGTGTGTTTGGCAGCAACCAGCTGAGTACAAAGACAAGCGTGTCTTCCCTACAGTCAAGCATGGTGGTGGGAGTGTCGTGGTCTGGGGCTGCATGAGTGCTGTGAGCACTGGGAACTTACAGTTCGTTGAGGGAATCATGAATGCCAACATGGACTGTGACATACTGAAGCAGAGCATGAGTTCTCCCCTTCAGGCACTGGACCGCAGGGCAGTATTCCAACATAATGACCCCAAACACCTCCAAGACGACCACTGCCTTGCTAAAGAAGCTGAGGGGGTAAAGGTGATGGACTGGCCAAGCATGTCTCCAGACCTAAACCCTATTGAGCATCTGCGGGGCATTCTCAAACGAAGGTGAGGATCGCAAGGACTCATACATCCACCAGCTCCGTTGTGTCATCATAGAGGAGTGGAAAAGTACTCCAGTGGCAACCTGTGAAGCTCTGGTGAACTCCATGCCCAAGAGGGTAAGGCAGTGCTGGAAACTAATGGTGGTCACACAAAATAGACACTTTTGGCCCAATCCGGACATTTTTCACTTAGGGGTGTACTCACTTTTGTTGCCAGCGGTTTAGACATTAATGGCTGTGTGTTGTTACTTTGAGGGGACAGCACATTTACGTTAGGACCCCTTTCACACGGGCTTTCCGATCGGGTGCGCCTGTCAGTTTTCCAGGCGGACCTGATCGGATGCTCCATGCAGGCCTAATGGAGCAGCGGATGTCAGCAGACACATCTCCGCTGACACCTGCTGCTATCTGATCCGATCCTATCCATGAAATCCAGATGGATGGAACTTTCCATCCATCTGGAGGATCGGATAAGATTGGATGAAAATGGTCAGGCGGTCCATTTTCATCCGATCTCCAATAGAAAGCAAGGCACTAACAGCTCCGTCTCTACAAAAGTAAGCGGAGACGGAGGGGTCATCCGCCTGCTCAGCGGGGATCAGCAAAACAGTTGAGTCGGCACATCGCCCATGTGAAAGGGGCCTTATACAAGCTGTACACTTACTACTTTACAGCAAAGTGTAATTTCTTCAGTGTTGTCACATGAAAAGATATAATAAAATATTTACAAAAATGCAGAGATGTATAGTAACGAAGTAGAACTACTTAAGTACTCTACTTAAGTACCGAAATGCGGTATCTGTACTTTCCTAAAGTAGAATTTTTTTCTCCTACTTCTACTTTTACTTCACAACATTTTTTCGATGATTTCGATACTTCTACTCCGATATCTCCGATCTGATGTAAGGGGGGCTCTGTGTGGGAGGGCTCTGATGTAAGGGGAGCTCTGATGTAGGGGGAGCTCTGTGGGGGGCTCTGATGTAAGGGGGGCTCTGTGGGGATGGTCTCTGATGTAAGGGGGCTCTGTGTTGGGGTCTCTGGATGTAAGGGGGGCTTTGTGTGAGGGGTCTCTAAAGTAAGGGGGCTTTGTGTGGGGGGTCTCTGATGTAAGGGGGGCTCTGTGTGGGGGGTCTCTGATGTAAAGGGGGCTTTGTGTGGGGGTCTTTGATGTAAGGGGGCTCTGTGTGGGGGGTCTCTGATGTAAGGGGGGCGTCTGTGGGGGGTTTCTGTTGTAAGGGGGCTCCATTGGGGGGGTTTCTGTTGTAAGGGGGGCTCCGTTGGGGGGTCTCTGATGTAAGAGGGGTCTCTAATGTAAGGGGGGCTAAGTTTGTAGTGATCATAAAAAAGAAAAGTCAAATGAAGTGCAAAAAAAGTGCAAGAAAAAATGTGCAGGACGCTGGTGGGGGCGCCACAGGATCAGCTCGCACAGGGCGCTTGAACACCTAAGGCCGGCCCTGGTTGGGAGGTTCTTTCCCATTAAACAGCAGATATGAAATTATATTCATCTTGTTTTGTCACATATATATATTTAAAGATTCACAATATTTTTAACTTTTTATTGACTTAGATTTCATACACTCTTCCTTTATTTCATTATTGGAATATATTGTTGTATATCACATTGGTTTATATATGATTTTGCGCACCAATAAGCTGTGGAGAAAAAAAAAACATGCAGGGAAGAGAAGAAGGAGGGATGCTTTAAAAGGGGAAGGGAGGGACATACTTTATCTGTTTTTTGTTTACAAAAAGTTACAGCCTAAGGAATTGTGATTGTCCTTTAGGTTAATCATTTGAATAAATCATTTGAAATAATAAAAAACAATACGATGTTCAAACTTTTGACTTCTTTCTTTAACCACTTTACCACCGGAGGATTTTCCTGCTAAAAGACCAGGGGTTATTTTGCGATTTTTTACTGCGTGACTTTAACGGACAATCGCGCGGTCGTGCGACGCTGTACCTAAACGAATTTCACGTCCTTTTTTTCCCACAAACAGAGCTTTCTTTTGGTGGTATTTGATCACCTGTGCGATTTTTTGATCACGCGCTATAAACAAAAAAAGAGCGTAATTTTTGCAAAAACAACAATATTTTTCACTTTTTTTTATATGAAATTCCCCCAAAAAAAAATGTAAAAATCAAAATTTTTTAAAATTTTCGGCCAATTTGTTTTACGCTACCTATGTTTGGTAAAAAAAATCGCAAAAAGCGTATTTTGATTGGTTTGCGCAAAAGTTATCGCGTTTACTAACAAAGGGAAAGATTTTTGTCATTTTTGGTGTTTTTTTTTTTAACGAGTAATGGCGGCGATCTGCGATTTTTTTTGCGGTACTGCGACATTGCGGCGGACAGATCGGACCCTTGACTGACATTTTTGACACTTTTGGGGGTACCAGTGACATTACTGCAGTAATCAGTGCTATATATATGCACTGTTACTGCAAAAATGACACTGGCAGGGAAGGGGTTAACAGTATTGGACAGGGAGGGGTTAAGTGTGTCCTAGGGGCGTGATTCTAACTGTGTAGGGACATGGCTACTAGTGTAAAAACAAAGATCAACAGTTCTACATAGTAGAACTGTTTGATCTTCACTTTTACACAGGGAGAACTGACAGGTGGCTTGTTTACACAAGCCGCTCTGTCTTTCTCCCGCTGTAGCGGCGATCGTAGTGTGACCGGCGGACATCGGGTCCGCCAGTCACACTCCCGCACTCCTCCGTGAACGAGCCGAGGCGGGCGCGCGCCTCGGCGGGCGCGCGCCCGCCCGCTATTGGCTCTGGAAGGAGTGACAGGCGAGCGACGTAGACCTACGTCACTCTGCCTGGCCGGGGCCGACTGCCGCAGTAAATATACTGTGCGCAGTCGGCAAGCGGTTAATAACTACATAACACAGTACTTCTCCTTTCAGTACTTGAGTAGAATTTTTTTTTCAAAACTACTGGTACTTTACTTTTAGTACTTAAGTAGCAATTTTTTTGAAAAAACTACTTGCAATACTTAAGTAAAAAAAATGTTGAATACTTTAGTACTTCCACTTAAGTAACTTTTTCTGCGAGCACTTCCACTTCTACTTAAGTCACTTTTTGATCGAGCACTTGTACTTTTACTCAAGTAGAAATTTCGAGTACTTTATACAAGTCTGCAAAAATGTGAGGGGTGTACTCACTTGTGAGATACTGTACAAAGATAAAAACAGTATTTCGTTATGTGAATTTTTAGGGTGTCCCTCACTGAAGATATCAAAGCATCTACCAGCGCCTTTTCCTGTGCCAAGGCAGGTGTGAAAACATCCCCTTCCGTGTCATAAAAGTCAATGCGGGAACGCATCCTCCAAAAGGGGATCTGCGTCGCGGGTGACCATATCAGCCTCAGAATGTGAGATCTGAGAGTAGACAGGCGAGGGCCGAGGGCGTTTCTTAGTAAATGCTGCCGCAATAACTTTGAAACCGGAAGACGTCATCCTCTGAGCCTAGGGCCGGAAGTGGCATCACAGCGTTCCGGGACCCAGCGCGGATGGACACCATATGCGTTGCACAGCACAGAGGGGGTGGAGCAGACATCCAGGGGACCCGGCATTCCACATAAACAATGGAGCCAACATCCTACTTGTACCCAGCACACTATAAAACACGGGTGTCCATCCGCGCTGGCTCCAGGAATGCTGTGACGCCACTTACGGTCCTAGGCTCAGAAGGATGACAACTTCCGGTTTCCGGCAGTATGTCATTTCTGGCCCTGGATTGCGGATGTAGCGGTTGTTTTTCACACCGCTCCTGTCCCAGTGCCACCTGGTATCTTTAATAGAAAATGTGGGATTAGTCCACATTACAATGTAGAACACCTCTATTGCCATGATTTAGGTTATTGGCAAATTATTTCTGACCTTTGACCTCTGCCCACTTCCGGTCTTCTGCCTATTTATACAGTGGGTCTATGTCATGTGGCCAACCCCATCAGTTATGACAAAATGCATCAGGAGCAGCATTAATAAATGCTTGGAAAGATGTCTGCCCAATGATCGCCCTCTAATTTCTCTTGGAACATGCTTTGAGATTTGTGCTGATGTGGCTCATACTATTGGATCCATTAACCAGGCGATAGAAACACGTTTATTCTGACGGCTGTATAATTCACTCACATCTGGTAAGAGGCTGTATGTTTGGCTCCCTTGGTGGTGGATCAATTTCTTCCCACAGTCTCTGTCATACCTCACTGGAGGACTGTTTTTTAAACAATATACTTTGAGCACTGCTGTTTATCTAATTTCCTTGGGATGCTTGGGCTTAGGACAGAGTGAAGGCAACACAATGTCTTCATTCAGATGGAAATCAGAAACCACCTTAGGAAGAAAGGACTGATTAGGTCCAAGTACCACTTTATCTCTGTGGACCACCAGATAAGGTAAACGGCAGGACAGCGCCGTCAATTCAGATACTCTGCGGGCAGAAGTAAAAGCCACCAAAAGGCAACCTTCTGAGACAGTGTAAGCAGAGTAATCTCAAAAGGAGGTTTTTGAAGAACAGACAATACCGAATTAAGATCCCATGGAGGTATCGCTTTAGAAGAGCCATATGGTGAACCCCTTGACTAAAAGTGTGAATCAAGGCATGCTTAGCTGAAGGACGTTGGAAAAACACAGCCAAAGCAGACACTTGGCCTTTGATAGTGCCCGAAAGCCAACAGTTCAACTCCTTTTTGAAGAAAGGTCAAAATCCTAGCCACCGAAAAAAAGGCGAGGATGCACCTTTAGAGATTCACATCATGAAATGTACAGTTTCCATGTACAATGATAGATCCTCCTAGAAGTAGACTTTGCAGCTTTAAACAGTGAAGGAATCACTGAATCAGAAAGACCTCTATGCTTCAATACCTGGCTTTCAAAAGCCACGCAGTTAAAGCCAGCGACTGGAAAGCAGGATGGAAGATCGGCCCTTGAGATAACAGATCTTCCCTGAGAAGTCTCCAAGAAGCATCGGCAACCAAACTCACCAGATCTATGTACCAAGACCGGCGAGGCCAGTCGGGGGGGCCACCAGAGTGACCGGAATCCCTTCCATCTCTATCCTGCGCAGAAGCTTCGGCAGAAGTTTAAGCGGAGGGAACGCATAGATCAGTCAATACGGACCAAAAAAGAGCCACCAGTGCATCTGTGGCTTTGGCCAGAGGATCCTGAAGCCTGGCTACAAACCTCTGAACCTTCTTGTCGAGGCGAGAAGCTAACAGATCAACATTGGGTGTCCCCCAGCGGACACACAGGAGGTGAAAACACAGGGTGCAGAGACCATTCCCCCTGATCCAACACCTGACGACTTGGGTAATCCATCTGCCAGTTTTCCACACCTGGGATGAGGACCAAATTTTCCGCCAATGTGAGGATCTCGGCCACCTCCTGGGCCAAGACACTTTTGGTGCCCCCTTGATGACTGATGTAAGCCACGGCCGTGGCATTTTCCGATTTAATCCAGACTGAACAACCCTGTAAATGACTTGTCCAGTGACTCAGGCAAAGCTTTAGCGCTGTGAATTCCAGAATATTGATCGGAAGTTTGGACTCTTCTACTGTCCAGGACCCCTGGACACACAGCTTGCACTCCTCCCCAGCCAGACAAGCTGGAGTCTGTGGTTACCACAGTCCAATTTAAGGGGAGGAAGGACTTGCCCTGGCGTAGTGCTAACGAGTGAAGCCATCATAGAAGAGCAGTCTTTGTGTTGTGACTCAACCGACTCATTGTCCAAGGCAGGGTTCATACACATTTTCACCAATAAAATTCCATGACTTTTCCATGACTTCACGTAAATATTCATGACCTAATGTTTCATGAAATGTCTATGTATACATGTTAAATAAGAAAATCCATGTCACACCCAGCATATTTTTACTAAAATAAATGACAATCTTTGTAGTGTACAGTACCTCTGCAGTAAGGGTTTCGTTTCTGAATACAGCGTGACTCAAAATGGTCCCTTGTTTTACAGTGGATGAGATGGAAGCACAGCTGCCGCAGCTGGGAGCCGGTGTCAATTCAGGCGCATGGGTGAAAAAGCCAGCGATCAGATTGGAAGCTGTCAAGCACGCAGCTGCAGACTGGTGCTTTGCACCTTTAGCGTGGCTAGACAGCGCTGCCTCTCCCATGTTCGAAATGTCAAACATTTTACGACACACACTGTACATTTAGCGGACGTGATACAGGAGAAGGTCAGAGGCTGCGGACATGATACAGGACAAGGTCAGAGGCTGCGGATATGATACAGGAGGTGGTCAGAGACTGCGGACATGATACAGGAGGTGGTCAGAGTCTGCGGACATGATACAAGAGAAGGTCAGAGACTGCAGAAAGGATACAGGAGGTGGTTAGAGGCTGGGGACATGATACAGGAGGTGGTCAGAGGCTGCGGACATGATACAGGAGGTGGTCAGAGGTTGCGGCATGATACAGGAGGTGGTCAGAGGCTGCAGACATGATACAGGAGGTGGTCAGAGACTGCAGACATGATACAGGAGGTGGTCAGAGTCTGCGGACATGATACAAGAGAAGGTCAGAGACTGCAGACAGGATACAGGAGGTGGTCAGAGGCTGGGGACATGATACAGGAGGTGGTTAGAGGCTGCGGACATGATACAGGAGGTGGTCAGAGGCTGCGGACGTGATACAGGAGGTAGTCAGAGGCTGCGGACATGATACAAGAGGTGGTCAGAAACTGCAGACATGATAGAAGATAGAAGAGCACAGGGGAAGCAGAGAGCACTGGAGGAGCTGAAGGGCACGGGGGGGGGGAGGGACTGGAGAGAATTAAGGGGGGGGGGGTTTGGAAAGCATTGCAGGGTGGTTGGAAGGCGCGCAAAACGGTTACCGCCCCCTTCCGCGCCATCATCGCGTTCATGCGGCCGGCCCGCCCTCCAGTGAAGCTTCCGCTGCCTCATTGGTTGATAATCTCCCGGCTGTTACTGCTGCTGCTAGCCAGTCACAGTGTCTCCAGGCAAACCGCGGCCGGCCCTCCCCGCTGCCAGTCCTCCAGTGAGGTATGCCTGGGTCATCTCTTCGGCTGCTGCTGTCCAATGACAGCACGCGCATACCGCGGACCCGGAAGGACGCTAATACAGCGAAATGTAAATACAGTATGTGGCAATATAATTATAAAATAATTAAGCATCCGCTCCTCCACAGTAATTTAATTCCATGACTTTTCCAAAACCTAGTGTGTTTCCTAATTTTCCATGACCTTTCCAGGCCTGGAAAGTGTCATCTAAAAATTCCAAAACTTTTTCAGGATTTCCATGACCGTATGAACCCTGCAAGGACTTTGGATCTTTGTTCCCTTTGTAAAGGCCTCGTGTGGAACTGAGCAAAAGGACCTGCCTCGAAGGTTGACACCATCAGACCCCTAAGGCTCGCATGCAAGTCCACAGTGAGGACAGATTGCTGGATAACAGCAAGCGAAGCGCCCCCTGCAACTTTTGCAGATTGTCCGGGGGAAAAAAAAACCCTCGCCGAAGCGGAGTCCAGAGTCAGGCCCAGATAATCCAGTTTTAAGGATGGCACCAGGGCAGATTTTTTATTGATGTTCCAACTGAACTCTTGCAGAGTCCGTACAATGATTGTCAAGTTGCCCAACAGAAAATAAAAACAAAACTGTAGCGCTAAAAACCCTTGGTCATGACAGTCCCACTTGAAGATGTGAATAAAGCAATATGATGACAGTCCATATGAATCCAACTCCTCATTCAAAAAGTGATTTCTAGGATAGAAAACCGCCACCAGACAGCACTCCAACACCAGTAATTCTAACTTCTTACCAGAAGCTGTTGATCCCCATGACAGAGATCAAAAATTGCGCATAACCAGTGGTAGGTGAAGGCTTCTCCAGTGTGTTCCTGATATGCTCACAGTAGAATGCAATATGCAGAGAGAGAAGGAACATCTCATAGCGTAGACTGTTTAAAAATGCTTTATTCTAAAAAAAGGTATGGTACTCACAAACATCATGATGTATCTCGCATGTAGTATTGAGCATAGAGACCTCCAGATGTCTATAGGGCGTTCTGTCCGTGGACCACCAAACCTATGGCCGTCCTGTCTCCTCCAGGGATTCCGGCACGCGCTACCCAGCACGCCACTCGACGTACGTTTCGTCCAATTGGACGTCGTCATGGGGTGTGGCTACAGGGTGCACCAATGCCTTCTATAGTGGAGGAGAGAGCCGCCCACCGGAACTGAGCAGCCGGAAGTGAGGTATGCGCTCCACACGACCGGAAACAATGCTCAGATCGGAAGGAAGGAAGGGGAGAACCACACAGTGAGAAGAGAAAGGAAAAAAAAACTTCCAAAAGAGACTCACCATATTAAATCTCCACTACCTTTATGGAAACAAAACCCAATACATGGAATGAACCAGAAAAAGGGGAAATACTCCATATACCAAAAGGCACATAGAGATCGCATATGTTAAGCCGTGACTCCGGGAGAGACAGCGCCATCTTGTGGTGCCCCAAGTTCAAAGCAGCCCAAGCACAAGGAGGTCTCAAAAAGCACATACATGTACAAAAATAATACAACAAAATGACACACATGAAAACGTTTAAAATGCTACACAATAAAATGAATTAGTATGTTAAAAAACATTTAAACTCTTATGCATAAAAATATCCATTAATGGCACAGCAAACAAAGAAAAATAAAAAGAGAAAATAGAGGAAAAATAAGGGGCAATCTAGGAATTACTGATATGGGCATTTAAATCCCATTCAATATTCAGGCCCAGGGGGGTATAGGATTTGAGTCTATAAATCCAGCTCGTTTCGAGTTTGGAAACCCCTCTTGTTAAATTACTTCCCCTCCAATGTCCTGAAAATTTGTCAATACCCAAAAATAGGGTGCCACTGGGATCACTATTGTGGCACTCAGCATAATGCCTAGAAAGGCTGTTTTTTGGAAAGCCCTTAACTATGTTGGCCACATGTTCCTTGAGCCTCACATGAAGCTCTCGGATAGTGCGGCCAACATAGTCCAGGCCACACGGACATCTCACCAAGTAAACCACGTACCTGGTGGTGCAGGATATAAATGGTTTGATTTTAAAAACCTGTCCAGTGGAGCCAGATTGAAAAGGTATCCACACGTCTCTTTTTCTCCACATTAAGGTGGCAGATAGTGCACCTCCTACATTTATAAAAGCCTCCCATTTGCTGAAAAAAGGAGACTTTTTTGGGGGGATCCCTAATGTTGGGGGCAATCTGCAACCTTAAGGGAGGGACACCCCTGTAAATAACCTGAGGCTGGGGAGGTAAAAGGGGGCCCAATACTGAATCATTCCTCAAAATATGCCAATGGCGTCGAAGAATGGTCTTAACTGAAAAATGTTGAGTGGAGTACGAAGAAAGGAATGCAAAATCAAAGGGACGTTTAATATTCCTCTGTTTAGGCTGAAGAAGATCCTCTCTCACTCTTGAATCAGCCTTTAACAGGGCCTGATTCAAAAGAGATTCGTCGTACCCCTTCTCACGAAATCTTTCTTTGAGAACTGAGGCTTCCTGCAGGAAATCTTCCTGACGTGAGCAATTGCGCTTCAAGCGTAAAAACTGACTGACAGGAACGGATTCCAACCACTTCCTATGATCTGTCAGTCAGTTTTTACGCTTGAAGCGCAATTGCTCGCGTCAGGAAGATTTCCTGCAGGAAGCCTCAGTTCTCAAAGAAAGATTTCGTGAGAAGGGGTACGACGAATCTCTTTTGAATCAGGCCCTGTTAAAGGCTGATTCAAGAGTGAGAGAGGATCTTCTTCAGCCTAAACAGAGGGATATTAAACGTCCCTTTGATTTTGCATTCCTTTCTTCGTACTCCACTCAACATTTTTCAGTTAAGACCATTCTTCGACGCCATTGGCATATTTTGAGGAATGATTCAGTATTGGGCCCCCTTTTACCTCCCCAACCTCAGGTTATTTACAGGGGTGTCCCTCCCTTAACCACTTAAGCCCCGGAAGATTTTACCCCCATTCCGACCAGGGGGTATTTTGCGATTCGGCACTGCGTGAATTTAACGGACAATTGCGCGGTCGTGCGACGCTGTACCTAAACGAATTTGACGTCCTTTTTTTCCCACAAACAGAGCTTTCTTTTGGTGGTATTTGATCACCTGTGCGATTTTTTGATCACGCGCTATAAACAAAAAAAGAGCGTCAATTTTGCAAAAATAGCAATATTTTTCACATTTTTTTATATGAAATTCCCCCCCAAAAAAATGTAAAAATCAAAATTTTTAAAAATTTTCGGCCAATTTGTTTTATGCTACCTATGTTTGGTAAAAAAAAAATCGCAAAAAGCGTATTTTGATTGGTTTGCGCAAAAGTTATCGCGTTTACTAACAAAGGGAAAGATTTTTGTCATTTTTGTTGTTTTTTTTTTTAACGCGTAATGGCGGCGATCTGCGATTTTTTTTGCGGTACTGCGACATTGCGGCGGACAGATCGGACCCTTGACTGACATTTTTGACACTTTTGGGGTTACCAGTGACATTTCTACAGTAATCAGTGCTATACATATGCACTGTTACTGTAAAAATACACTGGTAGTGAAGGGGTTAACTTTATTTGGAAGGGAGGGGCTGTGTGTGTCCCTAGGGGCGTGGTTTCTACTGTGATTGGCTGTGGCTCTAGCTGTAAGGACACTGATCAACGGATCTACATACTAGATCTGTTTTATCAGTGTCTTTGCAGCGAGGAGAATGACAGGCAGTTTGTTTACACAAGCTGCCTGACATTCTCCCTCTCCCCCGCCGATCGCCGAGTGGCCGGCGGACATCGGGTCCGCTGGTCACACGCGCGGGGGGGTCCGTGACCACGCGGGAGCGGGAGCGCGCCTCCGGGGGCGCCCGCTCGCTCCCTAGACCCTCACAAGCAAGCAACGTAGCCCTACGTTAGTTTGCCTGTGAGGGGCTGACCGCCGACGTAGATAGTCGTGCGGCGGTCGGCAAGTGGTTAAGGTTGCAGATTGCCCCCAACATTAGGGATCCCCCCAAAAAAGTCTCCTTTTTTCAGCAAATGGGAGGCTTTTATAAATGTAGGAGGTGCACTGCCACCTTAATGTGGAGAAAAAGAGACGTGTGGATACCTTTCAATCTGGCTCCACTGGACAGGTTTTTAAAATCAAACCATTTATATCCTGCACCACCAGGTACGTGGTTTACTTGGTGAGATGTCCGTGTGGCCTGGACTATGTTGGCTGCACTATCCGAGAGCTTCATGTGAGGCTCAAGGAACATGTGGCCAACATAGTTAAGGGCTTTCCCAAACACAGCCTTTCTAGGCATTATGCTGTGTGCCACAATAGTGATCCCAGTGGCACCCTATTTTTGGGTATTGACAAATTTTCAGGACATTGGAGGGGAAGTAATTTAACAAGAGGGGTTTCCAAACTCGAAACGAGCTGGATTTATAGACTCAAATCCTATACCCCCCTGGGCCTGAATATTGAATGGGATTTAAATGCCCATATCAGTAATTCCTAGATTGCCCCTTATTTTTCCTCTATTTTCTCTTTTTATTTTTCTTTGTTTGCTGTGCCATTAATGGATATTTTTATGCATAAGAGTTTAAATGTTTTTTAACATACTAATTCATTTTATTGTGTAGCATTTTAAACGTTTTCATGTGTGTCATTTTGTTGTATTATTTTTGTACATGTATGTGCTTTTTGAGACCTCCTTGTGCTTGGGCTGCTTTGAATTTGGGGCACCACAAGATGGCGCTGTCTCCCCCGGAGTCACGGCTTAACATATGCGATCTCTATGTGCCTTTTGGTATATGGAGTATTTCCCCTTTTTCTGGTTCATTCCATGTATTGGGTTTTGTTTCCATAAAGGTAGCGGAGATTTAATATGGTGAGTCTCTTTTGGAAGTTTTTTTTTTCCTTTCTCTTCTCACTGTGTGGTTCTCCCCTTCCTTCCTTCCGATCTGAGCATGGTTTCCGGTCGTGTGGAGCGCATACCTCACTTCCGGCTGCTCAGTTCCGGTGAGCGGCTCTCTCCTCCACTATAGAAGGCATTGGTGCACCCTGTAGCCACACCCCATGACGATGTCCAATCGGACGAAACGTACGTCGGGTTGCGTGCTGGGTAGCACGTGCCGGAATCCCTGGAGGAGACAGGACGGCCATAGGTTTGGTGGTCCACGGACAGGACGCCCTATAGACATCTGGAGGTCTCTATGCTCAATACTACATGCGAGATACATCATGATGTTTGTGAGTACCATACCTTTTTTTAGAATAAAGCATTTTTAAACAGTCTACGCTATGAGATGTTCCTTCTCTCTCTGCATATTGCATTCTACTGTGAGCATATCAGGAACACACTGGAGAAGCCTTCACCTACCACTGGTTATGCGCAATTTTTGATCTCTGTCATGGGGATCAACAGCTTCTGGTAAGAAGTTAGAATTACTGGTGTTGGGAGTGCTGTCTGGTGGCGGTTTTCTAACCTAGAAATCACTTTTTGAATGAGGAGTTGGATTCATATTGACTGTCATCATATTGCTTTATTCACATCTTCAAGTGGGACTGTCATGACCAAGGGTTTTTAGCGCTACAGTTTTGTTTTTATTTTATTTTAATCTGCTACAATTCGGATTAGTGTGGCTGCTGGACCCAACTATATTTGCTGTTTTTACAGTTATTACATTTTTTCTTTAGCGCAGCAATTTTATTATTTTGTCTAAGTTGCCCAACAGGGCTGAATGTGAGTCTGCTCTTAAAAGAAGGTCGTCCAGGTACCCCGGTACCATAATCCCTCGTTGTCGCAGTAATGCCAATACCGGAGCCAACACTTTGGTGAAAACCCTGGGGGCGGAGGCGAGACCAAAGGGTAATGTTACAAATTGATAATGCTACTCTCCTAGCAAAGAAAACGCTGGTGTCCAGCGTGAATAGGGATGTGTAAATATGCGTCCTTGATATTGGAAGCCAAAAAGTTTCCTTGGTGCAGACACGCCACTACCTTTGCGAATGAATTCCATTCGAAACTTCTGTACCTGCACAAAGCAGTTCAGAGCCTTGAGGTCCAGGATTGGACATACTTTGCTTTTTTCCTGAGCACGGTGAACAGGTTTGAAAAGAACCCCTAAAAGCGTTCCTGAGATGAAATCAGCACAATCGCCCCTTGCGACAGCAGATCTTGTACAGCTTCTCATAGATGGGCGTAGTTTGAACGGGAAGAACCTGACGGTCGAGACCAGAATTCGATCTTGTAACCCGCTCAAATCAGTTCGTGGACCCATTTGTTCTGAATCAAGGAAGTCCATGGTTCCGGAAAGAAGCAAAGACGTCCCCCCACCCCAGATATGGGTGAAGGCGTCCCTTCATGCAGACGGGGATTTGTCTGCAGGTTGGAATTGGCCTGTTCTCGGCTCACTCAACCATGTCTTCTTGGAACCCCCAGAAGACATAAATGGCTTAGATCCTTTCTCCTGCGTGGCGGAGGCATGAAAGGGCAGCCTGTGGGCTGTGAAATAAGGCCCCAGTCTATTACGCGGTGGCTTGCCCTTGGTGGATCGAGGAATAAGAGTACTCTTCCCATCTGTGAGTCCTTTAATTAACTCATCCAATGAGGAACCAAACAAACGGTCTCTCGAAAAGGGGAGATCTGATAGAGCCTTTTTTGATGCCTGATCTGCAGACCAGCTTTTTAGCCACACCATGCGTCTCATAGCTATCCCCACCGCGGACACTCTGGTTACAAGGGGGGGGGGCGCTCTAGCGCTGCATTACATATAAATAGTAGGGCTTGGACCATCTGGTCTATTAGCTCTGTCAGAGAGGTGTTCCATTTCCAACTTTTTAATAACTTTTCCCATTCCGTTCTGGTTTGGGACATCAGAGTGATCACAAAGATCGGTTTAAGTACTGAGCCCACTAGCACGTGAATATGGTGGACAGAGATTCAATCAGCCTATTCCCAGGGTCTGTAAGTCTGTAAAGACTGGGGACGCCTTGACCGGGACCACAGTAGATTTGTTCAGTCTGGAAACTGGATGGTCCACCTTGAGGACCCCGCGTCTGCGAATGGGTAGCGCTGTTTAAAACCCTTTGTCACCACTAACATTTGTTTGATGCGCCCCCACTGTTCGTTGACAATTTTATCAAAAAGATCTGGACAAGGGAAAACCTTGGCCAACTTCTGGGATTTGCAGGTGCCAAAAGACACCTGCGTTCCTGACACTGCACAATCATCCGCCATTTTTTGAGATTCGCACACTGACACTAAGTGCCTCCACCAGTGCGTTTTCCCATGCCTCTGCAGACAAGGATATATCGTCCTCTCCATCTGAGTGCAATGACGCAGAACCCCCAGGGTAACCTGCGTCCACGGCAGCCATATCCACCTCAGAATCTGAGGATACAGGAGAGACAGGGGAGGGGGCATAGGGCACTTTTTACCAGTGGTATTATTGATAACCATATCCATTTTGACACCAGGTTTTCCGAAACTGCAGTGAAGGCAGACAGGAGTTGCGACCCAGTGGTCTCCGCAACAGCAAGGAGGGGATCAGGAGGTAAAATTTGTTCCTGGGACTCCATTAGGAACCCTGGAATAAGGAAGTGTCACTTTAAGAAAAGTGCAAAAAAAAAAGACCCAGCCACTAGCACTGCAGATAGCAGGGTGAACGAGGAAGACCTACAGGGACCCCAATATACATTGGAGTTGCCATGCAGTTTCAAGGACCCCCTAAGGGATCCAAATGATAAGTGGAATCGAGGGGACCCCCACCAGGATTAACCCCCCCAACGGATCTGCTATAGTGGCCTCGGCACATCCACCCCCCGAGCACCCTCGTTGCTGACCTCCATGACTGGTGGGGAGGGAGGCCTTGGGTAGTCAAGTACCTACCGAGAGGCCAGGGGAAAGGAGGGGTACCAGAGGGTCTGACTTTCCCAGGGAGAGGCCTACGTCCACCCCGAGACTGCAAAAATTATGGTGGGACCCTACTCACTATACCAACGATATCGGGTGGGCACCACTCCGGACAGACTGCCTCTCCACTCGGGGTGGGGGTGCTGACGGCCAAGGGATATGCTGCGACTCAGGCCAAACCAGGTCACGTTCGTCCCAACGAGGTGTTTAACTCGTGGGCCAGTCCCCGTCCCCCTCTGTTGTGGCGAGGCTTAGCGCTGGGCTATAACCTGCACACGCTCGCTGGCTGGGCAACCTTAAGGATCTAGAATATCCAGTCCGAAACCCAGTCCAGCTTCCGATTGCAGTTCTCTCAGGATTAAAACTAGCTAAAAAAATTTTTTTAACAAAAGTTCCCTTTAAAATAAAAATGCAAGCTAAGACCGAAGTCCCAGCTGGGAACTAGGTCCTACTCCTAAACTAGGCAGAAACAAACTGAAGGCTATAGTGTGTGGGTGTATGCCTGCAGGGACTGCCCCATAGGCATGGTACATTTTTTCCTGCCTCGTTTCCTACTCCTGTGGGGGGGCCAGCATAACCAAACGGTCAAGAAGAATATGGAGCTGCGTCTGTCAACGATAGAAAAATCCCTTTTTCTTTTGTTTATTAAAAGGACACAGCTCTTTATCTTCATGACCGTAGGGATGTCCCAATGCAGTGTCAAACATGAGGGGGTGGGAGCAGCAGAAAAACTTCCCCAAGGGTAATCATAGCCAACAAGGTAGCTTGGAGATCAACTATTAACAACTAGAGCTCACCTGGAAAAAAAAAAAACCCTCAAAGAGGACAAGTCCTCAAAATAGCAGCCAGGGAGAGGAGGATTCTGACCCTTAGTAGAATAAGACTGAATACCTATAGCAGGGAAGATGGGAGTATACCCCCAGGGACTGCCCCATAGGGGTGCTCAAGCTTTTTTTCCTCTGCCTAGCGTTCTACTCCTGTAGGGGGCAGTATAACCCTACGGTCATGAAGATGAAGAGCTGTGTCCGTCGAATGAAAGAATGGTACAGTGCCTTGAAAAAATATTCAACCCCATTGACTTATCTATTTTGTTACATTACAGACTTAAATTCAATGTTTTGTTAATCTGAATTTTAGGTGATGGATCAGAACACAATAGTCTAAGTTGGTGAAGTGAAATAAGAAAACTATATACATAAAACTTTTTTTTAAAAATAGAAAACAGAAAATTGGCATGTGCGTATGTATTCGCCCCCTTGGTATGAAGCCCATAAAAAGCTCTGGTGTAACCAATTACCTTCAGAAGTCACATAATTAGTGAAATGATGTCCAGCTGTGTGCAATCTAAGTGTCACATGATCGGTCATTACCTATACAGTACACACCTTTTTTGAAAGGCCCCAGAGGCTGCAACACCTAAGCAAGAGGCACCACTAACCAAACACTGCCATGAAGACCAAGGAACTCTCCAAACAAGGGACAATGTTTTTGAGAAGTACAAGTCAGGGTTAGGTTATAAAAAAAAAATATCCAAATGTTTGATGATCCCCAGGAGCACCATCAAATCTATCATAACCAAATGGAAAGAACACGGCACAAACCTACCAAGAGACGGCCGTCCACCAAAACTCACGGACCGGGCAAGGAGAGCATTAACCAGAGAGGCGGCACAGAGACCTAAGGTAACCCTGGAGGAGCTGCAGAGATCCACAGCAGAGACTGCAGTATCTGTACATAGGACAACAATAAGCCATATGCTCCATAGAGTTGGGCTTTATGGCAGAGTGGCCAGAAGAAAGCCATTACTTTCAGCAAAAAAAAACAAAATGGCACGTTTTGAGTTTGCGAAAAAGCATGTGGGAGACTCCCAAAATGTATGGAGGAAGGTGCTCTGGTCTGATGAGACTAAAATTTAACTTTTTGGCCATCAAAGAAAACGCTATGTCTGGCGCAAACCCAACACATCACCCAAAGCACACCACGCTGTGGGGATGTTTATCAGCAGCATGGACTAGGGAAACTGGTCAGAGTTGAGGGAAAGATGGATGGTGCTAAATGCAGGGATATTCTTGAGCAAAATCTGTACCACTCTGTGCGTGATTTGACGCTAGGATAGAGGTTGATCTTCCAGCAAGACAATGACCCCAAACACACTACTAAAGCAACACTTGAGTGGTTTAAGGGGAAACATGTAAATGTGTTGGAATGGCCTAGTCAAAGCCCAGACCACAATCCAATAGAAAATCTGTGGTCAGACTTAAAGATTGTTGTTCACAAGCGCAAACCATTCAACTTGAAGGAGCTAGAGCAGTTTTGCATGGAGGAATGGACAAAAATCCCAGTGGTAAGATGTGGCAAGCTCAGAGACTTATCCAAAGCGACTTGGAGATGTGAAAGGTGGCTCTACAAAGTATTGACTTTAGCGGGGTTAATAGTTATGCACATTGACTTTTTCTGTTATTTTGTCTTATTTGTTGTTTGCTTCACAATACAAAAAAAAATAAAAAATTCAAAGTTGTGGGCATGTTCTGTAAATTAAATGATGCAGATGCTCAAATAATCCATGTTAATTCCAGGTTGTGAGGCAACAAAATATGAAAAATGCCAAGGGGGGGGGGGGGGTTGGGTTGAAACCTTTTGCAAGGCATTGTATTTAGCCGTTTATATTTACTAAAATAGTTGCATTTCCATGTTCTGTGTACTGTGGGAGACCAGATATAGTGAAGGCAGGGTCCTGGGTTTAGTAACACTCTAATGTAATTTTCAAAGGCTTGGACACTTATAAGACGCATGTACCATATGTACTCTATACTCTAGTATAAGCAGACTTTTTCAGCATGTTTTTTTATGCTGAAAAAGCCCCCCCCTCGGGTTATACTCGAGTCACGGTCTCACTTACCGTTTAAAAATGGTGCCGCCTGGCGCCAACACGTCACCGCGCATGTGCAGTCTGCTCGGGAATAGCCGACAGTGTACAGGCATTCCCGAGCATTGGCGGCGCATGTGCAGTGACGTGTTGGCGCCGGGCGGCGCCATTTTTAAGTGTAAGGCGCCTCATCGACAGGTAAGTGAGACTCCTCTGCAGCCCCTGCATTTCCTCATGCAGTGCTGCGGGCATGGTACAAGACATTCTCCTGTACCATGCCCGCAGCACTGCATCTCCATCTCATTCTCAAAACTTTTGGCCACGGCTGTAGGTGTGTCTGCCAACACATGTCAAATTCAAGAGGCGTGCGGGGACAACACCTGTGCTCTAATTGAATTGTCAGCATAATTCCGTAGAGTTGCAATTCTCAGTGTATCATTGTAAATAGGGTCCATGACTACAGTATGTGCATAGGAGAAAATGTGTTGTAATGACATTGTCATTACAACACAGCAATCAATAAAGCTAACACTCGCTAACATTAGCGTTGTAGTGGTGACTCAGTCAGACACAGTTTCTGAGCACTGTACAGTAAGAAAAAGTTATATGGCACATATACATCATGTTTGGTGACCTGTATTAATTTGCACACACAACACTTGACACAAGGGCACAAAGAATACAATTGTTTTTCATACGTTTTTCACACTAGAATGCTGCGTTAAGGTGGGATTTCAGTGTGTTGCATACAAATGCATGAACTCCAGCAGGCGCGTATGAAAAAGCCCTTAAAGCAATATTAAACTATTACCATTTTTAACACACGTAGAATAAAAAAAAATCATTGGTAAATTTCATACCTCAACATTTGCAGTTTACAAGTGCCGCCTGCTCTGTCAGTATCCACAGGAAAGCATTAACAGTGGACAGTGTAGTCTTCAGTCTGTCTGACAGCGTAAAAAAATTGGATTTTTGACTTACTTTAAAATATATTTCTCTGATGTTCATGGACAGCCACAGCTCCTAATGATCTTAACCATTGGGTTAAACTGCCCCCTACAGGAGTAGGACACTAGGAGGAAAAAAAGTCTGGCTACGCCTTTGGGCAGTACCCAGGGGGTATACTCCCCCTCTCTGCTATAGGTTCTCAGTTTTGTTACAAGCAGTGTCAGAAGAATAACAACTCCACAGGGGGTTGGGGGCTATGTCCGTCAATGAACATCAGAGAAATGGATTTTACGGTAAGACAAAAATACCATTTTCTCTTTTAATTATTGACGGACACAGCTCCTAATCTTCATAACCATTGGGACATCCCAAAGCAGTGTTAAACATGAGGGGTGGGAACAGTGAAAAAAAATCCCAAGGCTAAACTATAGCCAACCAGGTAAACAAGAGCTCAACCAAAACAACTGGTGCCCACCCGAAAAAAATACACCCTCAAAGAGGACCAGGTCCTCTAAACCGCAGCCTACAAAACCTTGCAGCCAAAAGAAACATCCACAGATGCCAACACATCCACTTTATAGAACTGAAAGTGTGCAACAATGAATAGGTGGCTGCCTTGCAAACCTGCATCACTGACGCCTGATGACGGAAAGGCCCAGGAGGCACTGAGAGTTCGAATATAGAGTACCTTCCGAGACAGCGTAAGCAGGAGAATCTCCCGAAGATTCTCAAAAGGAGGCTTCTGGAGGACAGAGTACCAAATTGAGGTCCCATGGTGGCAACGGAGACCGCACTGGAGGAGCCAGGTGCCCAACTCCCTAAAGAAATGTACGCACTAGAGAGTGTGTGGCCAAGGAATGTTGAAAGAAGGCCGCCAACTGGCCCTTGATAATACCCAAGACCAGTTTCTGCTCCTCAACCCCCCCCCCTTCCCTGTTGAAGGTCAAGATTAGAGCCCCCAAAAAGAGTGAGGATGAAGACCAAGAGACTCCCACCACACACAATTTACATCTTCTAGGTACAATGGTAGATCTTCCTAGAAGTAGATTGCCTAGCTTTAAAAAGCGTTGGAATCACCGACTCAGACAAACCTCTATCCTTCAGCACCTGGCGTTCAACAGCCAACTTGTCAAAGCCAGCGACTGTAAAGCGGGATGGAAGAAGTGCCCTTGGGACAGCAGATCCTCACTGGGAGGTAGGCTCCAAGGAACGTCGGTGACCAGCCACACCAGATCGGCGTACCAAGCCTGGCGAGGCCAGTCAGGGGCCACTAAGATGCCTCGATCCTGCGTAGAAGTTTTGGCAGAAGCTTGAGAGGAGGGAAAAGTGTAAATCAGACGATACTGATCCCACGGGGCCAACAGCGCATCTATGGCATTCGCTAGTGGATCCCGTGACCGTGCTTACAAACTACTGGATCTTTCTGTTGAGCCAAGACATCAACAGATCCACCTTGGGGATGCCCCACCAGACACAACAGATTAAACACATCCGGATGAAGCGACCACTCCCCTTCGTCCAAAGCCTGCTGACTGAGGTAATCCGTCTGCCAGTTTTCCACCCCAGGAATGTGCACGGCGAAGAGGACTGGAATGAAATGTTCTGCCCACCTAAGATTGACGTCTACCTCCAGGACACTTCTTGTGCCCCCCTGGTTATGGACATAAGCCACGGCCGTCGCATTGACAGATTGAATGCACACTGGATATCCTTGGAGATGATCCGTCCAATGTTCCAGTCTGATCGCTCGGAGTTCCAGGACATTGATCCATAGTCTGGACTCTTCCAGACTCACTGAACATAATTTCTGCTGAGGATGCCTCCCCAACCGGACAGGCTGGCATCCGTGGTGGCCACTGTCCAATACAAGGGGAGAAAGTATTTGCCCAGCCGAAGTGCTGTAGAATGAAGCCACCATATCAGGGACCTTTTCATTCACCTGGCTCAGCCAAATCTGATTGTCCAGAAACTGCGAATTCTTGTCTCATTTGCCCAGAATCTCCCTTTTCAGGGACTATGTATAGAACTGTACAAACAGAACCGCCTCAAAGATAGACACCATCAGGCCCAGCACCCGCATGCAAGTTCAGAGGGATGACCATCTGCTGGACAGCAGGAGACGAATTGCAGCAAGCAGTTTGTCCAGAGGAAGGAGCACTCTGGCTAAGGCCGAGTCCAGAGTCAGACCCAGATAGTCCAACTTTATGGATGGAACCAAAGCAGACTTCTGAAAATTTAGAATCCAGCCAAACTCCTTCAGAGTTCGTATGGTAATCTCCATGTTTTCCACCACTGCAGTAGGAGACTCCACTCGCAGAAGGTCATCCAAGTAGCCTAGTACTGCGATCTCCTACTGATGTAACAATGCTAGCACGGGGGCTAACATATTTGTGAAGAGCCGAGAAGCTGAGGCGAGAACAAAGGGTAACGCCACAAATTGATAACGCTCCTCTCCCACAGCAAAGCGGAGGAAGCGCTGGTTACCAGCACATATCTGAATGTGAAGGTAAGCATTCTTGATGTCGATAGAGGCAAGAAAACCCCCCTGATGCAGGGATGCCACCGTGTGAACGGACTCCATTCAGAACTTCTGCACCCACACAAAGCAGTTCAGCGCCGTGAGATCAAGAATTGGACACACCTTGCCTTCCTTCCTGGGAACTAAAAACCGGTTTGAATAAAACCCCTGAAAATGTTCTGTTAGAACCAAGACAATCACCTCTTGAAATAATAGGTCTTGCACCACTCCGGCATGGAGACAGGCGCAAGTTGGAATGAAAGAACCTTTCCGGAGGATAAGAGCGAAACTTGATCTTGTAGCCAGACCATATGGCTTCGTGGACCCACTTCTCTTGTACCAGGGAAGTTTACAGGTCCCGAAACCAGCAAAGTCGCCCTTCCCCAAGATACGGGTGAGGGTGCACCTTCATGCTAAAAGGAGCTTTGTCCGCAGGTCAGGAGAAGCCAGCTTGACTTGCCAGACCATGTTTGCTTGGATCCACCATAGGAGGCCCTTAAAGGCTTTGATCCATTGTCAGTCGCCCCTGAGGAACCAAAAAACTTCTTATGAGCCAAGGAGGAAAGATTTATGTCATTTTTTTTTTTTTTAACTAGTAATAGCGGTGATCTGCGATTTTTTTGCGGGACTGCGACATTGCGGGGGACAGATCGGATCCCTAACTGCCATTTTTGACACTTTTGGGGGTACCAGTGACATTACTACAGTAATCAGTGATATAAATATGCACTTTTACTGTCAAAATTACACTGTCAGGGAAGGGGTTAACGGTGATCAAAGGGTTAAGCGTGATTCTAACTGTCAGGGGGCGTGGCTTGTTAGATCATCACAGAGACATACGATCCTAACATAGCAGGATCGCATAGCCTCTGTGATGATCTAAGGGAGAATGATGGACGGCTGTGTTTACATCAGCCGTCTGTCTTTCTCCCTCTGCTGCGGGAGATCGTGAGTGACCGGCGGCCATCGTAGCCGGCGGTCACCCCTGCTAGCTCCCCAGGGAATGAGCGGCGGCGTGTGCTCGCCCCCTACAGGCGGCTGAGCAAGCGGCGTACGGATATGTCACTTTGCCCAGCAGCGGCAGAGTGCCGCAGTATATGCACGGTGGGCGGGGGTAAAGTGGTTAATGTCATCGCAGGTAGCTCCAAACAGGCGATCTCCTTGAAAAGGAAGATCATTCAAGGCCTTTTTAGAAGTCTGGTCCGCGTCCTCCATCTTTAAGGTCTCACGCACAGATACAATCAGCGCCTTTTCGAGTGCTGCTACAGGAGTGGAGGAATCATCCTCACTATCTGAGAACTCAGGATGCGTGGTCACAGACCCAGCAGAGTGACCCACGTCCGCGGCGGCTAAATCAGATTCAGGATCGGAGGAGACAAATGAGGCAGGGGAAGGCAGGGGGCGCTTTTTGCTAATCCGTCGCCCAAAAACCAGCTCCACCCAGGATACAAATGACTCCAGGACCGCCGTCAGTGCATCAATGGATAGTTGGGACCAAGAGGGCCCCGCTGCCTCAGAGGGGATAAGGTGGGGAAACGTGCTCCAAAGAGTCCATGAGTCAACAGGGGGACCTCACACAAAATGGGTGTAAAAACACTGCTAAGGGACACCACCACCGCTCTAGCAGCAACACCTGGTCGCCAGTAACAGAGCACCAATGAATCCTCAGCAGAGATGGAGCGAACCCCATCAGACTCGCCACCCGGCAGAAACACGCACCTGCAGCCACCAGCGGCAATCAGGAAATTAAATGATCCGGGAGTCAGCACCATTGGATGAGGAGGGGCTCCCATTGCCGAAATTGCTACCCAGATTGTTCCACTGTCATGGCCGCCGCTATTTTCAATGGCAAACAACCGCAAAATGGCCGCCTGACTACACTAACATGGCCACCGTGCATTAAGCACACAGGCTACAGCATAATAGTAGCACCTAGAGGCTCCCAGGAGGGATCCCTAGGCCTCAGAAAATGGCACAGACAGGAAGGGGGGGCCCCAGCTGGAGCCACGACAAGGAAGGGGGGGGCCCTGGCTGGAGCCACCACCAGGAACAGCAAACCCCCTAGAGCCGATCGCTGGCGGCGCACCCCCCTGCCCCATCGCCAGCAGAGAACCCTGCCCCCACCCCAGGTGGTGGACCAGCCCACAACCCAAACATAAGTCAAGGAGGGGGGCGAGATAGCCCACAGGGACCATCAGAACGATGAGGGGGGTGCCTAACTGGAAGGAGGGGAACGCGGGGGTCCCACTGTCCCATTAGGGGCCCATGTCCACCCCAAAACCCTCCAGGAGAAGAGGGGACAATTACTTACCATACCAGGAACCAGAAGGGCAATGCTCCAGACAGAACCTCTCAATCAAAATGGGGGGGCTGTCAACCAGGAGGAATGCTGCGACTCGGGCTGAGACCTGGTCATATGCAACCTCATGAGGCGTTTAACTCACAGGCAAGCCACCCATCGGGTGTGGCTATGTCGCGGCCGAACTAACGCAGAGCTGAGGTCGACGCAAGCTCGCTGGCCAGACTGGAGTGACCACTGGATCTAGATTATCCAGCCCGTCGTCCAGTCCAGCAGATGATTGTAGATCTCACAGGAAAAAAAACAGGAGAAAAAAAATCAAAAAAAAAAAAAAAATTGCCAGGACCGGAGATTCCAGCAAGGAACTAGGTCCTTACTCCTGACTAGGCAGAAAAAAAAAAAAAACAGAGTACCTAAAGCAGAGAGAGGGATTATACCCTGTGACTGCCCATATGCGTAGCCAGACTTTTGAGGGTGTAATTAAACCGTAGGCTGCAGCCACCAGACGAGCATCAGAGTTTTCTGCCAGGACAGATTTGAAACAAAAACAACATGCTATTCACCACAAAACGCCATTTCACACTGGTACGCTTTTTCAAGGCTACAAAAGCGCATGAAGACTATCCTGCATTAAATCCTATAGAACTGTTCACACTGCAGGTGTGCTGGGCTTAGAAAAGTCCTACAGGTTACAACTTTGGTGCCGTATTTCAAAAGCGCACCGAAAAGGCACCTTCCATTGTAAGTCTTTGGGAAAGCAACAATAGCACATCAGTGTGAAAGGGCTATTTGTGGTTTGAGGCAGCAGGACTTCATTGTTAAATTTTTTTATTTTTTTTTTAAACGCTTGGGCTTTAAGCAATTTATTTAATGCCCTATATATCTATCAACACTGATTTCCAAAAAAATAAATAAATAAATAAATAAAAAAAAAGATCTTGGCTATCATGGAAAATTCCACTGCTAAAAAGAGTAGCAATACCATCTCTTTCTCAGAACAGCCCCAAAAATGTCATCTCGCCTACAAGTACTGATGAATTACCGCAGCAATTACAAGCAGAAAAGAACTAAAGAAAGGATACAGGAAAAAAAAATGGTTTTCTGCTGCCTAACTACCGCTACTGATCATTTGAGTTTTTTTTAAATGACGGCAAATGCAGAAACGACTCTGTACTTGGAGAAAGGAAATGTGCATGTTTTCCCAAAGGCATTATTAACAATTAATAATCATTACAGTGGTGCCTTGTTTACCTGACCTTGTGTAAATTCAGCAGCCTTATAATTAGACCCACATTTTGCACATTTGTATATTTTCATGCATAGATTTGACTCATTCATTCATCCATTAAAATTCACTTGACAGACGTAGATGGATAATCAAGCTACAATTTGTATTTACTGGATTATAGAAAATTGCCCAAACTGTTGTTAAGTTCAAGGAAAGCACATTCTTGTCTTTCTCTTGTCACTGATGTAAAAGCAATTACACATCATAGGATGGTCCCAGAGCTCCAGAGAGATGATGCAGATTTTTTTCTCGTGTTTCTTAAGGCATTATTTTATTCCAGGAGTGGGGAGGTTTATTTGATGCTGTCTAGAAAGTGACTACATCTATATAGAAAGGCCTGTAGAAGTAATGCAGTGTGCTAATTAAGTCAAAAGGAAGCTATTCCCTGATCGTAGACTATGAAAAGTAGCTTCTCTGAATGCATGGACACTACAATGAGTTCTAGAATAGAGCCACAAAAAATTATGTGGCCATTGACTATTCTAAAAACCTAAAATATTAACATTTCATATACTGCAACAGGCAATGTGTGAAATTATGCAATCTATAGAATGCCTAGTTAAACAGCCTGAAAACAAAATGTATATATATATATATTTATATTACACACATACATACACACAGCACCCTGTAAAAAAATTATGTAAATGAAGAATTTTTAGAAGTAAATAAGCAGAAGAGAGGAAATCCAACTCAAATCAATATTTGGTGTGACCACCCTTTGCACTCAAAACAGCATCAATTCTTCTAGGTACAATTGCACACAGTTTTTGAAGGAGCATGGCAGGTAGATTGTCCCAAAAATCTTGGGAGAACTAACCACAGATTTCCTGCCTCAAATGCTTCTGTGTCTTCATGTAATCCCAGGCACACAGGGTATTGTGATCAGGGACCTGTGAAGACCAAAGCCATCACTTCTAGGACTCCTTTTTCTTTAAAGTTAAGATAGTTCTCAATGACAGTGTCTGTATGGTTGGGGTCATTGTCCTGCTGCAGAAATAATGTGGGGCCAAGCACACACCTCCCTGATGGGAGAAATATATGCCAGTATTTCTCAGCATTGAGGACACCATTGATCCTGCACAGACTAATACAGGAAGTTAAGCAAAAAATACCAGACTGTCAACAAACTGAAGCTACACTGAACGAAGGGCGAGTTCCCTTGCGCACCATAAACCACAGGTATTTAAAATATAACTTTTATTCATACCAATAAGCCATTGTCTGGACTGTACATGTTCAAAAAGGGAGGGTGGGTTTATTGGTTGGTCAATAGTGTACTGATGATTGAGTGCACACAATAATAAATCAAGCCAAAAGAGAAGATAGATAATGAAAAAAGAAAAGACAATTAGGCTCTTCTAAGGAGTCTCGTATTGTGCCTCTAGACAAGATGGTCTATAAAAATCTAGGTAGCCTCACACCACTGGTTATGCTTGCTCCTTCAGCTTTACTCTAATTAGTTGATGCAAAAATGAATACACCCCACAAGAAAAGCTACTGCATCTAGTATTTTATATGACCTCCATGAGTTGTAAGAACAGCGCTAAGTCTTCTAGGCATTGAAATTAACAAGTTGGTGACATATTGCAAAATCTATCTTGTTCCATTCTTCAAGAATGACCTCTTTTAGAGCCTGGATGCTAGATGGAGAGTGATGCTAAACTTGTCTCTTCATATTTTACCATAGGTGTTCGATTGGGTTCAGATCAGGAGACATACTTGGCCACAGAACCACTTTCACCCTGTTCTTCAGAAATGCAACAGTAACCTTGGATGTGTGTTTTGGATCATTGTCATTTGGAAAAGTGCACGACGACCAAGGGCATGGAGTGATGGTAACATCCTTTTCAATATAGAGCAGTACATCTGTGAATTCATGATACCATCAATTAAATGCAGCTCCCCGACACCAGCAGCATTCATGCAGCCCACAGGAGGACACTGCCACCATCATGGTTTACTGTAGGCACCATGCATTTTTCTTTGTACTCCACACCTTTGCGACACCATACAGTTTTTGAAGCCATCAGTTAAAAAAACATTTATCTTGATCTTCAGAGTACAAAGTCCCAGTCTTTTCAGCATGGGTCCTGGCAAATTCCATGTGGGCCTTTTTATGCATGGGCTTTAGGAGAAGCTTCCATCATGAATGGCACCCATGCAAGCCATACCTAAGCAGTGTATGCTGTATTGTCACAAGAAAACCACCCCAGTTTGACTTTCTACTTCTTTAGTTAACTGCAGTGAACTCGCATGGCAATTTTCTTTAATCCTTATCAGAAGATGCTCCTGTTGAGGTGTTAACATCCCAGGACGGCCTGGACGTTTCTGTGAGATGGTTGCAGTTCCATCTTTGTTCAATTTTAGTATCACTTGTGCTACAGTATTCTGACTGATAAGTAAAGCATGGCTGATCTTCTTGGAAACTTCACCTTTTTTGTGTACAGAAATAGTTTTCTGTGGTCAGGCAACACCGTAACCAATTGTAGTGAGCATAAAACAGCAGAACTACCTTCATACAAGGCTTTTTAAAAGAAATTAAAATATTTCAATACCTTTCATAATAGGACTTACTATTCCTAACATATTCATTCTTGAAATTACAATTTGAATTAAGAAAAATAATGTAATAAATGGGAATACTCACAAGAGTAGACAGAACACCCACACAAAAGACAAACTGGGACCCCCAACTGAAACTCAACCCAGAACAAGAACACTGCAAGGTCATTCTTCGCACCACTGTGCCATCCAAAATATGTCTAAATCACAGGAATTTTAAAGGTTTGTTTATACCATGTCTGTTGAGATGGGTTTCCACAAACCATCTCACATGTATTGTGTTTTCTGTGCGCCCTGTCAACACCATACATGTGCAATGGTGTGCACAAAAAGTCAGCTTAGCAGGCATGGTGTGAACAAGCCCTTAAAAAAAAATACCCTCTAAGCGCATCCAAAAATGTTCAGTCAATAAAATAGCCCAATATAAGAATTTGTAAACAGATCACAGAAACTCCCAGTATTGCTAGTGCCAACAAATAGCTTACTGCACTTATATAGTACGTAATGACACATTTGTACATCCTGAGGGTACTACTTCAAAATCAATCGACTAAACAAACTTCCCAGCAGCACTTGACAGTGCTACACCTATTCTTCCTTCTTCCAAAAGCAGTACAGAATTAATTACCAGTTCTATGGGTGTATTGTAAGTATAATAGACTAAAGAGCTATCACAGACACATTTATTGTAGAAGCGCCATCCCAAGAGTGTCTCGTTGAGGGCCAAAACGATTAACACAAATGCTTTGTCAGATCAAAAGATAAAAACCTGCACCTCCCAACTGCAGAATGAATTAGAACAGTGGGTTATCTTTCAAATTAACCAGGGCAGTTAGTGAAGAAAATTTCATGAAAGTGTAATTCTTAGCCTTTGTGAATCCCCAGCAGGCATTCTGCCAGCTGACAAGATGATGAAATTTCTTGCTTAAAAAACCTTCACTTCTGAAATTAGATTTAGCTTGGCATTTCTATTTTTGCTCCCTCCTCTTCAATAAAAAGCCACTATATCAATTATTGTGCCGCAGTGTAATTAGTGTGCTTATACATGTGCTATATAAGTCAGCATTTCTGCACTAAGTGATATTCTAAACCCTTTGCATTCTGTGAAGCAGTACTGTACAGTAAAATATTGCCTAAGAAATTTGAGGCGAGAAAATGGAATAAATGTACACACATAGCAGGTAGTTTTATATTAAACCCACATGTTCATCAAGCTAGGGTATACACAAATTACTACACTTATCAGTGGTGCCCAACTCTCATCCTCCAAGACACATAAGGCCAGGATTTGCAGTTTTCTGAACAGACTCACAGATGAGGCAAGTGCTTTTCTCTTCAGCCTAGGCTTCAATTTATAAACTACTGTCTGAAGAGCAATTTCTGCAGCAATGCATTCATGCATGGGAAAATCTTTACTTGAAGCCCTTAGCCCTCATACATGCTTCAGCTTGTATGGGAGCAGTGTGTATAGCAAGCTTTTGTAAAGCGTTTTGCTTTTAGCAGCATTCATAATACTTTAAAGCAACCCTCAAGTTCAGCTTGAGGATGTAAAAGAAAAAAAAAAAAAAAACAGTTACAATCTCCTTAAATATGCTCCTAGCAGTGTTCTGAAGACTTTTAGAAAGCTTCATCACTACCTAAACTTTGTCAAAGCCTGCTAGGAGGTTCTAAAAAGCGGTTATCAAGTATTAAAGAGACTGTCGAGTAAGCATTGTACTGTACGTTCCCTGCAAGAGAAGAGCGCTCATATTCACCTCTCTCTGGAGTACCGTGTCTCCACCTTCCTCTTTTCCAGTGCTGCAGCCTTCATAAAAATCTTTAGGTATTAAACACTTCCAGGAGTTTCAAAAGCCTGTGTACCTCATCATAAGCCATGGTTGCTATCTTTTGTGAGGCCATCTGCTAGCTGCTGCAGGTATAAGTCTGAACTTTATTCTCAATAATAGCCTTTGTAAAAGATTCACTTTCAAGAAACAGTAGGCACATCCATTAAGAGTTATGTATACTTTCCTAAAGCTAAGTTAAAGGCTGCTTTAAAGGCTTCAAGAAAACTGTTCAAAGCATGCTGAAAGCTTTACATATGCTTTGTAAAAACCGACCAAATACACACACTACTCTCTTAGGGCTCTTTCACACGGTCCGCCTCCGTCGGCGGACTCCGTGCTGCTCAGCGGAAGATCGATCCGCCGATCCCCGCTGAGCAGGCAGGTGACAGCTCCCTCTCCGCTCTGTGTGCGGAGAGGGAGGTGTCAGAGCCCCGCCGCTCTCTATGGGGGAATCGGTTATGAGCGGAGCGCCTGTCCGCTCTCATCCGGTCCCATCCCCTGGACTGATGGAAAAACTGAATATTTGTAAAATCTTACCTGTAAAATTCCTTTCTCTGAGTCCTCCGACAGTTGCCGCCTCCTCTAAGTCATCACTGTTGGGTATTGACTTCCGCTCCACAGGAACAAAGGCATTTGCATATACACACCCATGGGGGCTGTCCCATCTTGTCAATACCCCCCTGCAGTGACCACTCCCAACTCAGTTTGGTAGCATAGCAGTAGGTAATAAGAACCCCAAAAGAGGGGCGGGGTCGGCGACTGTCGGAGGACTCAGAGAAAGGAATTTTACAGGTAAGATTTTACAAAATTTCAGTTTTCTCTTAAGTCCTCCGACAGTCGCCGCCTCCTCTAAGTCATCACTGTTGGGATGTCCCAAAGCAGTATAGACATGAGGGGTGGGAGACGCAAGCGTAGAAAAGGCAACACAGTACCCACATCAGAGAAAGGAACCTTACATGCACAGTAAGAGAACCTCTGGGCAACATAAAACAATGCTCAATAGGAGCAACAGCCCAGGAAAGCAAATACCAACAGCCAGGGACCCAGAAAAAAAACAAGGGTCCATTATGGCACTGCCGCACTGAGAACCTTGCGGCCAAAGGAGGCATCAGCTGATGCCAGAACATCTACTGTGTAGAATTTGGAAAAAGTGTGCACCGACGACCAAGTCGCAGCCTTGCACACCTGGGCCACCGAGGCCCGATGCCAATAGGCCCAGGAAGCACTCACAGATCTGGTAGAGTGCGCCTTAAGAGGGAAGGGTGGAAACAGTTCCTTCAAGGCGTAAGCCTGTTCAATGGTCTGTCTGATCCATTTGGCAAAAGTCGCTGCGGATGCAGCCATGCCCTTCCGAGGTCCCTCAGGAAGGACAAAGAGGGAATCCGTCTTCCGAAAAGATTCCGTAAATGACAGGTAAACCCTGATCTCCCTGACAACATCCAAGGAGTGCAGAGCAACCTCCTTAGGATGCTTAGGCTTCGTACAAAGCGAAGGTAGGACAATGTCCTCATTAATGTGGAACTTAGAGACCACCTTAGGAAGAAAGGAGGGATGCGGATGCAAAACCACCTTATCCCGGTGAATCACCAAGTATGGAGAACGGCAAGATAACGCTGCCAGTTCCGACACCCTGCGAGCCGAAGTGATCGCCACCAAAAAGGCAACCTTCTTAGACAGCAGAGGCAACGATATATCCCGAATGTTTTCAAAGGGAGCACGCTGTAACACAGACAGAACCAAGTTCATGTCCCATGGAGGTAAAGGCTCCTTCCTGGGAGGAGCCAAACGTCGCACACCTTGAAGGAAGGTGCGAACCAGAGAATGGGACGCCACAGGGCGTTGGAAAAGAATAGCCAGTGCGGATACCTGGCCCTTGATCGTGGCCAGCGCCAGGCGCTGGTCCACACCAGACTGGAGAAAGGCCAAAACTCTCGACACCGAGTACGAGTGAGGGGAGAACCCCCTGGACTCACACCAGGCGAAATAAGCCTTCCAGGTACGGTAATTTATTTTACCAGAGGAGGTTTTTCTAGCCCTGACAAGGGTAGAAATGACCTCAGAGGAGAGACCCCTGTCCCTCAGGACCTGGGTCTCAACAGCCAGGCCGTTAAAGCCAGCGACTGTAAAGCAGGATGGAAGATCGGACCCTGAGACAGGAGATCTTCCCGCATTGGCAGCCACCACGGAGGCGTCACTGCCAAGTGAACAACGTCGGCGTACCAGGACCGGCGTGGCCAGTCCGGCGCCACCAGAATCACCAGGTGTGGTTCCGAGGCTAACCTGCGGAGGAACCTGGATAGCAACTGAATCGGAGGAAAGGCATACATCAGACGATACTGATGCCAAGGGGTCACCAACGCATCCGAGGCGTCCGGCAGCGGATCGCGCGTTCTTGCCACAAACCTTTCCACCTTTCGGTTTAACCGAGATGCGAACAGATCCACGTCCGGGGATCCCCACTTCGCACACAGCATTTGGAAGACCTCCGGGTGTAGGGACCATTCCCCCTGGTCCAGGGTCTAGCGGCTCAGATAGTCGTCCTGCCAATTCTCCACACCCGGAATGTGAACAGCTGAGATTGCCGGGACATGAGTCTTGGCCCAAGACAGAATGTCGGTCACCTCCCGGGCCGCCCAAGCACTCCTGGTGTCCCCTTGGTGGCTGATGTAAGCCACCGCGGTAGCATTGTCCATCTGTACCCGGACAGGACGGTCCCGCAGATGGTCCGACCACTGGAAGAGAGAGTTTTATCGATTGCAATTCCAGCACATTTATCGGGAGGGAGGACTCCTCCTCCGACCAAGTGCCCTGGGCAGACAGGTTGCCCAGGACTCCACTCCAGCCCGACAGGCTGGCATCCGTGGTAATCACCATCCACACCAACGGACGGAAGGACTTGCCTTCCGCCACCGTCGGGGACCGGAGCCACCACAGAAGAGCTAATCTGGTCTGACGACTCAAGGAGACAGCTCCAGGGACTGAGGCAGTCTGTCCCACCTGGCCAGAATCTCCGCCTGGAGAGCCCGCGTGTGAAACTAAGCAAATGGTATCGCCTCGAAGGCCGAAACCATCAACCCCAGACCCCGCATACAGGCCCTGAGTGACGAGGACGGGCTGTCCCTGAGGGACCTGATTTCGTCCCGCAAAGTCCGGAGCTTTGCCTGAGCAGAGTCCAGAATCATTCCCAGGTAGGGAAGACGAACCGATGGAGACAACGTCGATTTCTGAACGTTGATGGTCCATCCAAACTCCTGGAGCGTCTGTACCGTGGCGGACAGATCGCGCACTAGGTCCTGGCTGGCACGTGATCTCGGAAGTAGATCGTCCAGGTAATCCAAGACCGCAATGCCCTGAGTCCACAGCAGGCCCAGAACCGGCGCCAACACTTTGGTAAAAACCATGGGTGCCAAAGCGAGACCGAAAGGTAACGCCACAAACTGGTAGTGGTCCTCTGCGATAGCAAATCGAAGGTACCGCTGATGACCCTCGAAAATGGGGATGTGCAGGTACGCATCTTTTAGATCTATCGAGGCCAGGAATTCCCCTGGACTCAAGGAGGCCACCACCGAACGGAGAGACTCCATGCGAAACTTCCGAACACGCACAACGCGGTTCAGCGCTTTCAGGTCCAGAAAAGGACGCACTTTGCCCTCCTTTCTGGGCACAGTGAACAGATTTGAGTAAAACCCCCGAAACCTGTCCTGATGAGGCACCGGGACAATCACCCCCCTGAGCAAGAAGATCCTGTACTGCTTGGTGCAGGTCCTGCAGACGCCCCGGAGGCAAATGAAGATTTGAGGGAAGGAATCTGTCCGCCGGCCGGGAAAGGAATTCGATCTTGTATCCCGATTGAACGATTTCCAGAACCCACCTGTCCGATATCCGGAGCAGCCAAGGTTGGAGGAAACCACGCAAACGTCCCCCCACCCCTGAAACGGGTGAGGGCGCCCCTTCAGGCAGAGATGGACTGACCCGCCGACCCGGCATTGCCTGACTTCTGCTTACCCACCCAGGGCTTCTTCTGACTGCCCTGGGCCTTGAAGGGCTTGCCCTTGGATTGGTTTCCGAAAGGCACGAAAGGACCCCTGAGTAGATCTAGGCGCAGAACCCCGCTTGCCTCAAAAGGACTTGTTCTTCGGGTTCTGGGGCAGCAAGGTGCTCTTGCCCCCCGTGACGCCTTTTACCAGGGTATCCAACACCTCGCCAAAAAGGCGAGAGCCAGCATAGGGAAAATCAGCAACTGTTTTCCGTGATGACTGGTCAGCCGACCAGCTCTTCAGCCATATCAGTCGCCGGTTAAGTACCGAGACACTAGAGAGGCGTGCTACTAAAGGGGCCCCATTCAAGGCGGCATCACACAGATACATGATTCCCTGGTGGATTTGATCCACCATTTACAGCCGGGCAGGCGGAAAATCAGACACGAGGTTGCTCCTAAGCACCTTCGTCCAATCAGCCACCGCCTGAGCCACCAAAACAGACGCGAAAACAGGTCTGAGCAACGAGCCCGCCACCGTATAGGAATGGCGGGCCAGAGACTCCAACCGTCAGTCCGTGGGATCCCGGAAAACTGGGGTATCCTCAGAAGGAACCAAGGTAGCCTTGTTTAACACGGCCACAGTGTGATCTACCTGTGGAGGCACACACTATCGTGATTCCGTAGCCGGTGCAAACGGATAAAGCAATTTGAACCGACTAGGCACCAGGAATGGACGTTTTAACGTGCGCCACATTTCATTAACAGTGTAATGAAACTCAGCTGGGCAGGGAAAAACCTGCGCCGACTTGCGGGTCCTGTGCGTCCCAAATGAGGACACAACGCCCGGAACTCATCCTCCAAATGTAGTGTTTCCTTAACAGAAACAATTAATTCATCCATGGTCGCCCGCTCTTCAGGCGACCCCGGGAAAGAGGTATCAACCCCTTCCACCTCTGCCTCCCCAACAGGTCCAAGGATGAGCGAGACCCTGAAAAGGGCACGCTCGCAGCAGCCATATCACCATCCGAATCAGAGGAGAGAGACAATCTGGGCCTCTTTTTAGCAGCACGTTCAGCCATCAGCATTTCCATATTTGACACCAAGGTCGCCACTACAGTGGCCAAATCAGGTCTCAGAGGGGCCACAGGAGAACTGGGGACCCCCACCAGAGCTGGGGGGAATTTGCTGTCCTGAGAATCCATTGCTCAAGGTGACAAAAAACAACAGTGCAATAAAGTTAGTACTGTTCCTTTAAGATCGCTGCGGAGTGCGCAGCCCACCGCTTCAGCTACAGTGACAAAGACCCCCAAACAGGAGAGTAAAAACTGAGCCAGAGATGACAATACAGAAAGATATTGAGAGCAATAACCTGCAGAGCCCCGCAGAGTGTTGCCACCGAGTGTCCTGCTTCAGAGGAAAAGGAAGCGCTGCTAGAGTAGGCTGAACTTATAGGCTGCATGACTCAGAGAAAATGGCTGCCCCATAGGATTGCATGGAAGGCTCCACCAAAATGGCCGCCAGACATGCGGTCGGAACGATCGTTCGGCTACCGCAAAATGGCGGCGGATGGCGCCAAAAAACAGCATTTTGCCCATAGAGAAGCTAAACATGCCTGCCCATACCTAAAATGGCGGACCGCGCAGTTTTTCCCCGCTGCGGCCGCCACACACACAGTCTGCACCCCCAACAAGCACCAAAGTGACACAGGGAAGGGGACCCCCAAAAACATACAGCACCGCAGCGCATGCACAAGCGATCCCCGCAGGGACCGCACCAGGGAGTCACACAGGCACAGACATGGGGGACACACGGCAACACAGGACTGCCACCCCAGACAGAGGCCCCACACAGAAGTACTTACCTGTACCAGATGGCTTGGGGTGCCTCTATGAACGGAAAGCCGCTGTCCTCATATGACAGGGAGTGCCGTTTGCCAGGGACATGACACTGCAGCATCCCAGATGTGTCCTGTGAGGTAGCCACTTCACGGCTGCATCCCCGCAGCGAACAGGGATGGGTCGTTCATAGTGCCAGGACGAACCACGGCTGAACGCTCGATGGCGGGCTGGGGGTCCATCTGACCCTCTGCCCTGGAGAACCAGGGCGGTCAGTCCAAATCCCAGCACCGCAGGAATCCATCTTCTTCCAAAGAATCGAATAAAACTAAAGCTGACAAAATAAACAGCTAGTAAAGTAAGAGAAAACTGACATTTTCAAAAGAAAATCAAATAAAAAAGATTAGATAGGCTGAGACTGTAGCCCCAGCACAGGGAAGCCTAACTACTCCTGACGCTAGGCAGAATGAAACTGAGTTGGGAGTGGTCACTGCAGGGGGGTATTGACCAGATGGGACAGCCCCCATGGGTGTGTATATGCAAATGCCTTTGTTCTTTTGACTAAGTCTTTATGCCTAGCTACTCCTGCGGAGCGGAAGTCAATACCCAACAGTGATGACTTAGAGGAGGCGGCGACTGTCCGAGGACGTAAGAGAAATAGGGTTTCCATCCCTCCGCATTTCAGACAGGATCGGATGACATCCGCTGCCCCATAGGGATGCATGGGGGATACGATCAGGTCCGCCTAAAAAAAACTGACAGGCGGATCTGATCGGATCGTTCGTGTGAAAGGGGCCTAACAAGCTAAAGCCCATTTGTCTTAATGAACAGACCGGTTTCAATCAAGGTATGTTGAGCACAGATCTATATAGGATTGGCGGCTGTCCCTTTAAACAAGAAGTTAAAGGATAAAGTTAACTTTTACAAAAAAATAAATGCAAAATTTTTTCAGGAAAAAAAAATGAATTTATTTTTTTGGTTAGGGACCTGTAAAGCATTGCACCCATAATCAGTAGATCATAGGTGTAATGCCACGGTCCTGCAGATTGTCTGTGTATGTGTCTGCCCGTACCTCCGATACAGGCAGTTACACTGTGACAGGAAGCTCCGTGAACTACCAAGAGTGATCAACAGCACTTTGGTATTTCATTGAGAGCTGACAAATAAGAGCAGAAGATCCCGGAAGCCGCACATCAGAACAAGACCTGCTGTATGTAGACAAGTGGCAGTCCCATCCTGGACCCCCATCAGGCCACGCCGCCAACACATTTCACTCTGCCCACGGGAGCTTACTCATGGAGAGGCTTCTGTGGGCAGAGTGAAACACATTGGGGGCATGGCCTGGCAGGGGTCAAGGCTGAGACTACCACTTGTCTACTTACAGCAGGTCTTGTTCTGATGTGCAGCTCCTGGGATCTTCTGCTCTTATCGGTCATTGTCTGGAGGGTGGATGGGCTCCTTTACAGCCAGCAGGCACAGAACTATTTTTTCTAGCAGCCTGAACAGCTCGCTTACATATTATAGTTCATTGAGCACTACAAGCTGAAAGACTGTTGGGACTTTTAGTTTTCCCATTCATAGAATACTGTGAATGGATGATGTGGCCGGGCACTTTTTTTTTTAGTTTGTGGCAGCTAGTGTGGGGGGAGAGAATACCCCACTCGCTGTCAAAACGGTGACTCCCATGGTGAGGTCCGGAGGTTTGTGCATCTGGGGTGCACTACATCGGCATTAAGTGTACTATGTGCCCCTATTTGATGCCCGTGAACACCAAGCCTTAGGGGATCTAGATAACTGGAGCGGTTACATAAGATGTTCATAAGCACAATAAATTTACCAATTATGGAGTACATACTCCCTTCACTATTGGGTCAGGGTCTCAGTTAAAACTTCTACTTTACATGTACATACAATTACCAGTTGCTGTGATAACACTACATTCTTTTAATACCAGTATTCCTTTTCTTTAACATCTTCACCTGCTGTTTGGACTTCTATTTGCATAAGTCAAAATTCTATCCATAATAAAAAAAAAAAAAAAACACACACACACACAAAGCAAGCTTTAAAGAAAAAAAAAACCTAACATGGTAATGTATTGATAGACTTTGGCATATGTGAAGTCAAAATACTCAATAAGTATACTATTTTTAGGTTACTCTATTAGAAAAGTGTTTAGAAAGCTGCTTAAAAACAGCCTGAGGGAGGACAGAAGGACTAGTCACCAATAATGCCCATCGTGCAGCTAGTCTTTTACCATTATTAAATGCTTGTCACCAATAATGCCCACCGTGCAGCGAGTTTTTTCCCAATATTAACTTACCATGCCTTGTTCAACACTGTCTCTACAGGGAGTGCAGAATTATTAGGCAAATTAGTATTTTTGAGGATTAATTTTATTATTGAACAACAACCATGTTCTCAATGAACCCAAAAAACTCATTAATATCAAAGCTGACTATTTTTGGAAGTAGTTTTTAGTTTTAGCTATTTTAGGGGGACATGTGTGTGTGCAGGTGACTATTACTGTGCATAATTATTAGGCAACTTAACAAAAATCAAAGATACAGTATACCCATTTCAATTATTTATTTTTACCAGTGAAACCAATATAACATCTCAACATTCACAAATATACATTTCTGACATTCAAAAACAAAACAAAAACAAATCAGTGACCAATATAGCCACCTTTCTTTGCAAGGACACAAAAGCCTGCCATTCATGGATTCTGTCAGTGTTTTGATCTGTTCACCATCAACATTGCGTGCAGCAGCAACCACAGCCTCCCAGACAATGTTCAGAGAGGTGTACGGTTTTCCCTCCTTGTAAATCTCACATTTGATGATGGACCACAGGTTCTCAATGGGGTTCAGATCAGGTGAACAAGGAGGCCATGTCATTAGCTTTTCTTCTTTTATACCCTTTCTTGCCAGCCACGCTGTGGAGTACTTGGACGCGTGTGATGGAGCATTGTCCTGCATGAAAATCATGTTTTTCCTGAAGGATGCAGACTTCTTCCTGTACCACTGCTTGAAGAAGGTGTCTTCCAGAAACTGGCAGTAGGACTGGGAGTTGAGCTCGACTCCATCCTCAACCCGAAAAGGCCCCACAAGCTCATCTTTGATGATACCAGCCCAAACCAGTACTCCACCTCCACCTTGCTGGCGTCTGAGTCGGACTGGAGCTCTCTGCCCTTTACCAATCCAGCCACGGGCCCTTCCATCTGGCCCATCAAGACTCACTCTCATTTCATCAGTCCATAAAACCTTTGAAAAATCAGTCTTGAGATATTTCTTGGCCCAGTCTTGACGTTTTAGCTTGTGTGTCTTGTTCAGTGGTGGTCGTCTTTCAGCCTTTCTTACCTTGGCCATGTCTCTGAGTATTGCACACCTTGTGCTTTTGGGCACTCCAGTGATGTTGGCAAGTGGCATCTTGGCAGCTGCACGCTTGACTTTTCTCAGTTCATGGGCTGTTATTTTGCGCCTTGGTTTTTCCACACGCATGAAATGCTTGATTGTTCGATGATCACGCTTCAGAAGCTTTGCAAATTTTAAGAGTGCTGCATCCCTCTGCAAGATATCTCACTATTTTTGACTTTGCTGAGCCTGTCAAGTCTTTCTTTTGACCCATTTTGCCCAAGGAAAGAAAGTTGCCTAATAATTATGCACACCTGATATAGGGTGTTGATGTCATTAGACCACACCCCTTCTCATTACAGAGATGCACATCACTGAATATGCTTAATTGGTAGTAGGCTTTCGAGCCTATACAGCTTGGAGTAAGACAACATGCATAAAGAGGATGATGTGGTCAAAATACTCATTTGCCTAATAATTCTGCACTCCCTGTATATTGCTTCTTCATGACAGTCTTTGGCAAGAGCCATCAGTAGCACAGTACCGACTATGTCAATTCTCAGAAAACTAGCAGTAAGAGGCAGCAGTGCCTTAGATCTTTCAATACAGGTCTACAGCCATGAGGCTGTATGCACAGGAGTGTCTTAACACCATTCCATACCAGGAACTGCACAGTGATTTTTCAGGAAGTGCTTCAGAGAAAAGGGTATACATTTCACAATACCACATTCCAAAAATGTGTCTATATCCTAGCAAATTCTTTAGTTTTCGAGCTCTATTGAATTTTGTATCAACAATAGGACAGCCAGGCAGCTGACATTTTCAGAAAGAGGCCAGCAATGGCAGCCACATTTCTCTCCCTGCACAAATATTATTTAAAATGAACCTGTTCAGAAGGAAACATAGGAGATGCCATGGCTGACTTGTTTATTGAGGGTGCCGGCTTTCTGGTTGTGAACGGAACGGCTTAAAACAACATGCATACAAGTCTTAAACTTGAAACCTTATCTCTATCAACTTGTTTCGGTGTCAGTTATGCACTAGGAAATTTAACCACTATCAAGTCTATAGGTGCTATATTTTGGAAACGGAGTAGTAATAGCAGCTCCTGAATTTCCATCATTACAGCTTCCCTTAAAGCAGAACTAAATTCAGCATTAACTATTTCTAATCCTTATGCTATTAGCATTAGTAAATAAATTGAAGAGTATTTTATATTGATTTGTTTTAATCTTGTCTTTTTTACACTTCTTCAGTTGCTTCCTGGTTTCTTGCCTAGGCAAACATTATGCAATAGATCCCAGGAGTCTTCAAGAATTCAAGGAGGGGCTTTCTCAGCTAAGTGAGTCCTCCTGCCTACAAATCTGAGGACAGATGGATTTCAGGATGTAAGTACTACATGAATCTGCCCTTACTCAACATTGCTACGGCTGGAAGTGCTAGGAAATGTTTTAAGTGAATTCTCAACAAAAAAAAGCATTTTTTGACATGGATGGGTGAGTTTGCTTTGAATATTAAAAATTAAATAGCGTTTTCAGATTGTGGTGTTCAGATACAGTTTTGTTATGCTTCAAAAAAATGCATGCAATTTGCTGGAATAGGATAAGCTTCATTTATACAAATCAATGGGAACTTAAAGTGTAAAAGGTATTTTTTTTATATAAAAATTAACATAAAATACTTACCTGCTCTGTGCAATGCAATTGCACCGAGAAACGAAACCACCTCTTCTGAGGTCTACCATCAGTGCTTCAGGCTCTTCTGAGTGTACCCCAGTACCAAGCTGCTCACTACAGGGGAAACCTGCGGGCATGCTCCAGAGCCAGGTTGTGTGCAGCCATTTACACACACACACAGCACTGCTCAGCCCCACCCCCCGTTGCTCCCTGTGAGAAAAGGGGAGAGAGGAGCAGCACTGCTGCATACGGGCTCAGTGCTGGATCGAGATCTGGCTCATGTATTTTTGGGGAGGTACTGACATATAAAGGTTTTTTATCTTAATGCAGAGAGAATGCATTTCAGTAAAAAAAAAACATTGACTTTAGAACCACTTTAACAGCACAAAAGCATTTCAGTACCCTATTCTGTCAGCTTCCAAAGAAACTGAAATAAACAGATCATTGGAGGAGCTTAAAATCTGTTATGTCAAATGTAACTTATAAAAGACCATGTACACAAGCATGTGATGCACATTTTACATTACTTAAATTACTATTTTTTGCTCCCAGTTTAATTTTTGCACACTTTACCTGGCATCTATTGGATTTACTCTATGATTGGAGCTTACACAACTTGCAGGAAATTGCAGCTTCTGCCTGTTTTCTCATTCAGAAAGCTTTTCTTCCTTTCTATTCATTTTTGAAAACAGGATTATTGCTATATATTTGAACATGTTAATTTTGGAAGGGAAAGGGACTCTGAACGTTAATTAATGCTTTCAGTTATCTGTTTTGACAACTCATACCTGTCAGAAATCTGAAGTTTTTAATCACAGAAGGAAATGACTGCATATATAGTAACAGGATTTTACAATGCAGAATATATTCCATGAAATCACAAAACTGTGATTAACCCTTTGGTGAAATAAAAAAAAAAAAAATTAATGTGTGCTGCAATTTTAAATCCTTTTTTTTTTTGTTTTTAGTACCTAAACTACATTTTTAATAATCTGTATCTCCAATTTTTATTTAGGAATGCCGCCTTATAGTCTTACCATACATTTTTATTTACTTGTATTTTCTTGTCAAAAGTACAAGTGTGATACTGTGAATGCTCGGTCTACCTTCAGTGCGAGCTCAGTGTTGATGAGAAATACACTTAGGTGTCCATTTATGAAACCGAGAAAAGCCACTATCCTCAGGATCATGGCTGATCTCTCGTATGTACCCGTTTATGTAGCTGAGATGAGGAGCAATTAACATGTTCTCCACTTCTCATCATAATACATGACTGTTCTGCCATTCAATTAAACACAAATGGCCAGTTTATGAAAAAGAATAAGTGAAAGATCTACCTGGCCATTACCCAGAAATATCTCCCTCCCATATTCTCCAGCTCAGAGGTGGAGAACCTGAAAGAGAAGCTGGTGCGAAAAGAGTTAGATGACTTCTTTCTTCCTATAGATCATCAGCAGATTAAAAATGAAAATAAAATATATACAGTATCTCACAAAAGTGAGTACATCCCTCACTTTATGTGATGCGTTTCGTCACAAATGACGACGTCTTGGATGTAATTTGTAACGAAAGGCGTCGGGTTGTCACCACGTGATATCCCAAAAGGATGGATGATACTGAAATAGCTGGCCGGCTATATAAAATGTATGCGTTGATTATCTGGATTGCTGCATGTGCATCTCTTTACCTACTTTTAAAATAAATACAGTTTTACACTATGGAGATTCATTATCTCTTTCATGGGGAGTGATGTTGACCGTAGGAAGTGAAGGTGGATGTGGAGGTTTATGCCGTGTCTACTAACCCTCTGGATCCGTACATTGCATTACGTTCCCTATCCTAGAGGCTCCAGTTGGGTGATACCACAAACGTTAATGACCTTTCAGGTCATATGTTTCTGATAAGAGGCTATTTAGTTCGGTGGAGGAATCGCTTATTGCGGTGAAGGCTCTTTTCACAGAAGAATTTTATAGCTGCACAGCTGCTTTTGCGGCTTATTTATCTGTTTAGACATCATCACAGGTGTTTTTTCATCAACAATTATATATATGAACTTAGTTACATAAGAGTTGAGGCTAAATAAAGTCATCAGTCTATCCAGTTCAACCTGTACGTGTGTGTATGTGTGTGTGTGTCAGTGGCCTGCTCATTTCCCATAACCCTGAATGTTGTGATCTGTAAGATGCAAGTCCAAGAGTCTTTTCAAAGTAGCCATACTCCCCGCAGCTACCACTAATTGTGGAAGAGAGTTCCACATTCTCACTGCAATTACAGTGAAGAATCCCTTACGCAGCTTAAGGTTAAACCGCCTCTCCCCTACTCTCATTGTGTGGCCACGTGTCTTCTTGCACTCCTTGGGATTAAATTGTTTTCTACCTATGCTAGGATCGCCATTGATGTATTTGTAAAATCGCTATCATGTCCCCTCTCAGGCGTTTCCTCTCCAAGGAGAATAAATTAGGTGCTTGTAATCGCTCACAATTTAGGTCCACCAATCCCCTTATTAGTTTAGTTGCCCTTCTTTGAACCCTTTCCAGTTCCAGCACATGCTTTCTGAGGATTGGCGACCAGAACTGGATGGAATACTCCAGATGTAGTCAGACCATGGTTTTATAAAACTTTTTTACATGTTTACATTTTTTTCATAATTTTAACATAATCATTGATGAGTCAATGATTTACATTATACAGTGCAACTTTTTTGATTTTATATATATATATATATACACACACACATATATACACACACACACACACAGTATCTCACAAAAGTGAGTACACCCCTCACGTTTTTGTAAATATTTTAATATATCTTTTCATGTGACAACACTGAAGAAATTACACTTTGCTACAACGTAAAGTAGTGCGTGTACAACTAGTATAACAGTGTAAATTTGATGTCCCCTTAAAATAACTCAACATACAGCCATTAATGTCTAAGCCGCAGGCAACAAAAGTGAATACACCCCTAAGTTAAAATGTCCAAATTGGGCCCAAAGTGTTAATATTTTGTGTGGCCACATTTACCTTCCAGTACTGCCCTAACCCTCTTGGGCATGGAGTTTACCAGAGCTTCACAGGTTGCCAGGGTATTCCTCTTCCACTTCTCCATGATGGCATTACGGAGCTGGTGGATGTTAGAGACCTTGCGTTCCTTAACCTTCCATTTGATGATGCCCCACAGATGCTGAATAGGGTTTAGGTCTGGAGACATGCTTGTCCAGTCCATCACCTTTACCCTCAGTTTCTTTAGCAATGCAGTTGTCATCTTGGAGGAGTGTTTGGGGTCATTATGTTGGAATACTGCCCTGCTGCCCAGTCTTCGAAGGGAGGGCATCATGCTCTGTTTCAGTATGTCACAGTAAATGTTGGCATTCATGGTTCCCTCAACGAACTGTAGCTTCCCAGTGCTGACAGCACTCATGCAGCCCCAGACCATGACACTCCCACCACCATGCTTGACTGTAGGCAAGACATGCTTGTCTTTATACTCCTCACCTGGTTGCTGCCACACACGCTTGACACCATTTGAACCAAATAAGTTTACCTTGGTCTCATCAGACCACAGAACATTGTTCCAGTAATCCATGTCCTTAGTCTGCTTGTCTTCCGCAAGCGGTTTGCGGGCTTTCTTAATGATCATCTTCAGAAGAGACTTCCTTCTGGGATTACAGCCATGCAGACCAATTTGATGCAGTGTGCGGCGTATAGTCTGAGCACTGACAAGCTAACCCCCCCCCACTCCTTCAACCTCAGCAGCAATGCTGGCATCACTCATACGTCTTTTTCCCCAAAGACAACCACTGGATAGGACACAGAGCACGTGCACCCAACTGCTTTGGTCGACCATGGCGAGGCATGTTCTGAGTGGAACTTGTCCTGTTAAACCAAGAACAGAGAGTTCTTTGCCATGATGAACTTCCAGTGACCAGTATGCGAGAGAGCGATAACACTAAATTTAACACACCTGCTCACTATTCACATCTGAGACCTTCAAACAATAACAAGTCACATGACACTGGGGAGGGAAGATGGTTAATTGCGCCCAATTTGGACATTTTCACTTAGGGGTGAAGTCAGTGTTGTCAGATGAAAAGATATAATAAAATATTTACAAAAATTTGAGGGGTATACTCACTTTTGTGAGATACTGTGTGTGTATGTATATATTTTTTTATTTTATTTATTTATTTTTATTATTTTTCAGCCTTTTTTCTTAAACTAGATTAAATTATTTTCCTCAAAAGTCTACAAACAATCCCCCATAATGACAAAGTGAAAGAACTTTGTTTGAAATTTCTGCAAATGTATTAAAAAAAAAAAAAAGGGAAGGAAAAAATCCCATGAACATAAGTATTCACAGCCTTTGCCACAATGCTCAAAACTGAGCTCAGGTGCATCTTGTTTCCATGGATTATCCTTGAGATGTTTCTACAACTTGATTGTAGTCCACCTGTGGTAAATTCATTTAATTGGACATGGTTTGGAAGAGTACACACCTGTCCATATAAGGTCTCAAAGTTAACAGTGCATGTCAGAGCACAAACTAAGCCATGAAGTCCAAGGATTTGTCTGTAGATCTCCCAGACAGGGTTGTATTGAGGCACATATCAAGGGAATGTTACAGAAAAAATTCTGCAGCATTGGAGGTCCCAATGAGTACAGTGGCCTCCACCCTCTGCAAATGGCAGAAGGTTGGAACCACAAGGACTCTGCCTAGAGTGGGCCACCCTGCCAAACTGAGTGACCAGGGGAGAAGGGCCTTTATCAGGAAGCTAACCAAGAACCCGATGGTCACTCTAACAGAACTCCAGCATTTCTCTGTGGAGAGATGAGAACCTTTCAGAGAAACAATCATCTCTGCAGCATTCCACCAATCAGGCCTGTATGGTAAAGTGGCCAGACATGTGCCTTTTACTGATGAGTGGCCACTGACAGCCACCTGGAGTTCGCCAAAAGGCACCTCAAGGAGACTCAGACCATGAGAAACAAAATTGTCTGGTCTGATGAAAGATTGAACTCTTTGGCCTGAATGGAAAGCTTCATGACTGGAGGAAACCAGGCACCGCTCATTACCTGGCCAATACCTTCCCTACAGTGAAGCATGGTGGTGGCAGCATCATGTTGCGGCCATGTTTGTCAACGGCAGGAGCTGGGAGACTAGTCAGGATCGAGGGAAAGATGAACGCAGCAATATACAGAGACATCCTTGATGAAAACCTGCTCCAGAGTGCTCTGGACCTCAGACTGGGGCAAAGGTTCATCTTTCAACAGGACAACGACCCTAAGCACACAGCCAAGATAACAAAGAAGTGGCTACGGGACAACTCTGTTAATGTCCTTGAGTGGCCCAGCCAGAGCCCAGACTTGAACCCTTATGAACATCTCTGGAGTGATCTGAAAATGGCTGTGCACTGACACTCCCCATCCAACCTGATGGAGCTTGAGAGGTCCTGCAAAGAAGAATGGGAGAAACTGCCCAAAAATAGGTGTGCCAAACTTGCAGCATCATACTCAAAGACTTGAGGGTGTAATTGGTGCCAAAGGTGCTTCAACAAAGTATTGAGCAAAGGCTGTGAACACTAATGTACGTGGGATTTGTTTTCCATTTTTATTTTTTTAATACATTTTCAAAGCTTTCTGACACTTCTTTCACACTGTCATTATAGGGGATGGTTTGTAGAATTTTGAGGAAAATAATGAATTTAATCAATTTTGGAATAAGGCTGTCACCTAAAATGTGGAAAAAGTAAAGCGCTGGGAATACTTTTCGGATTCACTGTGTATATGTATATAAGAGCATCCTGACCACAGGGTGCCACCAGAGCGTCTGTCAAGGGGTCTCAAGATCTTGCTACAAACCTCTGAATCTTCCTGTTGAGACGAGAAGCCAGTAGATCCACATCCGGAGTCCCCCCACCTGAGGCACAATTGTTGAAACACCCCCAGATGGAGAGACCATTCACTCTGACTCAGAGCCTGCTGGCTGAGGTAGTCTGCCTGCCAATTTTCCACCCCTGGAATGTGCACAGCAGAGAGGGCTAGAACATGTCGTTCTGCCCATCTCAGAATACCAGCCACTACTTTGGCCACAAGGGCACTCGTTGTGCCCCCTTGATGATTGACATATGCCACGGCCGTGGCGTCGTCTGATTGAATCCTTACCGGACACCCTTGTAGACGATCCATCCAGAGGGACAGACAAAGTCTCATAGCCTGGATTTCTAGGATGTTGATCAGCAGAGCGGACTCCTCGTGAGTCCAAACCCCCTTGTATAGAACTGAATGTCTGCCCAGGGTACCTCCCCACCCAGACAAACTGGCGTCCGTGGAGATCACCGTCCAGTATAAGGGAAGGAAGGATTTTCCCTGACTAAGCGCCGGAAAGCAGAGCCACCACAGCAAGGCACCCCTCGTATCCTGGGTCAACCTGATCAGATTGTCGAGAGATCCAGGATTCCTGTCCCGTTTTGCCAGGGTCTCCCTCTGCAGAGGTCTTGTGTGAAACCGAGAACGGAACCGCCTCGAAAGTGGAAACAATTAACCCCAGCACTTGCATGCAAGTCCTGAGAGAGGACCAATGGTTGGAGAACAGCAGCTGAATCGCATGCTGCAGCTTTGGTAGTTTCTCCTCCGGGAGAAACACATGAGCCGAGACCGAATCCAGAGTCAATCTCAGATAATCCGACCTGTTGGACCGAGTCAGAGAGGATTTCTGAAAATTCAGCATCCAGTCGAACTCTTGTAAAGTTCGCACAGTGATTTCCAGATCATTCTGTAAGACGGAACACAATCCTGCTTGGAGAAGAAGGTTGTTCAGGTACCCCGGTACCGCAATTCCTCTCTGACTAAGGCGAGTACAGGGGCCAACACCTTTATGAATACCCGAGGAGCTGATGGGAGACCAAAGGGTAATGCCACAAATTGATAATGCCCTTCTCCCACTGCAAAGCGAAGGAAGCGTTGATGTCTGCCATATATTGGAATATGGAGATAGGCGTCCTTGATGTCAATGGAAGGCAAAAAATCCCCCTGCTAAAAGGGAAGCCATTACTGTGCGAATGGACTCCATCTTGAATTTTTGAACCTTCACGAAGCGGTTTAAGGTCTTAGGCCCCTTTCACACAGGCGGACTGTTCAGATCCGCCTGTCCGTTTTTTTGGCGGATCTGAACGGTCCCCCCATGCATTCCTATGGGGCATCGGATGTCAGCGGAGACATGTCCGCTGACATCCGAACCGTTCCGATCCATCAAATCTGGACGGATGGAAATCCTATTTTTCATCCGTCCAGCGGATCGGATGGGATCGGGTGAGAACGGACTGACGGTCCGTTGACATCCGATTTCCCCCATAGAGATGCATGGGGAACTGTCAGCTGTGTCTCCGCACACAGCGCGGAGACACAGCTGTCCTCCTGCTGCTCAGCAGGGGATCGGCGGCTCGATCCCCCGCTGAGAAAAACGGACGTAGTGTGTGAAAGAGCCCTTAAGGTCCAAAATTGGACGAACCTTGCCCTCTTTTCTGGGAACAGTGAAAAGGTTTGAATAAAACCCCTGAAAACGTTTTCTGGAACCATTTCTGGAACTGGCACGATGACCCCCTGCAAGAGCAAATCTTGCAACGCTCCCATGAGGCCCTGCAACCGATCTCGTAATCTGATCGGACTCGATCCAACTCTATCTTGTAACCGGATTGGATCAATTCTTGAACCCATTTGTCTTGAATGAGGGAGGGCGTCCCTTCAGGCCTCAGAGGACTTTTATGCGGAGCAAGAGGGGCCGCTTTTGACTTATCAACCCAGGGTCTCTTGGAACCCCCAGAGAATGCTCGGGAGGGTTTTGAACCCTTGCCCTGGGTGAGACGAAGGGGCCGCTTGTGGACTAAGAATACCAGACCACGCTTGCGCCGAGGCTCTCTGCCCTTTGTGCTCTACAGAAGCAGTGGTCTCTTACAAACAGTGAGAACTTTAATGATCTCTTCCATTGAAACTCCAAACAGACGATACCCCCACAAACGGGAGATCAGTCAGCACCTTCTTGGAATCTTGGTCCGCAGACCAACACTTTAGCCAAAGCAGGTGACGGAGGGTCACAGCAGTCACAGACGCCCCCTGCAGGCCAACGGGGCCACATCACAGATATACTTCAACCCCTGTATGAACTGGTCCATCAATTCTGCCAGTTTAGGAGGATGTTGACCCCCTTCCAAATCCTGGCGCAGGATTCTAGCCCATTCCATTAAGGTCTGAGAGACCAAGGTAATGGCGAACATGGGCCTCAAAATAGAACCTGTAACAGTGCAAAGATGGCGAACCAGAGCCTCAGACTTTGTCCACAGGATCTTTAAAAGAAAGGGAAACCCCTTAAGCGCCTTTGACAGGTTGTACCAGAGGGGTCCGCAGGTCACCTCAGAATGGGCCCGCTTCCACCCAAAGTTTCCCACAGGAGAAAAAAAAGGTGGAATAAGTTACTCACCATACCTTTGGAGACCGTGCAGGCACCACTCCAGGCAGAACACCTCCCCATTTTGGTATGGGGGGTGCTGCCTGCCAGGGGTATGCTGTGACTCAGGCCGCAACCAGGTCGTGTGGGTCCTTGCGAGGTGTTCCACTCGCCACCCAGCCCCTGTCCAGTGGGGCTATGTCGCAGCCGTCTGAGCGCGGAGCTACAGTCTGCACGCGCTCGCTGGAAAGACAGGGGGGACCCTTAGGGATCTAGAATATCCAGTGTGTCACCCAGAGTGGCAGTTGATTGCAGTTCTCACATGAATAGCTTGATTGTAGCAGGGAAAAAAAATCAAAGAAAAAATTTTGTTTAAAATTGAGAAAAAATGCCAGGATGAGAGATCCCAGCAGGGAGCTAGGTCCTTACACCTACTAGGCAGAAGAAAAAAAAAAACTGTCATTCTAGAGCAGGAAGTGGGAGTATAACCCCTGGGACTTCCCGTAGGCAAGTCAAAGTCTTGTTACCTTTTGTTAACCCTTTTCCACCTAGTGCCCTACTGCTAGGAAGAGAAGCATAACCCAACGGTCAATGAAGATATAAAGCTGTGCCTGTTAATGAACAAAAGAGAAAATGGGATTTTTGACTCACCGTAAAATCTATTTCTCTGATGCTCATTGACTGACACAGCTCCTGATCTTCATAACCATTGAGTTATACTGCTCCCTACAGGAGTAGGATACAAGGCAGAAAAAGAATCTGGCTACACCTATGGGCAGTCCCAGGGGCTATACTCCCTCTCCCTGCTATAGGTACTCCGTTTAGTTACAAGCAAGCACTGTCAGAAGATAAACAACTCCACCGAGCAGTGGGTGCTGTGTCCGTCAATGATCAGAGAAATGGATTTTACGGTAAGTCAAAAAATAGAATTTTTGTAAGCCCTTACAGTAAAATTATTTTCTCTGAATCCTCCGACAGTCGCCGCCCACTCATTCATTCTGCACGTCTGGGTATTGGCTTTCTCCGCAGGAGTAAGCTAGGCAGAAGATTTTGTTAGAATAATCACAAAACCTTGTATAGAAACACCTACAGGGGGCTGTCCTTCTGGTCAATACCCCTAGCTAGCCTCATTCCCAATTCAGTTTGGTAGCAAGCAGTACAGAGATCCATGAACCCCAAAAGAGGGGCGGGGGCGGCGACTGTCAGAGGACTCAGAGAAAATAATTTTACGGTAAGTTCTTACAAAAAGTCTATTTTCTCCTACGTCCTCTGACAGTCGCCGCCCACTCATTCATTCTGCATGTCTGGGACGTGCCAAAGCAGTGTAGATGTGAGGGATGGGAAAATGCAACCGACAAAGAGGCAACGCAGCACCCAGGTCAGAGAAAAGAATCTTTTCTGATCCAGAAAAAACAAAAACTGGGCAACAAAAAAAGCTCAACAGGAGCGAACCCAGGAAAACCAACAAGAAAGAAACCCCAAAAGGAGGAGACAGGCAAAAACTACCCTGTCTCCCCTAAGGCACTGGCGCACTCAAAACTTTGCGGCCAAAAGAGGCATCCGCCGATGCCAATACATCAAGTTTGTAAAAACTTTGTAAAGGTATGCACACCTGAGTCACCGACGCCTGATGGCGGAAGGCCCAAGACACACTAATTGCTCTGGTAGAGTGTGCTGTGACAGGGAAAGGCGGAACCTGATCCCTAATCGAATAGGCCTGCAAAATAGTCTGTCTGATCCATTTTGAAAAGGTTGCCGCAGACGCAGCCGTACCCTTCCGGGGTCCCTCGGGAAAGACAAAAAGACAATCCGACTTCCTGAAGGATTCTGTAGACGACAGGTAGACCCTGATCGCCCGGACCACATCCAAGGAATGCAAGGCAAACTCCCTAGGATGCTTAGGCTAAGCACACAGCGAAGGCAACACAATCTCCTCATTGAGGTGGAAGTCTGAAACCACCTTCGGAAGGAAGGACTGATGAGGTCACAAGCCCACTTTATCCCTATGAACAACCAGATAGGGGGAGCGGTAAGACAGGGCCGCCAACTCCGACACTCTGAGAGCAGACGTGATCGCCACCAGAAAGGCAACTTTCCGTGACAGCACAGGCAGAGGAATCTCTTGGATGTTCTCAAAAGGAGGTCGTTGTAAAAGGGACAAAACCAGATTCAGGTCCCAAGTGGGCAAGGGTGCCCTCCTTGGAGGAACCAGATGACACACCCCTTTGAATAAAGGTGCGGATCGAGGAATTTGACGCCAAGAGGCGCTGAAACAGAATGGCCAGCGCAGACAACTGGCCCTTAATCGTGGTCAGCGCAAGACGCTGATCCACACCAGTTTGCAGGAAAGCCAACACCCTTGCCACCGAAAAGGAGCGGGGATGGAACCCCTGCAACTCACACCAGGCGAAATACGCCTTCCAGGTACGATAATAAATCTTACCAGAGGAGGCCTTCCTAGCCTTGAGCAAGGTAGGAATGACTGCCGACGAGAGACCTCTGTCTCTCAAGACTTGACTTTCAACAGCCACTCCATCAAAGCCAGCGACTGTAAAGCAGGATGGAAGATCGGCCCTTGAGACAGAAGATCGTCTCGTAGCAGAAGCCGCCAGGGAGGCTCGACGACCATTTGCATGATGTCCGTGTACCAAGACCGATGCGGCCTTCCTGGGGCCACCAGAATCACCAACCTCCATTCCGAGACCAACCTGCGGAGGAATCTGGACAACAATTGAATCGGGGGGAAATGCATAAATCAGTCGATACCGATGCCGAGGCGTCCGCCAGAGGGTCGCGCGTTCGAGCCACGAACCTTTCCAACTTGTAGTTGAGACGAGACGCGAACAGATCCACATCCAGGGATCCACACCGCATCTGAAACATCTCCGGGTGTAGGGACCATTCCCCCTGGTCCAGGGTCTGGTGACTGAGATAGTCCGCCTGCCAGTTATTCACACCCGGAATGTGGACCGCCGAAATCGCCGGAACCTGCGTCTCAGCCCAGGACAGAATCTCGGACACTTCCTTGGCCGCCTGGTCACTCCTGGTGGCCCCTTGGTGATTGATGTAAGCCGTTGCGTTGTCCGTCTGTACACGCACAGCGCAGCCCTGAAGCCGAGCCGACCAACGGAGTAAACAGAGCCTGATTGCCCGCAGCTCCAAGACGTTTATCGTCAGGGAGGACTCCCCCTCCGACCAAGTGCCCTTGGCACACAACTTGCCCAGAACTCCACCCAAGCCCGACAGGCTGGAATCCATGGTGACCACAGTCCACAGCAACGGCCGGAAGGACTTGCCTCTCATCACAGCTAGAGACTGGAGCCACCACAAGAGATCCAATCTCACTTGGGGGCTCAAAGAAATCCTCCTTTCCAAAGACTGAGGATGTCTACCCCACCTGACCAGAATCTCCGCTTGAAGAGATCTCATGTGAAACTGTGCAAATGGGATCGCCTCGAAAGCCGACACCATCAGGCCCAGGGACCGCATGCAGGTCCGAAGCGAGGAGAGTTTGTTGTCCCTGAGGGACCTGACCTCGCCCTCCAAGGTCCGGAGTTTGTCCTACGGAAGAAAGACCTTTGCCTGGGCGGAGTCCAGAATCATCCCACGGTAGGGGAGATGAACCGAAGGGGACAAAGTCGACTTCTGAAAATTGATGGTCCACCCGAAATCCTGGAGTGTCTGGACCGTGACCGACAGATCGCGCATCAGGGTGGCACTGGAACTCGACCTTAGTAGGAGATCGTCCAGATAACCGAGAATTGCAATCCCTGTACCCTTAACAAGGCTAGAACAGGAGCCAACACCTTGGTGAACACCCTTGGAGTCGAAGCGAGGCCGAAAGGCAACGCCACAAACTGATAATGCTCCTCCGCGATTGCGAAGCGCAGGTACCTCTGATGACCCTCGTAGATAGGGATGTGTAGATACGCATCCTTGAGATCGATGAAAGCCAAGAAATCCCCTGGACTCAGGGATGCCACCACCGACCGGAGGGACTCCATCCAGAACTTCTGAACCCGCACAAAGCGGTTCAGAAACTTTAAGCCCAGAATCGGATGCACCTTGCCTTCCTTTCTGGGCACTGTGGACAGATTGGAGTAAAAACCCCGAAACCTGTCCCGCTGTGGAACCGGAACAATCACTCCTTAGGCGAGGAGATCCTGAACTGCCCGTTGGAGGTCCCGGAAACGATCAGGAGTTAAATAAAGATTTGAGGGTAAGAACCTGTCTGCGGGGCGAGACCGAAATTCCATCTTGTACCCTGAACGGATGAGTTCTTGAACCCACCTGTCCTGAACCTTGGACAGCCAGGGCTCGGGAAAACAACGCAGACATCCCCCCCACCCCTGAAACGAGTGAGGGCTTCCCTTCAGGACAAGGTGGACTGAATTGTTGTGCCAGCGTGGCCACCTTTGGACTTACCCGCACAAGGCTTCTTCTGGCCACTAGAGGCCTTGAAGGACTTCCCCTTGTCCTGTGCCCTGAAGGCACGAAAGGACCCCTGGTAAGGTTTAAAAGAGGGACCCCGCTTGGAGCGAGACGATTTTCCCCTAGCCACCTGGGGCAAAATAGTGCTCTTACCCCCGGTGAGCCCTTTGATCAGTTCAGCCAGAGAGTCCCCAAAAAGACGACTCCCTGCATAAGGGATGTCAGACACTGTCTTTTTCGAAGACTGGTCAGCCGACCAGCTTTTCAATCAAATAATGCGGCGGATTGCAACCGCGACCGCTGACAGCCGTGCGACTAAGGGGGCCTCATCCAAGGCCTCGTAATACAGGTACAGCATGGCCTGGGCCATTTGATCCACCATCTCCAGCGCAGCAGAAGAGGCGGATTCAGCAATTAGAAGGTGCCTAAGCGCCTTGGCCCACTCTGCAACAGCCTGAGAGACCATTACCGAAGCGAACACGGGCTTCAGCAAGGAACCCTCTACCAGATAGATGTGGTGGGAAAGTGTATCCACCCGCCTATCCGTCGGGTCCTTAAACCGGGGAATCTTCCACGGGCATTAAAGTGGCCTTATTTAACCTGGAAACAGTGTGGTCCACCTTAGGAGCCACAGTCCAGCGAGAATCCACCGAATCCGCAAAGGGATAACGGTACTTAAATCGGTACTGGCTATTTTAATTATATGCTGCCGCATACAGGTGACTGTACACTTGCCAGAAAGGCTGCCCTAGCATAATCCCTCCCAGCTCAGCTAATACTAATTTTTGTAGCAAGCAGGAGAAACAGACAAGAGGGAATGGATCTGTGTGTGCTGCATTGTACTCCAAGAAGACGACATTTTAGTTAAACCAAACATTTTTATTTCTTAATCATACACCACAGGACACATTCTTGGCTACTTGGGATGTCTCCAAGCAACTAAACATGAAGGGTGTGGAAGAGTAACAGGGCCAAACATGCCCAAAACATCAAAACAGAACAGAGGGGAACACACTACAAAGCCTCCTGCAAGACTTTCCTCCTGTTGATGAATGAACACCTACCTGGTCGTAAACCTGCGAAGAACTCCACTACTGGTGGAATGATCCAGAAAAGGAAGAACCTTTCCCTTGATACCATAGACCTGACAAATCCACCTAGAAAGGTTGACTTTCTTGTCTGACGAAGGGTACACTGCTACCTATCAGGACTTGGGCTTTAACCGACATGGCATCAAAGCCAGAGACTGTAAAGCAGGATGAAGATTGTTACCTACCACGGCTAATCTGGAAGAGCCAACGGCTCAATTGTCAAGAGTTCTACAATGTCTGTATACCACATTCTTGGTAAGGCAGGTGCTATTTAAATCACTGGAATGCCTTCCGTCCTCATTCTGGGCAAACAAGTGGGAAAGAAGCTGAAGTAATGGGAAAACTGATGAAAAGGTGTTACCAGGACATGAATCTTCTTTTTTTGTGGTTTGATTTATAGGATTTTCTATTTTTTGGTCTTTTCAAATACATCATCTTGAGTTTGCTTCTGGTGGATGGAGGTGTACACAGATAAACCCATTGGCGGTGGCAATGTACATTTATGTAATGACCCTAGAAAATCCTCAGTATTATACATCTATTTTTTCCCCCCAGATTTCGGTTTATCTGCATTCTATATATTTTTAGACCTATGACAAATTGTATACATACATACTAGATATGAATGTTATACAAAGTTACATTACACATCACGGGTTGCCCTCATCATAAAGGATCGGGCAAGAACGAATACAAGTGTAGACGTATGGGCTACCCTATAAGAAAATTGTATACTATGTATTGTAATATGTCATCCGGTATGTATACACAGAGCTATGCTATTATATCTGATTTCTTACTGCTCCAACTTGTTGGGAAGCATTGGTGTGCTTCCTGCTTTATGAAACTGATGTGTATAAACAATCAATCTACCTTTTATGTTATTAGCTGCTGAGTAAATATTGGTTGCATGTGTTCATCTGCTTAAACTTTTCTATCATTGGGAAAATCAAATTCAATAGAGAATATGCTTTGCCCAGATTTTAGGGGCTTGACAAACTCCCATTGCAGGCTGCACAGCGTCTCCTACTTACTAAAGGTAAAGAGGGCCTCTAACCTTTTACTCTGGGCATCTTTAAAGACCAGGCCATTATCCACTGGAATCATCAGGGTCTTATTTAGGCATGGAATTGTCAGAAAAGAAGCTGGAGAACATTTCTTGTAAAATTCCTACTTCAATTGGTACTGCTGAGTAAATTAATCACTTAGGAGGTAAAAAACACCTTCCCTGGTTGAGGCCAATCAGCAGAAATCAATCCCTGCAAGTGAGTGTGCATTGGAAGAGGAGATTTGTGACCCAGAGATGACTCCTCTGAGGACTCATCAGCTCGACATCTTCCTCCTCTTCCACATCTTCAGAAAAGGACAGGGATTCAGAACATAACCCTTTGTGGGCCATTGCAGGGAAAAATGTGCAGGAGGCTCCTCATTGCGCAACGAGAGATTTTGAAGTCCACTATCGTTCTTTCCCCCACCTCTCTGACATAAGGCCATGGTTTGCTGAGGATTTTTAGACCAGTTACATTTCCAAATCACTGACCTGCTGAGCCAGGAGCACATGTTTTTAAGTAAAGAAAACTGTCAAAATGGTGCAGATGTGCGCTTTACTGACCACTTTGAAAACTGCTACTGTGGTGTAGTGCTCCACTCCAGGAAACCAGAGCCTAGTAGCCCAAATACAAAGGAGAAAATGCAGGGGAACGCTGCAACTATGCCTGCCAGCACAGAGACACCTACCCTAATCCAGGTACCAGAGCCAACTGATCCAATCTGTCATGATGGGCACATCCTGGAACTATAGAGCATCCTGCCAGTTAAGTTACCAGATACAGTGCAGCCTGGATATCCCTGCCCTCAGGATGCAGTGCCAACCAGCTACATTACAGGCTGTCCCCCACCCTTGAATGTGGAGAGCAGGTACAATTCATCTAGGCCTTGAGGCCGTAGAGACCAATCTAGATGAAGCCCTCCAAGCATATGTTGAAGCTCATGGAAAGATTTCTATATAGACATCTGTAAAATAATCCATCTCAAAAACTAGCTAAAAACTGAGACTTCGCTGAGCTGGGAGGGGAGGGGATATGCCTGGGTGTAAGGTTTTCTGCCTTTTTTTGGCCAGTAGTTACCTGGATGATCTGCTTCGTACAGAGAGTCTTCGCTCTAGATGCCGACTTGGACGTTACAATACGAACTCTGCAGGAGTTCGGGTGGACACTGAATTTTCAGTAAAAGGCACTGTCAGTAAAAGGCACTGTCAAAGTTGAACTACTTGGGTATGACGCTAGATTCAGCATCCACCCAGGTGTTTCTCCCTCAGTCAAAACTTCTGAAGTTACAGGATGCTGTTCGGCTCCTGTTGTCCAACCATCGATCATCACTCAAGACTTGCATGCAAATGCTGGGTGTGATGGTCTCCACCTTCGAGGCGGTTCCATTTGCGCAGTTCTATAGACCGTTGCAAAGGGAGATTCTTATCAAATGGAACAAGGATCCGCTGTCATTGGACAGTCTGATGCTGTTGAGCCGGGGGTTCGAGGGAGTCGCTCCTATTGTGGTTCCGCTCCCCGGCTCTACGTCTGGGAAAATCTTTTCTTCCCCTGGATTGGACTGTAATCACCTAGGATGCCAGTCTGTCCCGATGGGGAGGGGTCTTGGAAGTGTGTTCTGCCCAAGGTGTCTGGACTCGGGAGGATGGACTCGGCGATCAGACTTTGTCTGTTCCAATGGACAGATCGTCTGCAGGGGCGCCCTGTGCGGATACAATTGGACAATGCTACGGCTGTGGCATATGTCAATCATCAAGAGGGCATCTTTAGGTGGGCAGAATGATATGTTCCAGCCATATCTGCTGTGCACATTCCAGGGGTAGAGAATTGGCAAGCAGACTGTCAGCAGACAACGGATCCAGGAGAATAGTCTCTTCACCCGTTGGTATTTCATGAAATGTGTCTTCAGTGGGGGACCCCCGATGTGGACCTGCTGGCTTCCCGTCTCAACAGGAAGGCGCAGAGGTTCATGCCAAGGTCTCGGGATCCTCTGGCCGATGCCGCAGACGTCCTGGTGGCCCCTTGGGGTCAGTATGGTCTGATTTACGCATTTCCTCCAACACAACTTCTGTCGAGACTGCTACGCAGAATTGAGGTAGAAGGGATTCCAGTCATTCTGGTGGCACCAGACTGGTCTCACCGGTACACAGGCATGGTAAGGCTAGAAGCAGACATCGCTTGGAAACTTCCTCTCAGGGAAGATCTTCGGTCTCAGGGACCAATCCTCCATTGGGATACCAAGGTGATAGCAAACACCGGACTTAAAATTGAACCAGCCACAGTAAAGTGGTACTGGACCAGACCCTCAGCTCTTTTGTCCACAGGGTCCTTAAAAGACAGGGAATCCTTCACCGGAAAAGGTGTGGCCTTATTCAGCTTCGAAACCTGAGAATCCCCCGACGGTGGAACCTTTAGTTTCTTCAAAAGGGACTCCTCAACGGGATATCTCCTAGCAAAACGCTTAAAGTATTCCAACCATGCGTTTCGGGGAACCCCACTGACTAGTGACAATCTCGTCAAAATAGGCAGGAAAGGGAAGCACCCTGGTCACCTTGGACAATTTTCAGGTACCAAACTGCACCGGCGTTGCCAAATCTGACTCCTTCAACTTTAAAGTTTCCTGTACTGACACAATTAGAGCCTCCACCAGCGCTTTTTCATGCGCGACTGCAGAGTACTCCTCACTATTCGAGCACTCAGCGTGCGTGGACGCAGACCCAGTGGGCTGACTGCCATCCACGGTGGCCAAATCCACCTTAGAATCGAGGAAGCAGAGGATACAGGTAAAGGCTGAGGTCGCTTTTTGCCAGGCCTCCTTTGCAGGGCCATAGCTACTTTGGCTACGAGTGAAGGCAGGGCTTCTGTCATGGCCACCAAGGCAAACTGAGAATCAGAGGGTACTGTAGTTTCCAGGAGTGGATTGGGCGGTAAAACGTGCTCCATGACCAAAAAGGGTTAAACGGAACCGTGCTGCTAAGCAAAAAAACTGTGCACCGCTGGTGCACCACAAAAATTAGCGCACCTGCAGCGCTGAATACAGCAGAGGAAGGATATATACCCCCAGACTCTCACCACCTGAGCTGGAGAACGCCAAAATGGTCTGCCACACTGCTAGAAAGAGGAAACGCTGACCTGACAGTAGGGACCCTGGACCCCAGGGACAATTTCACAGACCCCACCCCTGCAACACCCAGGTACGGAACACTCACGACAGCAGCATCACCCACCACTCCTCCAGCCCAGGACCATGCAGCCCCCCTACCCAAATTCACCCATGCCCCCAAAAGGGGCGGGGGCAGGGGACAGATGATCCCTCAGGGCGGAAACCTTGTAAAGGAGAAGGGGAAGACACAACGGGGGGAGGAAGGACACAAGAGGGACCTACCATCCCTGAGGGGGGCACAACCACACCAGCAATTCCGCAGGAAAGGAGAGGGGACACTACCCACCATACCATGGTCACCAGGCGAGCGCTACTCCCAGCAAGCCAACGGACCATCTTGGAATGGGGTTGCTGAGGCCTCAGGTACGCTGCGACTCTGGTCGTGACTGCTGTCGTGACCAGGGCTATACAACCTTGCGAAGGTGTTTCACTTGCCAGTCAGCCCCCATCCAGTAGGGCTATGTCGTGGCCAACCTAGCGCGGAGCTAATAGTTTGGTGGCGCTCGCAGGCCAGACAGGGAAGACCGTAAGGATCTAGGATATCCAGTGCTTCGCCCAGGTCCGGCTGTTCATTGTAGTTAACATGAACAGTTGATTGTAGTTCATACTGGAAAGAAATTAAAGAAAAAGTAAAAAAAATAGGAAAAAATGTTAGGACCCCAGATCACAGCAGAGAGCCAGGTCCTTACTCCTGACTATGCAGAAAAAAAAACTGAAATCCTATAGCGAGAAGTGATGTTATACCCTCTGGGACTGCCCCAGGGGCGTAATCAAAAAGTTTTCTGCCTAGTTCTACTCCTGAAGAAAGCAGCAGAAGCCCGCTGGTCAGAAGAATTGAAGTGGTGTGTCAGTGAATGAAAGAAAATGGGATTTTTGGAATTATCGTAAAATCCATTTCTCGGAGTTCATTGACGGACACAGCTCTTCATTATTCAGAACCATAGGTTTAAATTGCCCCCTACAGGAGTAGGACGCTAGGCAGAAAAAAGACTTGACTATACCTATGGTCAGTCCCAGATGGTATACTCCCCTCTGCTATAGGTCTTAAGTTTAGTAAACAAGCAGTGTCCGAAGTATAAAAAATTCAGAGGGGTGTGTGCTGCATCCGTAAATGAACTCAGACAAATGGATTTTAGGTAAAAACAAATCCCATTTTCTCTTTCGTTCATTGACGGACACAGCGCTCCATTATTCAGAACCATAGGGATGTCCGCAAAACAGGGGGTGGGACAACAAAAAATCCCAAGGCTAAACAATAGCCAACCAGGTAAATAGAAGCTCAACAAAAAACTGGAGCCCAACTTAAACAATACACCCCCAAAGAGGGAACAGACCCTCTAAAACAGCAGCCTGCAAAAACTTGCAGCCAAAAGAATCCAAAGATGCCAAATCATCCACTAGAATTTGTAAAAGTGTGCACTGACTTCCAAGTGGCCACCTTGCAAACCTGCGCCACTGATGCCCGATGACGGAAAGCCCGAAAAGCACTATGCCCCCGAGTAGAGTGCACTGCTACAGGGAAAGGATGAACCTGACCCTTGATAGAATAGGCCTGAGTCACAGTCTGATTCATCTGGAAATGGTCGCGAAAGAAGCGGACAGCCCTTTCCTTGGCCCGTCCTTGCTCACAAAAAGTGAGCCTGACCTTCGAAAAGACTCCGTGGCTGCCAAATACACCCGAATTACATCCAAGGCATGCAAGGCAAATTCCTTAGGATGTTTGGGCCTGGGACACAGGGAAGGCAACACAAAGTCTTCATTCAAATGAAAATCAGAGACTACCTTAGGAAGAAACGATGGACATTGGCGAAGAACCACCTTATCTTTGTGGACCACCACAGGGGGTATGATAAGAACGCCGCCAGCTGACACCCTGCAAGCAGACGTGATAGCCACCAAAAAGGCAACCTTCTGGGACAGCGTAAGCAGGGGAATCTTCCAAATAATTTCAAACGGGGGCTTCTGGAGAACTGAAAGCACCAAGTTCAGATCAAAAGGGGGTAGAAGAGACTGCACTTGTGGAGTCCGATGTTGAACCCCTTGAATAAAGGTACACACCAGGGAGTGCGTGGCCAGAGGTCGCTGAAAATGGACAGCCAAGGCAGACACCTGGCCCTTGATGGTATTCAAGGCCAATTTCTGTTCAACACCTTAAAGAAAAGTAAAAGTCAGAGCCACCAAAAAAGAGCAAGGGTGAACTCCAAGTGACTCACACTGCAAAATGTACTCTTTCAACAAATGATTGTAGATCTTCCTAGGGGTAGATTTCCTAGCCTTCAGCAGTGGCGGAATAACCAACCCAGGCAAACCTCTATCCTTCAACACCTGGCTTTATACGGCCAGGTTGTCAAAGCTAACTAAAAGGGAAAAAAAGCCATCTAAAAGGGAAAAAATTGCAAGGACCAGAGATCCCAGCAGCGAACTAGGTCCATACTCTGGACAAGGCAGAAAAAAACTAAAGGCTTATAGCAGGGATGGGGAGTATACCACCTGGGAATTCCCATAGGCGTAGCCAAGTCTTTTTTCTACCTAGTGTCCTACTCCTGTAGGGGGCAATATAACCTAATGGTTCTGAATATAGGAGAGCTGTGTCCGTCAATGAACGAAAGAGAAATAATGTCTTTTATACTAAAGCTGTTGCATCCCCACAGTTTTGTTCATTCTGACATGTGGGCCCCTCTTACGGCCAGTGTCATTTAACCGACTTCCTGTGAGTGCAGAGCATTAAGGGTTTGCCCACACTTGCTATACAGGGGAATATTGCAGCATTTAGGATCCACCACCAGAGGAAGAAGATGGTGAAAAAAGCCTGTGACAACATCAACTCCAACAAATGATGCCAGGAAAAAGATGTTTACACTGTTTTTTTTTTCTTCGTTTTTTTGAAGGCTGCAGTAATGCTTCTATGGAGGGAAAGAAAAGGCAGAGAGGAGATCCCGAATCCTAAGTTGGGCCCTAATTCTGTCAAGGAAAAAAAAAAAAATGATGAGGATTCCTCAAGGTTTGCAAACCCACTCTGTGTTTGAAAATAACAAGGCCTTGTGGGGCTCTGCACACCCGGCCACGTCATTCATTCAAAGTACTCTGTGAATGGGAAACTACCATTACCGACAAGCTTTTGTGGCTGTTGGCTTGCTTGTAGTTTTAACAAACTGCCATGATGCTGCTGATGAGTGCTTTGGTAGTTAATTTTCTCTTCCTGTCAGTGTGTATCGGACCTGCTTTTTTTTTTTTTTTTTTTTTAAAGGTGAACTTATCCATTAAGGATAAGTATGAAAATACAGCAATGCGCCCCCTCCCCTCCCACCTTAAAGTTATTGTACACTTTCAAATGTTTTGTTTGCATTATTAGTGTAGTTATATTCCCTGTGTGGTTTGTCTTACTTGTAATTTTGGGCTCACATATTGTGGCTGCAGTTTGTAATAAACTAATTCTCTCATGTCCGTTTATTTTTTCACCTAGCTTATCCCTAGTCGCAGTAAGGGCAGGCATCTTATTTCCAGATTTTCACCCCCCCCACACACACCTGTACTCTATCAGTGTCCACTATCAAGTAGATATAGGAGGAGTCCCTTGTAGTGCATTAGCACATCTCTCCCAGCAAGGAGTGTTGTCTCCAAGGGTTAGAGAGGCTGGATTCACCCCTTTTTAATGGATAGTGTAGGACCCACTGACAATGGGGTACTTTGACGTAGTGGTGGGCTTGAGCACGATATGGCCATATGGTGGGACCAAATCCCCATTTTTATTTATGGATTGTCTCCATATTTGATAGTCATTTCTTTTGCATGTGTGCGCTATTCTTTTTTAATATACATGTCGCTTGGTTCATAGCTGCACCGGCTTTAGATATACATGTTCAGGGTTTGCTCCCCCAATTTTTTGCTTGTTCATCTTATTTCCAGAGCCACACAGCGTTCAGTCCATATTTTGCATTTCTTTTGTATTGTATCACAAATATGGGAGTGCTAATAGGATAAACATCTCTTTTGTATGCAAGTTTACGTAAAGAAAAAAAAGATTAAAAAAAAAAAAAAAAAAACGTCATCTACCTGCTTGTGTTGTTTCAGATTTAATAGGAAGATTTATATTGCATTTTCGCAGGTAAAAAAATTGAATAGGCTGCTTTAAATGGCTTTATAATGCAGATTAATCTGCACAGCCTGCTCTATCGTTTATTTAAGGGCAGAATTTCAGTAGAAAAGCCTAATGCAGGAAAGAGGCTCAAAAATAATTTTAGTCGAAAAGGTACATGCAACCAAAGGATAATAGGGACTGCCATCATTTCCTATGGCCACTCTGTCTGAAACCACACACATAGTAAGGCTTTTTCACTCAATATATTCTTTTAAATACAAGATTGAATTATCAGGGCAGGTTGCTAAATTCTATTGGAAATCTTGTGTCTTCGTGTCATCTCCACAATGCCCTTCCTCCATGATATTTTAGCCTGGAACCCAGACAACCTAAAAGGTAGGATTATAAAACAAATAGGTACAGGTATTGAACTAGGATCCTGACCTTGGATAGTGGTTTTGGACTCACACAATGTCATTGTAATGTAGACATACATTTTTATATTCATGACCACATAGTCTAGGATCTAGCAGTAGAAGTGTCAACCATGGCCAATCTTTTTACTAATATGGTGTTTCTGGCTTCAAACAATGTGTAGGCAAGTCTCTGAGCAATTAAGCATCAATAAAGGCCTCTTGCACACAGTAATCATGTTTGAGTTCTGTTTTTTAGGTTGTAATGCTAGGTATTTATACGCGTTTGCATGTATTTGAGCGCACAATACTTTCCTAGGTAAAATAAATTCATATTTATGCTCATTTGCATGTATCGGCTCAAAATACTGACCAGGAAGGCAGATTTTCCTTATTACTGAGGAATACTCTGCACTTGTTTATGCCCCATTGCGCACAGGCACATTTTAAATAATGGGCTACATTTTAGCTCAGAAAAAATATAAAGAAAACACATCTTACTAAGCTTTTCCAAGCTGTATTATGCAAGAGGCCCAAGTCAAAAATTAATGTGAACTTACAACTGATATGTAGAAATCCATAACCATGAAAAGTAAAGCTGAACTTCAGTAATACAGCTAAAAACAAAGCTGAGATGCATATTTGGGATTGATCTAGTATTCTTGTCTATAGAGTCCTGAGGATTTGCACAGCAGGCCTGAATTATTTCTCTGCAAACGTCCCCCCACCCTGAAACCGGGTGGGGGCGCACCTTCAGGCTGTGTACTCCTTTGCTTCGGGTTTGGCTGGGTTGGTCCTCTGCTTGTCCGACCAGCCCTTCTTGAACCCTCCTGGAGGAGTCTTGCCTTTCCCGCTAGTACCAGCCGGGCGCCCTTTATGGGCGGTAAAGAAAGGTCCTCGCTTGTTGCGAGGTCCCTTAGCTTTAGCAGCCTGTGGCAAAAAAGTGCTCTTGCCCCCAGTGGCATCCTTAATGATTTCATCTAGGTTGGCCCCAAATAGACGATTCCCCTGAAAAGGGAGATTAGTCAAGGTCTTTTTGGAACCTAGGTCAGCTGACCAGCATTTTAACCACAGCACACGTCTGAGGATCACCGCTGACATAGATGCATGCCCTAATAAGGGAGTAGTGTCCAAGGCTGCGTCACAGATAAACTGTAGCCCTTGTATAATCTGTTCCATCAAATCAGATGTTTTTCAGACCCCCAGCGCCACAAAAAACCCCTTAGTGTTACCTGCTAGGGATCCCTATCGATCGAGAGAGAGAGAGAGATAGACCCCCAGGCTCACCACTTGATGCTCAGAGTATAACTGCAACAGGTTACAGCGCTGTCTTGACAAACAGGAAGTCTTTTGGCTGGCTGCCCAGGAAGAAAGGAGGCGGCTCCGCCCCTCTGCACGCCTTCCGGCGCCTCCCCTAGCTCCACGAGGTGTTTGGATCACCTCAAACATGGCCACCCCCATGCTGGAGACACGAGGCTACGCCAAAATGGCGGCTCGTGCGATCCAGCAAAAAAAATGGCGGCGGCCTGTACTGAATGCGGTGTGCTGCAGGGCACACAACACTCTCTCTGCATGGGGATTTGGCGTGGTTGGCGGTACCGGCCCTGGCGGACCGCATGGCCATTCGGGAGGCCTGCTAATAGCTGGAGATCTGATTAGGAAGGCAGTCTACATGTCCGTGGCTTCTGACTGGTAGGTAGCCTATTCTTATCACCGTAAGATTCCCAGACTGCCACTGATTACAATCTTTTTAACATGTATACAATTAGATTGTTAGCTCCCAAACCAAGCCTCCTGGCTTTTGCACATAAAATCACACTCAAAGTAGGAGGATCTGTGTCATTTATAGGATAGAGAGGGACTCTATCTTACCATACAGAGAGGGGCCCGCGTTCACCACAAGACCCGTCAGGGGAAAAGGGGGAACATACTACTCACCATACCGGAACCAGGCGGGCACCAACTCCTGACAGTACCCCTCTCCACCGGGGCGGGAGGGCTGTCGACCGATATGGACGCCGTGACTCATGGTCTTTGGCGTTTCAGCGAGACGTTTAACTCGCGGGGTCAGTCCTTTAATGGGACTTTGTCGCGGCCGACCCAGCGCGGAGCTATGGCCTGCACGCGCTCGTAGGCTGAACTGGGGTGACCACCGGATCTCAACATCCAGCCCGTCGCCCAGTTCAGCTTTCTTGATTGAAGATCTCACACGAACACTGGAGAAAAAAAGCTGTCTAAAAAAAAAATCTTTTAAGAAAAAAATCTTGCCAGGACCTAAGATCCCAGCAAGGTATCTAGGTCCTTACTCCTAACTAGACAGAAAATAACTGATTTGCTGAGGCAGAGAGAGAGAGGATATACCCTCTGGGACTGCCCCTAGGGTGTGGCCAGAGCTTTTTAATTTCCTGTCTAGTCCTGCTCCTGTGGAGGCAACATAACCCGAAGGTGGTGTATCACCGAGGACTACGTCTGTCAATGAGCGCTAGAGAAAAGGATTTTACGGTAAGTTTTTACACAAATCCAGTTTTCTCTATCGTTCAACAGACGCAGCTCTCCTTATTCATAGACTCATAGGGATGTCCCAAAGCAGTCAAAACATAAGGGGTGGGAACAAGCCAGGAAACAAAAACGTCAACTCCCCAATGGCCAAACGTAGCCAACCAGGTAAAACAGAGCTCAACAAAAAAGGAGTTCCCTCTAAAACTCAGCCTACAAAACCTTGCGGCCAAAAAAAGCATCCGCTGATGCCAGCACATCTACCTTGTAGAATTTTGTAAAGGTATGCACAGATGACCAAGTCGCCACCTTGTCAACTTGTAGCACTGACGCCTGATGACGAAAAGCCCAAGAGGCACTCAGCGCTTTAGTAGAATGCGCCTTCACTGGTAAAGGAGGAACCTGACCCTTCAGTGAATAAACCTGAACCACCGTCTGTCTGATCCATCCGAAAATGGTCGCAGCAGACGCAGCCAGTCCCTTCGGGATACATCCGTAAGGACAAAAAGGCGTCCGATTTTCTGAAAGACTCAGTGGATTCTAAATAAATCCTTATCGCCCAAACCACATCCAAAGAGTGTTAAGGCATACTCCTTGGGATGCTGAGGTTTAGGACAAAGGAAAGGCAGTACAATGTCTTAATTTAAATGAAAATCAGAAACCACCTTCGGAAGGAAAGACTGATGAGATTGAAGAAACACCTTATCTCTGTGAACCACCAGGTAAGGTGAGCGGCAAGAAAACAAGCCAATTCAGATACTCTGCGGGCAGAAGTGATCGCCACCAAGAAGGCAACCTTCCGAGATAAGTAAAGCAGCAAAATCTCTGGAATTTTTTCAAAAGGAGTCTTTTGAAGAACAGACGGCACCAGATTGAGATCCCAGGGTGGCAGCGGCGTTCTCCGCGAAGGCGCCAAATGACGCACACCCTGGATAAACATCCGGATGAGGCCATTCAAGGCTAACGGGCGTTAAAAATATATAGCCAAAGCTGAAACTTGGCCTTTGATAATACCCAAAGCCAACCACTGTTCAACTCCTTTCTGTAGAAAGGCCAACACCCTGGCAATAGAAAACAAGCGAGGGTGCACCTTCAGCGATTTGCAACATGAAATGTACGATTTCCACGTGCAATGATAGGTTTTCCTTCCACGTGCGATGATAGGTTTTCCTGGAAGTCGGAAGCTTCCTAGCCTTCAGAAGAGTGGGAATTACATAGAGTCCGAAAGACCCCTATCTCTCAACACCTGACTTTCAAAGGCCAAGCCGTTAAAGCCAGCGACTGTAAAACAGTATGGGAGATGGGACCTTGAGACAGCAGATCGTCCCTGAGAGGAAGTCTCCAAGGGGTATTGGCGACCAGCCTCAACAGGTCTGCGTACCAACACAGGGGAGGCCAGTCTGGAGCCACCAGAACGACTGGAATGTTTTTCACCTCTATACTGCGCAGAAGGTGCGGCAGAAGTTTTAACGGGGTAAAGGCATACCAATCCTAAGGAGCCACCAGTGTGTCTGTGACGTCGGAAAGAGGATCCCAAGACCTGGCAACGAATCTCTGCACCTTCTTGTTGAGACGAGAGGCAAACAGATCGACCTCAGGGATCCTCCACCGAACACACAGTAGGTGAAACCCCACCTCGGATGTAGGGACCACTCCCCTTGGTCCAACACCTGACGACTCAGGTAATCCACCTGCCAGTTCTCCACACCTGGAATGTGTACCGCAGAGAGGGCTGGAACAAAGCTTTCTGCCCAAGTCAGAATGTCAGCCACCTCCTTGGCCGCCAGGACACTCCTGGTGCCCCCCTGGTGATTGATGTAGGCCACCGCCGTGGCGTTGTCCGATTGAACCCGAACAGGACAATAGCGTAGACGAGACGTCCAATGATTCAGACAAAGTTTGATCGATCTGAGTTCCAAAATAATGAATGGAAGTTTTGACTTTTCCACTGTCCAGGTACCCGGGGCACAGAACTTCCCCAGCACCCCGTCCCAGCCCGACAGGCTGGCATCCATGGTTATCACCGTCCAAAACAATGGTAAAAAGGACTTGCACTGGCATAGTGCAGGAGACTGAATCCACCACAACAGAGCAGATTTTGTGTTGTGGCTCAAACCGAATCACAGAATCCAAGGATTTTAGATCCTTGTTCCACTTTTCCAGAATTTCCCACTGCAAAGGTCTTGTATGGAACGGAACCGCTTCAAAGGTTGACACCATCAGGCCCAAAGCTCGCATGCAAACTCTGAGGGAGGACAGCTTGTTGTCCAACAACTATTGAATCGGCCCCCGCAAATTGTGCAGCTTGTCCAGGGGAAGAAAAACTCTCACCAAGGCAGAATCCAGAATCAAGCCTAGGTACTAAAGTCTCAGGACAGGAGTCAACACGGACTTCTTGAAAGTGATATTCCAAACTCCTGAAGAGTTCTGACAGTGACTTCCAGGTTCCCCAACAGGACAGAATGAGAGTCTGCTTTCAACAGGAGATAGTCCAGGTACCCTAGTACCGCTATCCCGCTCCGGCGCAGCAATGTTAGCACCGAAGCCAGAACCTTGGTAAACACCCTGGGAGCAGAGGCGAGACCAAAGGGTAACGCCACAAATTGATAATGCTGCTCCGCTACCGCAAATCGGAGAAACCGCTGGTGTCTAGCATAGATAGGGATGTGTAGATACGCGTCCTAGATATCTATGGAGGCTAAGAAGTCCCCCTGATGCAGAGATGCCATTACCGTGCGGATGGACTCCACCCGAAACCTCCGCACCTACACAAAATGGTTCAAGGCCTTGAGATGTAGGATGGGACGCACCTTGCCTTCTTTTCTGGGCACGGTGAACAGATTGGAATAAAATCCTTGAAAACGTAGAGTCGAAACTGGCACAATCACCCCTTGCGAAAGCAAGTCGTGTACTGCCCCACACAGGTCCTGGCCGGGGACATGTAAAGATTAAACAGGAAGAACCGGTCCCGAGGACGAGACTGGAATTCGATTTTGTATATTAAGAACAGTGTACAGGTAAATATGAGGGAGGATATTAATAATGGAGCTATGGACGAGGCAGAATTCCTATGGGTAGAACTTCAAAGGGAAGGCACTGTGGGGAAGGTATTATTGGGCGTATGCTATAGGCCCCCCAACCAGAGGGAGGAGGGGGAGGTGGACCTCCTTTTACAGATAGATTGGCAGCAAGGATGGGAAATGTCATTATAATGGGGGATTTTAATTATCCAGATATAGACTGGGCAAAAGGAACCGCGCATTCAGCCAAGGCTTGGCAGTTCCTGAATGTTTTGCAGGACAATTTCATGGGTCAGATGGTGAATGCACCGACAAGAAACAATGCGGTACTTGACCTACTGATTACCAACAATACAGACCTGCTCACGGATATAGAAATACGGGACAACTTAGGAAACAGTGACCATAGGTCAATTCGTTTCAGTATTAATTATAGCAATAGGAAACACAAGGGCAATACAAGGACACTGAATTTCAAAAGAGCCAATTTCCCAAAACTGCGCTCTCTGCTAGAAAATATCAAATGGGATAGAACCCGGGGAAGAAAACACGGAGGAAAAATGGGAATGCTTCAAAAGCATACTTAAAGGGATTGACCAGTGCATTCCAAAGGGAAATAAATTTAAAAGAGCAAAACGAAATCCTGGGTGGCTAAACGCCAACATAAAAATGCATATTAATGCTAAAGGAAAGTCCTTCAAGAAATACAAGACTAAGGGGTCATTGGCAGCATTCAAGCATTACAAAAAGTGTAATAAGAAATGTAAAGACGAAATCAGGGCGGCTAAAATGGAACACGAGAGACATATAGCGGAAGAGAGTAAAAAGAACCCCAAGAGTCTTCACAAAAGAATTGGGGGGCTACAGTAACCCAGATTGTAAGGCCAAAATAAACAACACACCTCAGGAAGTACCGCCATGGCTAACAGAAGATAGACTTAGAACTAAACTAGAGAAACTTCACATAAATCACCGGGACCGGATGGCTTGCACCCGAGGGTTCTTAAAGAGCTCAGCCAGGTGATTGCCAGACCATTATTCTTGATCTTTAAAGGATAGTTTACAGACGGGTATGGTGCCAGCTGATTGGAAAAAAGACAACGTGGTACCAATATTTAAAAAGGGGCCGAGATATATCCCGGGTAACTATAGGCCGGTCAGCCTAACATCAGTAGTCTGCAAGATTTTGGAGGGGATGTTAGGGGCCACATACAAGACTTTAGTAATGAAAACGGTATTATTAGTAGTAATCAACATGGATTCATGAGAAATCGTTCTTGCCAAACCAATCAATTAACCTTCTATGATGAAGTGAGCTGCCACCTAGATAAAGGTAAGCCTGTGGATGTGGTATACCTGGACTTCGCAAAGGCCTTTGACACCGTTCCCCACAAACGCTTACTGTTCAAAATAAGGAAGGTATGGACGATAAGGTGAGTACCTGGATAGAAAACTGGCTCCAGGGGAGGTTGCAAAGGGTGGTGATTAATGGGGAGTACTCAGATTGGGCAGGTGTGGAAAGCGGGGTCCCCCAGGGTTCTGTCCTGGGGCCAATCCGATTTAATTTATTCATAAATGATCTAGAGGAGGAGATATCGTGTAAAATCTCAGTATTTGCAGATGATAATAAACTAAGCATGCCAATATCTTCTGGGCAGGATGTGGAAACCTTACAAGCGGACCTGAACAAAATTATGGGGTGGGCAACTACATGGCAGATGAGGTTTAATGTTGAAAAATGTAAAGTAATGCACCTGGGTGCCAGAAACCAAGCTACTCACTGGGGGGGGGGGGGCCTCTGGGTGAGTCTAGGATGGAAAAGGACCTGGGGGTACTGGTAAACAAAAGGCTTGGCAGTGGCATGCAATGCCAAGCCGCTGCAAGGAAAGCCAACAGAATACTAGCATGTATAAAAAAGGGGATTCACTCCAGAAATAAAGAGATTATTCTCCCTCTCTACAAGACTCTGGTCCGGCCACATCTGGAGTATGCTGTCCAGTTCTGGGCCCCGGTCCTCAGGAAGGATGTGCTGGAACTGGAGAAAGTCCAGAGAAGGGCAACAAAAATAATTAGGGGAATGGAGGACATCAGCTATGAGGAAAGACTACAAGCACTGAAATTATTCTCTCTGGAGAAGAGACGATTGAGGGGGGATATGATATCAATGTACACATATTGTACTGGCAACCCTAGCATATGGAAAAACCTATTCAGTGAAAGGATATACAATAAGACACGTGGCCACTCACTAAATCTAGAGGAAAGGCGGTTTAACCTTACAATACGCAGGGGGTTCTTCATTGTGAGAGCAGTAAGGATGTGGAATTCTCTTCCGCAAACAGTCGTATCAGCAGGGAGCATTGATAGTTTCAAAAAACTATTAGATGGGCACCTTAAAGACCACAACATAGAAGGTATACAATGTACGGTTAACAGCAAACACACACAAACATCATAGGTTGAACTGGATGGACTGGTGTCTTTTTTCAACCTCACTATGTAACCATCCAGAATGGATCAATTTGTGAACCTATTTGTCCTGAATCAAGGAAGTCCAGCGTTCCTGAAAGAATCAAAGACGTCACCCCACCCCAGAATCAGATGAGGGTGCCATTCATGCAGATTAGGGCTTGTCTGTGGGTCCGGGTTTTCTGCCCTTGGACTTACCGGACCATGGCTTCTTGGGCCCTAGGGAATATCTATACTGCTTTTCTTTTTCTTAAGAACCGAAGGTACGAAAAAGACATTTATGAGCAGTCTTGCCTTTAGACGATTGGGGCAGATGAGTGCTCTTACCCCCCGTGATACCTTTGAGCTCCAAATAGCTTCTCCCCTGTAAAAGGAAGATCAGCAACAGTTTTCTTAGAAGCCTGGTTAGCCGACCAGCATTTTAGTAAGATCACGCGCCTAATGGCAACTCCCACTATTGACATACTGGCCACCAATAAGGCCAAGTCCAGGGACGTATCACACATGAACACCAGGGCCTGGACTAGCTGCTCCAACAGCTCCAGAACCGCAGGGGGAAGCTGTGTCGTTTCCAAGTTACTCTTCAGTATCTTCCCCCATTCAGCAGCAGTCTGCGCTATGAGAACGTTAACAAAGTTAGCTTTTAACATGTGACCTGTTACCACATGGACATGACGGGATAAGGATTCCACCCGTCTATCCACGGGATCTGAAAGGGTTGGAAACTTTTCCACCGGCACCAGAGTCGCTTTATACAACCACCGGGGAATTCGGGGGTACAGCCCACCTGTTGGCCGCCTCCGCAAAGGGATAGCGGCAAGTAAAATGCTTAGATACCAACATGTGCTTGATGCATCGCCATTGTTCATCCACAATAGAGTGAAACAAGTCAGGACAAGGGAATACTTTTCCCGATATTTGCGGGAGCCAGAAGACACCTGCGTACCTGAGGCTATGGGTTCATTAGCCATTTTTAGAGCTTCCCCTACAGAAACTATCACATTTTCCACCAAAGCACATTCCCGCACGACAGCTGAGGACGACAGGTCCTCTTCACCGTCAGAAAGCGAAGACACAGACACCGACCCCTCAGGGTGGTCTGCGGCGACCATGTCTGTGTCAGAATCTGAAGATCCTGCATATGGCGGTGAGGACTGGGGGTGTTTGCGGCTAACAGCACCAGAACAAACAGACTCCACTTTTGACATCAGGCTTTGCAGAAAAACTGCAATCTTCAGCTGCAACTGTGAGCCAGATGGTCCCGCAGCCATTTCCAGGGGGTCTGAAGAGATTTTATCCTGGTATTCCATTTGCAAAAATAAATGTTTTTCTTTTTTGGCAATGTCCCTTCAAGACCGCGAAAAACGCGGTTCCCTGATATAGCTGCGGACTCCCAAACCCTGATCAATAAACAGATTTAGCAGAGCAGGAGAGGAGAAGCCTACAGGAGACCCCAAGAATGTAACCAGATCCAGAGGACACATGCAGTCTCGATCAGAGCCAAAACAAAAGTGACACAGAAAGTGCAGGAAGAGGAAGAAGCTCTAACTTATACACAGAAAATGTGCTGCATTCTAGGCCCGTCCCCAGACCACAAGAAAATGGTCACTATACAGGTCGCAATGGGGAATCCAAGAAAATGGTTGCCAATACAAACCTAATGGGAAACACAGAGGTATGAACCACTGCAAAATGGCAGCCCCCATAGCGTGCCATGCGGAAAATGGTTGCCAATACAAACCTAATGGGAAACACAGAGGTATGAACCACTGCAAAATGGCAGCCCCCATAGCTTGCCATGCGGTCTCTGGGACCCCCCAAAAGGGGTCCCAGAACAAAAGGCAACTAAGGGTCCCCATTTTGGGACCCACCCAGGACAATCTATCCCCCTCAAAAAAAGCGCTGAAACGGCCACATTTATACCGCCCACCCTCCACGGTAAAACCTAGTAGGGGAGGGAGAAGTAAGGGGTAACCAGACTGTCCTCCAGGGTACCAAGTAAGCCCCTAACGTCCAACTATTCCAGGGATAGCCCCACGCCCGCCCCGTGACCTCCAAGGGCGTTGGAGGGACAGCTTACTCACCATACCATGGTACCAGGTGGGCACCATTCAAAAAAAAAAAAAGGACACCTCTCACCCGGAATGGGGGTGCTGTTAGCCAAAAGGAAGCTGCGATTCAGGGCATTCCAGGACGTTTGCGTCCCGGCGAGACAATCCACTCACAGGCTCGTCCTTATCTGTCGAGGCACTGCCGTGGCAAGGCCTAGTTCTGGACTATTACCTGCACACGCTCGCCAGACTGGGAGACCTTAAGGATCTAAATTATCCAGTGCGAATATCAGCCGGCTGTTGCTTGTAGTTCCTCTGGATCTTGATACTCTATCACGAACTAGTTTAAAAAAAAAAATATCACAAATTCTCCCTGATACAGCGAAGATCGAAGTCCCAGCAGGGAGCTAGGTCCTATCCCTGAGCACTAGGCAGAACAAACTGTTTGAGTATAGCAGGGCCTGAGGGATAATGCCTGCTGGGACAGTCCCCATAGCCGCGAACAAGTTTTTTTCGGCCTAGTGATAATCCCTAGAAGGAGGAGCATAACCCTTTGAGTCTATGATTAAGGAGAGCTGCGTCTGTCGATGGACGATAGAGAAATTGCATTTTGCTGTGTTTCATATGTGTTTCTGGTGCGTTTTTGGGTTGCCTGCACCTGTGAAAAATGGAAATGTGACCCAAACTCACTAAAAACGCAAACCAAGGTTTTACAGCAATTTCCATTCATTTCAATGTTTTTGGTTGTATTTTCAACACTGCGCCAAAGATGCAGCATGCATCGCACCCACAGCACAGTGGAGTGAAAAGTCATAGGATTTAAAGGAAACATTTTTCTTGTGTTTTTCTTGCAAAGTAAAAATGCAGGAAAAAAAATTATCCGTGTAAAAGAAGCTTCAACCTGCAAGCATGTTTCTGGTCAGCATCTGTTAATGCAAGACACCTGAAAAGCTCAGAGTGACGGCCCTCCCTCCTCTCTAAGTACTGCTATTCGGGGGATTATAGAAGGTTGAAATCATGTAAGATGCAAGTGGTTTATTTAAAAAAAAGAGTTGCATTCATGCTTTGTTTTTAATCTGTCAGCACTTAAAAAGTACCACCAGCATGACAAAGTATAAAATGGCATGCAGTCTTAACTAGCCAGGACACAAGGTCCTCTTTTCCCATATTTAATTATTTCAGCTGTGCAGATGGAATCCAGTTTACAGAACCTTATTCTATTTAAACAGTGATTCATCGGTTAGGAGTCCAAGGTTTCAGTAAAACAAATTATGCCTAAAAGTAAGCTGTTCTGTTGCTTCTTCAGCTAACCAATAATGCTTTGGGGGAGACTAGGAGCTCTTTGTCATAGATTAAGGTTTATTTATGTAAATAAATACAACCTCAATTCCAAAAGAGTTGGGATGTTGTGTAAAATCTACATAAAAGCAAAATGCAATGATTTGCAAATCTTATAAACCCCATATTTTATTCAAAACAGAAAACATATCAAATGTTGAAATTGAGAAAACATACCATTTTAACCACTTCAATACAGGGCACTTTCACCCCCTTCCTGCCCAGGCCAATTTTCAGCTTTTAGCGCTGTCTCATTTTGAATGACAATTGCGCGGTCATGCAACACTGTACCTAAACCAAATTTATGTCATTTCCACCCCACAAATAGAGCTTTCTTTTGGTGGTATTTGATCACCGCAAGGTTTTTTTCTTTTTTGCTAATCAAATAAAAAACAGACTGAAAAGTTTGAAAAAAATTTTTTTTTTTGTTTGTTATACAATTTTCAAAATAAATAGTTTTTTTCCTGCACTGATGAGACTGCACTGACAGGCACTGATGGGGTGGCACTGATAGGTAGAACTGATATGCAGCATTGGTGAGCACTGATATGCGGCACTGCTGGGCACTGATAGGCGGCATTGATGGGCACTGATAGGTGGCACTGGTGGGCAATAATGGGCACTGGTGGACGGCACTGATAGATGGCAATGGTGGGCAGCACTGATGGGGAGGGCACTGGCGGGCAGCACTGATGGGGAGGGCACTGGCGGGCTCCCTGAGCCCTGATTGCCATCCCTGTTAGCCATAGTGGGCATCCCTGGCGTCATGGGTGGGCATCCCTGGCGTCATGGGTGGGCATCCCTGGTGGTTCTAGTGGAACCCCCCCCTCCCGAGGGTCTGCACTGGTAATCAATGATCTGATTACCAGTGCCGACCCCCCCCCCCCTGTAAGGGGAGCCGCCGATAGGCGCTCCTTTACTCGTGCCTGTCAGGCACATACTGAGGAAAGCCGATCAACGGCTCTTCCTGTTTACTATGTGACCAGCCGTGATTGGACACGGCTGGTCACATGGTAAAGAGCATACGTCAGACTGACACCTCGCATCACCGATCGCCGCTCTGCCGTCTGGTCAGGATAATGCAACCACTTTCCCGACGTCAATCGCCAATAGGGCGGGCGGGAAGTGGTTAAGAAAAATAAGGTCATTTTTAAATTGATAGCAACGCGTCTCAAAAAAGTTGTGACAGGGCAACAAAATGCAGGGAGAATAAGTAGTACTAATAAGGAAGAGCTGGAAGAACATTTTGCAACTAATTAGGTTAATTGGCAATGGGTCAGTAACATGATTGGGTATTAAAAGGGCATCTTGGAGAGTCAGTGTCTCAAAAGTAGACGGGCAGAAGTTCACCAATTTGGGAAAAGCTGCATCTAAAACTTGTCAAATAATTTCAGAATAATGATATTCTTCAGCATAAATTGCAAAAAAACTTTAAATATATCATCTACAGTACATATCACTAAACTATTCAAAGAACCTGGAGAGAATCTCTGTGTGCACAATATTGGATGCCTTTGATCTTCAGGCTCAGAGGGCACTGCACTAAAAACAGGTATGATTAAGTAAAGGACATCACTGCAAGGACTCAGGAATACTTCCAAAATATACTGTCTGAATACCGTTCGCTGTGCCATCCAAAAATGCAATTAAAAACTGTTCTGTGGTCAGACAAATCGAACATTGACATTTTTGTAAAACGTGTGCCACATTCTCCATATTAAAGAGGGAAGGGACATCCAGCTAGTTATCAGCACTCAGTTTAAAAGCCTGCATCTTTGAAGGTATGGGGGTGCATTAGTGTGTACAGCATGGGCAGCTTGTGCATCTGAAAGGCACCATCAATGCTGAAAGATACAGCCAAGTTTGGAGCAGCATATGCTCCCATCCAGATGTCTTTCGAGGAAGGACTTACATATTCCAGCAGGACAATTCTAAACTGCATACTGCATCTATGTCAACAATATGGCTTTGTAATAGAAGAGTCTGGGTGCTTAACTTGCCTGCCTGCAGTCTATACCTTTTTAATATATTAGGTGCATCCTGAAATGAAAAATACGACAGCCAACCCAGGATTGTTGAGCAGCTAGAATCAGGCAAGAATGTGACAACATTCCTCCCCAGCAACTGGTCTCCTCAGTTCCCAGACATTAACAGTGTTGGTAAAAGAACAGGGGATACTACACTGTGGTAAACATGGCCCTGTCCAATGAGATGTGTTGCTGCTATCAATTTCAAAATGACCTTTTTTCTTAAATGGTACATTTTTGGAGTTTAAACATATAAGTTTTCTTTTTTTCTTTTATGAATAAAATATAGGTTTATGAGATTTGCAAATCATTGCATTCTGTTTTTATGCAGATTTTACACAGCGGGCCAACATCTCAACTTGGGGTTGAAAAACTTTTTAGTTTTCCTTTCACCAAAAAACATCAAAATGTAATATGTATTCAAGGATTAATATGTCCATGATGTGTTGACTAGATTGAAACACTCACAAAATTTCAAGAAAAACATATATAACCAACAAGCTAGTTAATTTATATTATAGAAGCTATTTGAGAACAGCTGTTCAGTAGAAACATTTAAAGCAAATTTATATTCAAGGCAGTGATTCCTTGTTTACAAAATCACCCATCTTTATAGATTAGTTTATTATTTCTAAAGCAAAGTAAATTTTATTTCATCTATTTAATGCGCGGCTTACAATTAAAAAATCATCCTGCTCAATGCAACATGGCAGGAAGGTATCCCACGTGGCCCATTAGTGAAGCATACAATTATTCCACCATTGGCTTTCCCACCTTCACACATTTAGCAAAAGTTCAGCAAGAATGACAATCCAACAAGCCTTTAGGTCAAACATACTTTGCTGCAAACAAAATTGTGCCACTCAGCTGTAATCTTCCAATTCCTATGTTATATAATAGTTAAACTATACTTTAGTCAAACACGAAAATGTTGCATTTTAACAACTCACTGAGACACAGCAAGCATCTAAATGTGGTTCCAATATTCATCCTGCCAATCATTGTGTGCAGTTGGCTGTCCAGCGCTCCATTCTTCAATAATTCCCAATTTACTAGGGATGCACCGAAATGAAAATTCTGGGCCGAAACTGAAAATGCAGGATGCCCTTGGCCGAAAACCGAAACCGAAAATGACTTTTTCCCCCAAATAATTTTAAAATAGATAGAAGAGGGGCATACACCAAAAACAGGCAGCGACGTACACCTGTCGCTGCCACCCTGTCACAGTATATGTACTGTGACGGGTTGGCAAGAGGTTAATTTAATTACCAATGGTATTTGTGTTATGCAGCATGAGGGGGTTAATATATTGCCACTGCTGGTCACTGATGGATTAGTGACCGACCAGTGGCAGTTAATTAACCCCTTTGTGCATTAGTGCAACCAGTATCAGTGTTAACTAACACTGGTTGCACCAATACTGGTTGCACTAATGCAGCACAAAGGGGTTAATTAACTGCTACTGGTCGGTCACTAATGCATCAGTGACCAGCAGTGGCAATATATTAACCCCCTCATGCTGCATAATACTAATACCATTGGTAAGATCGCCTCAGCTTCCCCCTCGGCGGTACACCCAACCCCCCCCTGCCTCAGCGTCCCTCCCCATCCCAAGGATGCAATCTCCTTACTGTCACTCTGCTCCTCCGGTGTCCTTCATTCAAAAGATGCGCCTCTGGCCGGCGGCCCGCCTCCCTGTGATGTCAATACTACTACAATCTGTGCATGAATGAACTAACACACCGGGCGGGAGGGCGGGCGAGCGGCCGCTAATAGCTATAACTATGTGAACACTTCACTTCCCTGTCCGAAGGGATACCCGCATGACAGGGAAGTGAAGCGCTCACATAGTAATAGCTATTAGCGGACGCTCGCCCGCCCTCCCGCCCGGTGTGTCAGTTCATTCATACACATCGTAGTAGTAGGGACATCATTGAGAGGCGGGCGGCCGGCCAGAGGCGGAACTTTTCAAACCTGCGCTGCGCCCTCCTCCTTCCTCACGGCGGCCATTAATTTCGGCATTTTTAACCCATTTTCGATAGGCCCATTTTCGGCCGAAATTTCGGTGCATCCCTACAATTTACATATTTGTATGAATAGCCGGGCATATAAATCTGAATAAATAAGGACCGGTGTGCTTCATAGCTCAATAACCCATTTCTCATGAAGCCCACATATATACTAAGGTCTAGGAAATAGGTTACACAACACATCTATATACAAGCAGCTGAAGTTCATATAGAACCAGTGGGAAACATCTCTGCATATGTTTGCAATGGATCATATAAAACTCAACGACTTTAGCACAGCGGAATTACCTGGGTAGCATTGGCTGTTTTACTTACACCTTGGAGTTTTTCTGTTTTTTGAAAGCAAAGATGTATTTTAGCCAACGGAGGGACGACTTGTGTGTTGTACAGTACACCAAGATATGAAATTTACAGGCATGACAAAATTTCTATTCTCCAAATCATATAGTACAGGATGCAGAAATTGATTCTTAGACCATGGGACATCCCCATGCAATAATTCAAGGAGTGGGCTAAAATTAACCAAAACAGCAGATACAGGTCACAAAGAAATAAGCAATAAAAGGTCAGCAGACCAGAAGGAACGGTTATTGGCAGAAGCAACTGCCTCTAAATCCCAAATAAATAGAGGTTCCGACAGATAATGGTTTTGAAAATGTGGACAGAAAAGTGGTATCACCAGTGCTGTATTTTGGCCTAGGGCGGCACTTTGTAGGGGGGGGGTGCAGAAAAAAAGCCCCCTTCCCGCCTCCACCTGAGACTCTAGTGGCCACTGGTTGCTAGAGCCGCCTGGCACCTAGCAACCAGTGACGTCATGGCTGTGACTCCCTGGCCCTGCCCATAATTCAAAGTGAAGAAGGATTGAACTTCTCTCTCTCCTCCCTCTCTATCTCCTCCCCTCTCTCTCGCCTCCCTCCCCTCTCCTCTCTCCTCCCCCACCCTCTCTCACCCCCCTATCGTGAGATCTCAGGGGTTCATGCTGAGATTTGTAGTCCTTCAATTCTGGAGGAAGTCACATCCGTTAAAAAGGAAATAGCAAATTTACATAAGAGGGGGAGGGGGCACACAAATTTTAGTCTTGCCTAGGGCAGCACAAAACCAAAATACACCACTGGGTATCACTGCAACATGACAGTGGTAGATGCTGTAAGAAGCCCAAGAGTCCTGACACCATCAGAAGAATAGGCTAAGGTAAGGAAAGAGGGGCTTGTTTCCAAAGGGCCAAAGCCCTAGAAAAAAAAAAAAAAAAAAAAAAAAAAAAAACAACTAAATTACCACTCAGCTAGGCAGAAGAAGAGGCAGAAACCCATAGAGGGGCCGCCCTGTGAAGAAACAAAACATCAGAAAAGGAGCTGTAAGATCAGAAGATTTATCATCTTAATGCATTCTATGCATAAGGATAAAACGCCTTCTGTGTGCAGCAGCCTCCCCTCAGCCCCTTGAATACTTACCTGAACCCCCTCTCTTTCCAGCTATGTCCATGAGTTCTTTAGCTGTCCAGGACTCCCTCCCGATTGGCTGAGACAAGCAGCGGTGCCATTGGCTCCCGCAGCTGTCAATCACAGTTAGCCAATCAGGAGAGAGAGGGTGCGGGGCTGAACGGCAGCTCCGTATCTGAATGGACACAAAGAGCTGGAGCTCGGCTCGAGTGCCCCCATAGCAAGCTGCTTGATGTGGGGATACTCAACAGGAGGGAGGGGCCAGGAGCTCCAGGCAGGGACCCGAGAAGGGAAGGATATAGGCTGCCCTGTGCAGGTAAGTATAACGTTTGTTATTTTTAAAAATGAAGTGCCTACACATCGCCAACAGGTCCAACGGAGGTGCCAAGCTGACCACATGGCCCAGCAGGTCACAAGCCGCGGCCTAAATTTTTTTCGAGGCCTAGCCGCATTTGCACGGATCCTCGGCCCGAGATGCCCAAAGGAAGAGTGGGGACTTCAGCTACTCGCACCGGGGCCTTCCCCCCCATTCGGCCACATGGCCCAGTAGGCCGCAAGCCCCGGCCTAAATTTTTCAGGGTGCCCGGCTGCCAGTACTCGAAAACCAGAGGAGCCGATCACCCAGGGGCAGCGGAGGGGAAGGTGGATGCCCAAAGGGAGGCAGTGGCTGCAGCCATCCTCACAGGGGCCGCTTCACATAGGTTCCGACGAGTAGGCCGCAAAGCCGCGGCCTAAATTTTTGGTCAGAGACGGCCGCGTGCGGCGCGTACCCGTGGATAGTAAAAATATTTGCTCCCCAGCCCAGAGAACATCCCTGCCCTAGTCACCATCCCCCAGGTGGCAGGGAACCCTGCTCAACCCCCCCCCCCCCCCCCCCATTGCACCCCCGGGAAAACCCAGTCAGCAGCAACTGCAACCAACCCCCCTTAAGAGAATGTGGCAAAGCCAGCTCACCACCTCAAGGCGGGGCATAAGACCCACAGTGACAGAGATTTTATAGGGGTTAAGGGGGGAACCCGGGGGTCCGACCATCCCGGGGAGGGGCCCAAGTGCACCCCAAAACCCTCCAGGTGTAGTTGGGGAACAGCTACTTACCACAACAGGAACAGGGTGATCACCGCTCCATTGTAATGTGGGTGCTGTTGGCCAGGAGGAAACGCTGCGACACAGTCCGAAGCCAGTTCGTATGCTTTCTCTCGGGACATTTAGCTCGCAGGCCAGCCCCTGTCCAATGTGGCTATTTTGCGGTCGACTTAGCACGGAGCTGCAGTCTGCACACGCTGGCTAGAATAGGGGGACTCCCAAGGACCTATTTTATCAATTTCTTCACCCAGTCCGGCACGTGATTGTAGTTCTCACAGGAACAAAATAATAAAGAGGAACAAAATCTTTAAAATGAAAAAATTGCCAGGACCAGAGATCCCAGCAAGGAACTAGGTCCTTACTCCTGACTATGCAGTCAAAAACTATAGAGTGCTATAGCTGAGAGTGGGTGTATACCCCCTGAGACTGCCCATAGGCAAAGTCAAGCTTTTTCCTGCCTAGTGGTCTACTTCTGTAGGGGGCAGTATAACCGATGGTTAAGAAGAATCATCAGGAGCTGTGTCCGTCAATGAACAAAAGAGAAATCCAATTATTCTAGTCCTTAACGAGTCCCTAAAAATTAGAAACAATGGCTTTGAAATGTTACTTGGAATTTTCTCAGGGCTTGCTTTTGGAAAACTATTTGTTCCATGTACTCCCACTCTCAAGCACCTGTATTCCACAATTTCTAAGTAAGCATCATTCCTTGTGGGGCACTTAGGATGCAGATTGAGGGGGTTCAGTGTGTCCAGTGTGAAAGAATCATGAGAACCCAACCTTTGAGTTCCTGAGGTATCAGGCAACAAAATGATCAGCTTGCGTTTTTGGTTGAAGAAGGTGGTCAAAAGGCACTGTGTCAATAGCCAGAGGGGAACTTCCGGTAGTGTGGTGTAAGAAAAGACTTAAAAATGTAACATGTAAAGCAATGTCAAAGTTACCCTAATAATAAAAATAAAGCGAGACAATATAAGCTGGGGATAGAAACACTGAAACTGTAGCTAACCCCTTAAGCTGTGCTTTCAGAACTGCTTGTGTGCTTAGCACTGTGGTGTGTCTTTTAGGACAAAAGGAATTCAATCTATAAGCACTACAGATCCAACAAGACATGTACAGCATTGTAAGAAACCCTGTCCTATATCATCCAAGTTGCTGGTCCCATTCGAAGTCCAGGCTTTGCCCATCCCTGTGGGCATACCCCTGAAAAGGGCTTTAGGATCTGGTTGCCATAGGTTATTGAACAAAGCCTGGACCTGGATAGTACCCTGCAGCTAACTCAGTACCAAATGGAATGCGCATCACTTACACTGTAGTACTTTTTTAAATGCCGTCTTATGTCCAAGAGAAGCTTATTGCTGATCAGCGTTGGGTACTCCAAAGGCGAAGAACTGCATTCTGGTTTACTGCATCGGAACAAGCTAGGTTCTATTTGAAGTCCCTGCAACAGAAATAAAACAACACTTATTAAATACACTAAAATATCACAGTAAAAATAAGAAACCTGAGACACATTACACCTAAAATTGTTGTAGTTCTGGGTAGGCACTGGTTAAAGTGATTGTAAAGTACATTTTTGTTTCCTAAAACGAGGTTTGTACTTGCATGCTCTGTGCAATGGTATCAAACAGAGTGGTCTCTAACCTTCTCTCTGGGGTCCCCTGCTGGCACTCTCCATTCCTTCTCTCCTGTGTATACCCCTTTTAGCAAGATATTTGAGAAAGGGGCACATGCCGGGACAAGGTCCACTAGAGCCCAGGGCGAACATGCCAGACTGCCCCCACCCACCGCAGGATGTATGAGCATTGTGTGTCAGCCAAAATCTCCCCACAAAAGCGCTGAGCATTAATTTGCATGCTTATCCCCCAAGCATAAATCCCCCCTCCTCTCAGTATAAATCCGCCCACTGCTGAAAACACCTATCTTAGCACAAATCTCTGACAACCCCATCCCCCCAGCTTAAGCTGCTTGCTGTGGGGGCACTGAACAAGAGGGAGGGGCAAGGATAACAGAAGAGGGACCCAGAGAAGAGGAGAATCTGGGCTGCTCTGTGCAAAACCACTGCAACAGAGCAGGTAAGTATAACATGTTTGTTATTTTTATTGGGAAAAAAATGAGACTTTACAATCACTTTAACCACTTCAACTCCAGAAGGTTTTACCCCCTTAATGACCAGGCCATTTTTTGCGATACCGCACTGCGTTGCTTTAACTGACAATTGCGAGGTCATGCGACGCAGCACCCAAATAAAATTGATGTATTTTTTACCCACAGAGCTTATTTTGGTGGTATTTGATCACCTCTGTGGTATTTATTTTTCCGCTATAAACAACAAAAAAAAAAAAAAAACAATTTTGAAAAAAGAAAAAAAAAATATTTTTGCAAGAACTTACCATAAAATCTTTTTCTCTGAAGATCGACAGACGCAGCTCCACCTAGTAAGCGACTATAGAATTATTCTATCAGGAATAGGCACTAGGCAGGAAAAAAGCTTAAAGTGGAGTTCCACCCATTTTCGTAACTTTAGATCTATGTAATCCCCTTTAACCACTTAAGCCCCGGAGGATTTGGCTGCTAAACGACCAGGGGGTATTTTTTTCCCACAAACAGAGCTTTCTTTTGGTGGTATTTGATCACCTGTGCGATTTTTTGATCACGCGCTATAAACAAAAAAAGAGCGTCAATTTTGCAAAAATAACAATATTTTTCACATTTTTTTATATGAAATTCCCCCCCCAAAAAAAATGTAAAAATCAAAATTTTTTAACATTTTCGGACAATTTGTTTTATGCTACCTATGTTTGGTAAAAAAAAAAAAAAAAAAAAAAAAATCGCAAAAAGCGTATTTTTATTGGTTTGCGCAAAAGTTATCGCGTTTACTAACAAAGGGAAAGATTTCGGTCATTTTTGTTGGTTTTTTTTTAACGCGTAATGGCGGCGATCTGCGATTTTTTTGCGGTACTGAGACATTGGGGCGGACAGATCGGACCCTTGACTGACATTTTCGACACTTTTGGGGTTACCAGTGACATTTCTACAGTAATCAGTGCTATACATATGCACTGTTACTGTAAAAATACACTGGTAGTGAAGGGGTTAACTTTATTTGGGAGGGAGGGGCTGTGTGTGTCCCTAGGGGCGTGCTTTCTACTGTGATTGGCTGTGGCTTGAGCTGTAAGGACACTGATCAACGGATCTACATACTAGATCCGTGTGATCAGTGTCTTTACAGCGAGGAGAATGACAGGCAGCTTGTTTACACAAGCTGCCTGACTTTCTCCCTCTCCCCCGCCGATCGCAGAGTGGCCGGCGTACATCGGGTCCGCCGGTCACACGCGCGGGGGAGGGGGTCCGTGACCGCGCCGCCGGCGGCGCGCGCTCGCTCCCCAGACCCTCCCAGGCTAGTGACGTACCGCTACGTCACTCTGCCTGCGAGGGGCTGACCGCCGCAGTATATAGTCGTGCGGCGGTCGGCAAGCGGTTAAAACGACTTACCAATGGAAACTTTATTTTTTTGCTAGTAAATGCCTTAATTTCTGCTTTATTCCTCCTCTCCTCACTTCCGGGTCCGATCGGCGATGATGTCATTCGGCGATTCGCAGTGTGTGCTGGGATGTATTCCATTCCAGAAATCTCGCAGGAGCTGAGCTGTACTGAGCCGTGCCTGCCCCGCCTCCTCTCAGTGAGTTGTACTCTATGCATTGTATTCAGGACGTGCTCTGCCCCGCCTTCGCCCCGCCTCCTCTCAGTGAGCTCAGTAAGGATATAACGCTTTCAGTCCTCGCTCACTGAGAGGAGGCGGGGCGGAGGCGGGGCAGAGAACGGCCTGAATACAATGCATACAGTACAACTCACTGAGAGGAGGTGGGGCGGGGCAGAGAACGGCCTGAATACAATGCATACAGTACAACTCACTGAGAGGAGGTGGGGTGGAGGCGGGGCAGGCACGGCTCAGTACAGCTCAGCTCCTGCGAGATTTCTGGAATGGAATACATCCCAGCACACACTGCGAATCGCCGAATGACGTCATCGCCGATCGGACCCGGAAGTGAGGAGAGGAGGAATAAAGCAGAAATTAAGGTATTTTCTAGCAAAAAAAAAAAAGTTTCCATTGGTAAAAGTCGTTTTAAAGGGGATTACATACATCTGTGTAATCCAACCTATTAAAAATGGGTGGAACTCTGCTTTAAACACACCTATGGGTGCTGTCCCTGCAGGCATAACCTTACACATCCTGCTATCATCAAACAATTTAGTTGCAAGCAGTGTTTAGAATAGAAAAAAACAATCATTCACTCAGAAGTAGAGGGGCAGGTGGTGCATCTGTCGAACTTCAGAGAAAAGGATTTTACGATAAATTCTTACAAAATCCAGTTTTCTCTATCGCTCATCGACAGACACAGCTTCATCTAGTCAGAGACTATAGGGATGTCCCAAAGCAGTATATACATGAGGGTGGAAAGACAACGCAAACGGAAACTTAACTGCAAAAAAGGCTAAACTTAGCCAACCAGTTAACATGGAGCTCAACCAGGAACAACTGGAGCTCAACCTGAAAACACAATACACCCTCAAAGAGAAACAAAAAAAACAGTTCCCTTTAAACAGCATTCTACTTTGTAGAATTTCATAAATGTATGCACAGACGAGCAAGTTGCCGCCTTGAATACTTGCAGCACCGACGCCTGATGACGAAAAGCCCAAGAGGCACTCAGCGCTCTCATAGAATGTGCCTTTACCAGGGAAAGGAGGAACCTGACCCTTCAGTGAATAAGCCTAAACTACCATCTGCCTGATCCATCGGGATATGATCGCTGCAGACGCAGCCAATCCCTTACGTGATCCTTCGGTAAGGATAAAAAGAGCGTCTGATTTTCTAAGAGACTCAGGGGTCTCCAGATAGACCCTGATCGCCCGAACCACATCCAAAGAGTGCAACACAAACTCCTTAGAATGTCTGGGCTTAGGGCAGAGTGAAGGCAACACAATGTCTTCATTCAGATTAAAATCAGAAACAAACTTAAGAAACGATTGATTAGGTCGAAGTACCCCGTTATCCCTGTGTATCACCAGATAAGGTGAGCGTCAGGACAACGCCGCCAGTTCAGATACTCTGTGAGCGGAAGTGATAGCCACCAAGAAGGCAACCTTCTGAAACAACTTAAGCAGAGAAATCTCCCGAATGTTCTCAAAAGAAGGCTTTTGAAGAACAGATAATATCAGGTGCCACGTGAAAATTAAAAAAAAAAATCAAACAAACAAATTTTCCTATAATAGTGAAGACCGAAGTCCTAGCAGAAAGCTAGTTCCTATTCCCTAAACTAGGCAGAAACAAACTGTTTGATGATAGCGGGGTGTGTGGGGTTATGCCTGCAGGGAAAGCCCCCATAGGTGTGGTTAAGCTTTTTTCCTGCCTAGTGAATATTCCTGATAAGAGCATAACCCTATAGTCTGACTAGATGGAGCTGCGTCTGTCGATGAACAATAGAGAATATATTTTTTACTTTCCGCTAAAAAACATTTCCAATAAAAAATTTTTATAAAAAATTTGCATTTTTTTCATCAATTTAGGCCAATATGTATTCTTCCACATATTTTTGGTAAGAAAAATCCTAAAGTGTATTTTGATTGGTTTGCGCAAAAGTTATAGTGTGTACAAACTATGGGATACATTTATGAGCTTTTTTTTTTCTTTACTGTTTTTACTAGTAATGGCAGAGATCAGAGATTTTTAGCTGGACTGTGACATTGCGGTGTACAAACTTGAGACTAGGTGGCACTTTTTGGGGACCAGTGACACCAATACAGTGATCAGTGCTAAAAAAAAAAAAAAAAAAAAAAAATTACACTGGCAGGAAAGGGGTTAACAAATAGGGGTGATCAAGGGGTTTAGTGTGCTCCTAGGTAGTGCTTTCTATGTGGGCACTGGATATACTAGAGGAAAAGAGACATCTGTGTTTCAGCTTAGCTTAGCTGAAACACAAGATCTCTCTCTTCCTCTGTGACAGAACAGAGATCTACCATGTTTAAAAAGGCAGACCGCTGTTCTATCATTTTCCTGCACGATCGCAGACCCCTTGATTTGCTCCCGCTGTGTCTAATCACAGCAGAAGTGGCGCCCCCGAGAACCAGTGCACAAAATCACGTACAAGTACAAGATTTTGCGCAGCCGGGATGCCCTGCCACAGTATATATGCAGTGGATGGACTGGAAGTGGTTAATAACATTCTCTAATGATAGAACTTCAGTTTCAGGCTTTGTCCTTTCCCATATGGTAAGGGACCACTTTAACCACTTCAATACAGATCACTTTCACCCCCTTCCTGCCCAGGCCAATTTTCAGCTTTTAGTGCTGTTGATGACAATTGCGCGATCATGCAGCACTGTACCTAAACCAATTTATGTCATTTTTTTTACCACAACTCCTGCTCTCTTTTGGTGGTATTTGATCACCACAAGGTTTTCTGTATTTGCTAAACAAATAAAAAGATCGAAACGTTTAAAAAAAAAAAAAACGTTGTTTGTTATAAAATTTTGTTAATAAATATGTTTTTCCCTGCACTGATGAGCACCAATTTATCCCGCACTTACAAGCACTGATGGGGTGGCACTGATGAGGCACTAATGGGCACTGATAGGCAGCACTGATAGATGGTAATGATGGGCACTGGTGGGCGGCACTGATAGATGGCAATGATGGGCAGCACTGATGAGGAGGGCACTGACAGGCTCCCTGAGCACTGATTGGCATCCCTGGTGGCCATGGGTGGACAATGCCAGGTGGCCATGGGTGGGCAATCCCTGGGGGCTCTAGTGGCATCATCAAGGGTCTGCACTGGTAATCAATGCTCCGATTACCAGCACAGACCCCCCTGTCAGGAGAGCCGCCGATCAGCTCTCCTCTACTCACGCCTGTCTGGCGGGAAATTAAGAAAGCTGATCAATAGCCTTTTTCTTTTAGGCCAAAAAATTGGATTTTTGCAATTCCCGTTAAATCCATTTCTCGGAGTTTGACGGACACAGCGCTCCATAAAACATGATTAGAGTGCTACATTGCCTCCTCCAGGAGTACGACTAGGCAGAACAACACACTACTGGCAATGCCAAAGGTCCTCAGCTGGTAAACATAACCCCACTCTGCTCTAGGTAATACGTTTAGTAGCAAGCAGCATTAGTATCAGAACTCTATAGAGGGGTGGGTGCTGTGTCCGGCAAACTCAAATGGATTTTACGGTAAGTAGAAAAATCCCAATTTCTCTTTTGTTCATTGACTGACACATCGCTCCATCAATCATAACTAGTGGAACGTCCAAAAGTAGTGCCAAAAGGAAAGTGAGGGGTGGGGAAAATAATCCACGGTAGACAAAAGAGTCCTTAAAAACGGACACAGGTGCCTTAACCGGGTCACAGGAGGCCCGTCTGAAAAGGCTTAAAGAAAAAACATCCCTCAAGAGGGAACAGCCTCTTAAACAGCAGCCTGCAAAACCTTGCAGCCAAAAGAAGCATCTGCAGATGCCAAAGTATCTACCTTATAGAATTTTGTGAAGGTATGCACAGACAACCGATGAACGCCAACCCACACTCACCAAGAAATGTACGCTTTCCACGTATGATGGTATATCTTGCTGGATGACAACTTCCTCGCCTTCACCAATAGTAGGGATCACTGATTCAGACAGACCTCTATCCCTCAGTACCTGGCTTTCAATAGCGAAGCCATTAAAACCAGCGACTGTAAAGAAAAGGCCACCTTCTGGTATAACGTAAGCAGGGGACTCTACCGAATATTTTCAAAGGGAGGCTTCTGAAGAGCCGAAAGCACCAAGTTGAGATCCCAAGGCGGTAGTGGGGACAGCACTGGTGGAGTCAAATGTCGAACCCCCTCAATAAAAGTACGCACCAGGGTTTGCGTAGACAAGGATCATTGAAAGAAGACCGCCAAGACACCTGGCCCTTAATGGTACTAAAGGCTAATTTCTGCTCAACCCCCGTTGAAGGAAGGTCAAAGACCCCAGCCACAAAAAAAAGTCAGGGTGAACACCAAGCGACTCACACCACAAAATGTACGCTTTCCACGTACGATGGTAGGTTTCCTAGCTTTCAGTAGTGTAGGAATCGCCAACCCAGACAAACCTCTATCCTTCAGCACCTGGCTTTCAACAGCCAAGCCGTCAAAGCAATCGACTGTAAAGCAGGATGGAAGATTGGCCCTTGGGACAGGAGATCCTCCCTGGGAGGTAATCTTCAAGGGGCGTTGGTGACCAGCAGCACCAGGTCGGCGTACCAAGACCAGTGAGGCCAATCCGGGGTGGCTGGAATGACTAGAATTCCTTCTAACTCGATCCTGCGCAAGAATCTCAGGAGAAGCTTGAGAGGAGAGAAGGCGTAAATCAGAAGACACTGGCCTCAGGGGGGGCAACCAGCACGTTTGTGGCGTCCGCTAATGGATCCCGTGACCGCGCCACAAACCTGTGCACCTTCCTGTTTAGCCGAGATGCCAACAGATCCACCTTGGGGGTGCCCCACCGGAGACACAGCTGATGAAACACTTTCAGATGGAGACCACTCTCCTTGGTCCAATGCCTGCCGACTGAGATAACCCGTCTGCCAATTTTCCACCCCTGGAATGTTTAGGGAGGAGAGGGCCGGAACTAAACGTTCTGCCCCCCAAAGAGTGCCGACAACCCCCAGAGCTGCCAATACACGTCTTGTTCCATCCTGGTGATTGACATAAGCCACGGCCGTGGCATTGTCTCATTGTATTCACACGGGACACCCCTGTAGGCGATCCATCCAGTGATTCAGGCACAGCCTGATCACTCGGAGTTCCAGGACATCGATCAGAAGTCTGGACGCTTCCAGTGTCCAAGCTTCCTGAGCGTAGTTCCGATCCAGGACACCTCCCTACCCGGACAGACTGGCATCCGCTGTGGCCACTGTCCAATACATGGGAGAAAAGATTTGCCCTGGAAAAGAGATGGAGAGCGAAGCCACCAGATCAGAGACCATTTTGTTTTTCGGCTCAGCTGGATTTGATTGCCCAGAGACTTCGGACAATTGTCCTATTTGGCCAAGATCTCCCTTTGCCGGGACCTCGTATGGAACTGTGCAAACGGGACCGCCTCGAAGGTTGAACCCATCAGCACCCTCATTAAAGTCTGGAGGGATGACAACCTGCTGGACAGCAAAAGATTAATTGCAGCATGCAACTTCTGGAGTTTGTCCAGAGGAAGGAACACTCTGGGTAGAGCTGAGTACAGAATCAGACCCAGATAGTCCAGTTTTGTGGAAGGAACCAGAGCAGACTTCAGATTTCAGAAGCCCGCTGAACTCCCTCAAAGTCCGTTTAGTGATGTCCACGTTGTCCATAAGAGCAGTAGGAGATTCTAATCGCAAGAGAAGGTCGTCCAGTTAGCCCAGCACTGTGATCCCTCACTGACCTAACAATGCCAGCACCGGGGCCAACACCTTCCACGGCAAAGCGTATGAAGCGTTGGTGACAGACACATATTGGAATGTGTAAGTAAGCGTCCTTTATGTCAATAGAGGCAAGGAAATCCCCCTGATGCAAGGGTGCCAACACCGTGTGAATAGACTTCATTCTGAACTTCTGTACCAGCACAAAGCAGTTCAGGGCCTTGAGATCCAGAATTGGACACACCTTGCCTTCTTTCTTGGGGACCGTGAACAGGTTTGAATAAAACCCCTGAAAACGTTCTGGAGTTGGAACCGGAACAATTGCCCCTTCAAGCAACGGGTCTTGCACCGCCCGAAGAGGGCTTGCAAGCGGTCCGGGGACAGGAGCACATTTGAAGGAAAGAACCTCTCTGGAGGGTAAGAATGGAACTCAATCTTGTAGCCAGACCGTATCACTTTATGGACCCACTTGTCTTGCACCAAGGAGGTCCACGGGTCCAGAAACCAGAAAAGACATCTCCCAGGCACGGATGAGGGCGCACCTTTATGCAGAAGGAGCTTTGCCAGACCAAGGTCGCTTGGATCCTCCCGAAGAGGCCTCGAAGGGATTTGAACCCTTGTCAGCCAATGCTGAGGGACGAAAAAACTTCAGGTGAGCCAAAAAGGACGGGCCACTTCTGCAACGAGGTTCCTTACCATTACTAGCCTGCGGAAGAAAGCTGCACTCCTCCCTCTGTGAGACTCTTAATGAGGTCATCCAGGGTAGCTCCAAACAGGAAAACTCCTTGAAAAGGAAGATCAATTAAGGGTTTTTTTTTTAGCGGTCTGGTACGCAGACCAACATTTGAGCCACAAAACACGCCTAAGGACCACTGCCGAAAGAGACAATCCAGAAATCAGGGGAGCGGCATCAAAAGAGGCATCACAGATAAACTGCAGCCCCTGGACCAACTGGTCCACCAGCTCCGCAAAGGCAGGGGGGACCCTCCAGGTCACAGTGTAAAAGCTTAGCCCACTCAGTCAGAGTTTGTGACACCAGGGCACTGGTGAAGACTGGTCCGAGTGCCGAGCCAGCAAACATGCGGGCCACAGCCTCCGCTTTTCTGTCAGCCAGATCCTTAAAAGCCGGCAATCCTTCTACCGGAATCATGGTTACCTTAATCATCCTACCAGGGGGATCCACCACCGGTGGAACAGGCCAATTCTTAAGGAGGGACTCTTCAAAGGGGTGTATTGGACGTTCCCACTCTTTTGCGACAAATCTGTCAAAATGGGAAGGAAACAAACACCAAAAGGTGCTTCCGCTGCAGCTTCAGCTACGCCCTGCATTTTTAAAGTTTCACGCATAGACACAATCAGTGTGTCTACCAGCGTCTTTCGTGCGCGGCTAAAGGAGTGAAGAAATCACCCTCGCTATCTGAGAACTCAGGGTGCAAGGCCGCAGACACCTCAGGGTGAGCCCCGTCTGCAGAGGCTAGATCAGATTCAGAATCTAAAAGGACAGATGAAGCAGGAGAAGTTCGGGGGGCACTTCTTACTACCCCGCTGCCCAAAGGCCACCTCCATCTGGGACACAAAGGACTCTAGGACCACCGTCAGTGCATCAATATATGGTTGGGACCCAGACAGCAACGCAAGCTCCGAGAGGGGGTCAGGTGGGAAAATATGCTCCAAAGATTCCATGAGGACTAAGGGTACCCCACAAAAGTGCAAAAAGACACTGCCAAGGGACACCCCCACTGTGCTGGTAACACCACCCAATCATAAGCCACAGAGCACCCCCCTGACCCTGCAGCAGGGAGGGAACCCCACCAGGCAGTCACCGGCAGAACCAGGGTTAAAGCACTCCACGTGCGGTGTCCAGGAAGCAGAGAGGCCAAGGAGTCAGAACCAGGGGATAAAGAGGGGCTCCCACAGCCAAAAGTGGCCACCCAGAAGGCTCCACAGTAATGGTTGCCATTCATGTCAATGCCGAACTTATGCAAAATGGCCACCGCGGCTACACAAACATGGCCGCCAGCCGATACAAAAAATGGGCAACAACAAAATAGCAGCCCTGCATGGCTCCCAGGGACCCAGGAGGGATCCCTGGGCACAGGAAAGACACAAAGCAAGGAGGGGCCATGGCAGGAGCCCTCCTACCAGGGAAATCCCCCCCCCCCCCACCTAGACGATCGCCCAGTTTGGACATTTTTACTTAGGGGTGATTCACTTTTGATGCCAGCGGATTAGATATTAATGGCTGTGTGTTGAGTTATTTTGGGGGTGGGGGGAGAGAGACAGCAAATTTACACTGTTATACAAGCTGTACACTCACTACTTTACATGGTTTCAAAGTGTCATTTCTTCAGTGTTGTCACATGAAAAGATATAACATTTACAAAAATGTGAGGGGTGTACTCACTTTTGGGAGATACTGTATATATCTATATATGTGTATATATATATATATATATATATATATATATATATATATATATCAATATATATATATCAATATATATATATATATATCAATATATATATATATATATATATATATATATCATACATACACACACACTAGGCTTGTGACGGTATCAGATTTTCATGCTGCGATTAATTGATTAAGGTTTTGCCACGGTATACGATATTATCACGGTATTCTATTATTAAATTTAAACTATTAAATTTCTACCTCACTTGAATTTCATTGCTGAATTTAGGGGCTTTGGTTCACTTATGCACATTATTATATAGTCAGTCAGTACAGACTCTGTGAACCAGGCCTAAAATAGGTCATCAAGCAGTGTCTGGCCAAACTGGTGATAACTGGTCCTGGCGCTCGGCTCCGATCCGATGGCCTGGTCATTAAGAGGGCAAATCCTTGTGGTCAAGAAGTGGTTAAACCTGAAGGAGGTGTTGTTTATAAATTACTTTACTATTGCTTTAGGCCTGGTTCACATGTATGCGGGTTGGTGGTTCACATTTATGCGGGTTGGCGGTTCACATGTATGCGGGTTGGCGGCCCACATTTGCACAGGCATAGCAGCCCATTGATTTGAACGGGCTGCTATGCCCTCATTTTCCGCAGAAAAAAGGTGCATGCAGCATTTTTTTAAAATTCAGTGGCCTTGAAATCCATCCTGCTTTTGCACCATGCGACTAACCTGCAGTTCCTGCTCTGGCAAGCTTTCTGCATTTTTTGTATACGTGGGCACGGCATTTAAAAACAGTTTGCGTGTGCAGCAACGGCAGGTAAGTCGCATGGTGCAAAAGAAGGATGGATTTCATGGCCACTGCATTTTTTTAAATTCTGCATGCACCTTTTTTCAGCTGAAAACGCAGGCATAGCAGCTCAAGCCCATTCACATCAATGGGCTGCTATGCCTGTGCAAATGTGGGCCCCCAACCCGCATACATGTGAACCACCAACCCGCATACATGTGAACCAGGCCTAAAGCAATAGTAAAGTCATTAATAGATAAAAACACCAGTCCTCCTGCAGGTTTAACCACTTCTGGATCGCAAGGATTCGCCCCTTTAAAGACCAGGCCATCGGATCCGAGCGCCAGGACCAGTCATCACCAGGTAGGCCAGACACTGCTTGATGGCTATATAATAATGTAATGTGGGCTGCTATGCGTGTGTGTATATATATATATATATATATATATATATATATATATATATATATATTAGAGCTGCACGATTCTGGCCAAAATGAGAATCACGATTTTTTAGCTTGGAATAAAGATCACGATTCTCTCACGATTCTCTGTGTAACAAAAAAAAAATTGGGATAACTTTACTGTTACGTTTTTTTTTTTTTTATTCATTAAAGTCTATTAATTGCGTTTGAAAGACTGCTGCGCAAATACAGTGTGACATAAAATATTACAACAATCGCCATTTTTTTCTGTAGGGTCTCTGCTAAAAAAATATATAAAATGTTTGGGGGTTCTAAGTACTTTTCTAGCAAAAAAAAAAAACTGATTTTAACTTGCAAGCAACAAGTGTCAGAAAAAGATCCAGTCTTTAAGAGGTTAAACTTCCTTTCTCCCTGGCAGAGGGAAGGAAAAGATACAAATGTAATCATTTTTGTTTATAGTTAGGTGTTAGCTGTGTGAGTGAATGAGTCATCCAGCTCACTGAAATGTATCAATTCACAAGTCAGACCCAGGAGCAGAGAAACTCTGTATTTTAAAAATGCCACAATAACAATACCGTGGCTATGCAATACAGCGATATATCGAATTACCGAAAACCGGCATATGTCTAACACACACACACACACCAAATGAAGGGGGTACAGGAAATTGTGCGGAGGAAAATCTCCCTCAGGCAAGCTTCCACTAAAACATGAATAAGGGGACGCAGGGTACAGGAAAGCCAGTTTAACCTCGGTAGGAACACAGCATTTTTCTGTAACATAAGGGATTTGTTGAGGAGCAGACGCCATACCGAAGAGGTTAGCCTAAGAGGTAAATGGGGTATATTTTGAGCACCCATATGCCAATGCGGAACACCAACTGGGAACTATCTAGAGGTTCCCATTAACAGAAATGGAGGCACATCTTCATGCAGAAGACTTAACAGAGGGGTTAGATGACCTCTGGCATCAAGGCCTAAGCCTGAGTAACAAAAAAGATGAAGGCCAGCCATATGTGGATCGAAGTTCGGCCGGTTCAGCAGGGACCAGCCTAATTTCAATCCATGTATGCGTATAGAGGTTGTACAGAAGTCTATCTACTAATTTTCTAAAAAAACACCCAGTTGAATTTTTCCTGCTTGATCAGCGCTGCTGACTAAAGCCTGAAAACAATCAGTATATTGTGACAGCAGTGAAGTCTTCCGGACGTTAGAATACAATAGCTCAGAGGGTAGGATCGCCACATCCTCCGCAAATCTTTGTATAGGGAAATAAAGTCAGTTTTTTTCGTTTAACCCACTGGTTGAAAAAAAAATTGATTTTTGACTTACCGTAAAATCCTTTTCTCTGAAGTTCATTGACAGACGCAGCTCCATATTCTTCTTAACCATTACGTTATACTGCCCCCTACAGGAGTAGGACACTAGGCAGGAAAAGTCTTTACCACACGCCTATGGGGCAGTTCTTGGGAGTATACACCCACACACTCTGCTATAGGCATTCAGTTTTGTTGCAGTGTCAGAAGAAAAAAAAAAACCCAACTCCTATAAAGGGGCGGGTGCTGCGTCTGTCAATAAACTTCAGAGAAAAGTATTTTACGGTAAGTCAAAAATCCAGTTTTCTCTATCGTTCATTGAAAGTCGCAGCTCCATATTCTTCTTAACAATTGGGACGTCATAAAGCAGTATTAACATGGAGGGGTGGGAAAACGCAGAAAGGAACGTAATTCCCAAAGGCTAAACTTAGCCAACCAGGTAACATGGAACTCAACCAGGAACAACTGGAGCTCACCTAGAAACAACATACACCCTCAAAGAAACTAAATTCTCTCAAACAGCAGTCTGCAAAACCTTGCGGCCAAAGGAAGCAGCCAAGGATGCCAACACATCTATTAGAATTTTGAGAATGCGTGCATAGACAATCAAGTTGCCACCTTGCAAACTTGTATTACTGACCTGATGGCAAAAAGCCCTAGAAGCACTCAGCGCCCTAGTAGAATGCGGCTTCACAGAGGAAGGTGGAGCCTGACCCTTAAGTGAATAAGCCAGTACCACAGTCTGCCTGATCCATCTGGATATGGTCGCAGCAGATGCAGCCAATCCCTTCCGAGGTCCTTCTGTAAAGACAAAAAGGGAGTCCAATTTCCTGAAAGACTCAGTAGCCGCCAGATAAAACCTAATTGCCCAAACCACATCCAAAGAATGCAAAGCAATTTCTTTAGGATGCTTGGGCTTAGGACAAAGTGAAGGAAGCACAATGTCTTCGTTCGAATGGAAATCAGAGACCACCTTAGGAAGAAAAGACTTGATCGAAGTACCACTTTATCACTGTGAACCACCAGATAGGGTGAACGGCAGGACAGCCCTGCCAATTCAGACACTCTGCGAACAGAGCTAATAGCCACCAAAAAGGCTACCTTCTGTGACAGTGTAAGCAGAAGAATCTCCCTAATGTCTTCAAAGGGAGGTTTCTGAAGGACTGACAGTACCAAGTTAAGATCCCACGGAGGTAACGGGGACCGTACCGGAGGAGCCAAATGGGGAACTCCTTGGATAAATGTGCGGATCGAAGAATGCGTAGCTAATGGAAGTTGAAAAAACGCCGCCAAGGCCAACACCTGGCCCTTAATATTACCCAAGGCCAACTGCTGCTTAACCCCTCTCTGGAGGGAGGCCAATATTCTAGCCACTGAAAATGAGCGTGGATGCACCTTAATCAATTCACCCCATGCGATATACATTTTCTATGTACGACGATAAATCTTGCTAGAGGTAGATCTCCTAGCCTTCAACAGTGTAGGAATCACTAAGTCAGAACTACCCCTACCCTTCAATACCTGGCCTTCAACAGCCATGGAGTTAAAGCCAGCGACTGTAAAGCAGGATGGAAGATTGGCCCTTGAGGACAGCAGATCTTCCCTGAGGAAGTCTCCAAGGAACATCGGCGACCAAATTTACCAGATTGGAGTACCAAGACCAGCGAGGCCAGTCTGGAGCCACTAGAACAACTGGAATCCCTTCCACCTCTTTTCTGCGCAGAAGCCTCGGCAGAAGTTTTAGCAGAGGAAATGCATAGATCAGCCGATACTGACCCCAAGGAGACACCAGTGCTTCTGTGGCGTCGGCCAGAGGATCCCGAGACCTAGCCACAAACCTCTATACTTTCTTGTTGAGCTGAGAGGCTAACAGGTCCACATCAGGTGTTCCCCACTAGACACAGCAAGTTTAACACCTCCAGGTGAAGGGACCATTTCCCCCCCACCCCCGATCCAACACCTGATGACTCAAGTAACCCGCCTGCCAATTTTCCACTCTGGGGATATACACGGGGACGGCGGCTGGAACAAAGTTTTTTGCCTATTTTAGGATCTCAGCCACCTACCGGGCCGCAAGAACACTCTTGGTGGCCCCTTGATGATTGACGTAAGCCACTGCCGTGGCACTGTCTGATTTAATCAGAACCGGACAGCTTTGCAGACGATTTTTTCAGTGAGTTTGTTATACCTGAAGGGTTTCACATGTACTGTTACTTTAAGGTTGGCTCCACCCAGGAGTAATGACAAGGGTTAAGGGGCAGAGTGGCCATCTTAGACACATGTAAGAGATGCATTGATATACGGAGCTGTCCTGTAATGCATGTTGGAGTGTACAGTGAGTACTGAATAAACATCTGTTGTTCCAGATCAGAGTCCTGTGTCTCTCACAACACGGAGAATATAACAGTGGTGACGAGGATGGGATTTACAAGCTTACTATCCGTGTGAGAAAATAAAGAAAGAAAAAAAAAAAAAACCTCTGGATTGTCACCTGGATACAAACACCCACAGAGCCCAGCAGGAAAATGTCATTGATCGGGACAATAAGTGAATTTGATGGAGAACAGACATGCTGGAGTTCCTGGGTTGAGAGACTGGAACAGTATTTTGGTGCAAATGCCATCCCAGGCGACAGGCAAGCAGCAGTATTTCTGACAGTGGTTGGTGCTAGGACATATGACACTCTTCGGGATCTCCTTTTCCCTGAAAAACCAGCAACTAAGGTCTGAATCGCCCTCTGCAACTTTAGCAGCTTTTCCAGAGGGAGAAACAACCTCACTGAGTCCAGAGTCAGTCCCAGTTAATGCAGTTTGAAAGATGGGACCAGAGCATATTTTTTGATATTGATGTTCCAACCAAACTCTTGCAGAGTTAGTACTGCGATTGACAAGTTACCCAACAGGACTGAATGGGAGTATGCTCTTAAGAGGATATTGTCCAGGTACCCCAGTACCACAATCCATAGCAGTAATGCCAATATCGGAGCAAACACCTTGATGTGGACCCTGGGAGCGTAGGCGAGACACCAAAGGGTAACGCCACAAATTGATAATGCTCCTCTCTTACAGTGAAACGAAAAAAACCGCTGGTGTCCAGCGTAAATAGGGATGTGTAGATATGCGTCCTTGATATTGATAGAGGCCAACAAGTCCCCTTGGTGTAGGGACGCCATTACCATGCAAATGGACTCCATTTGAAACTTCTGTACCCGCACAAAGCGATTTAAAGCCTTGAGGTCCAGTATTGGACATACCTTGCCTATTACCTGGGAACAGTGAACAGGTTTGAATAGAGCCCGGGGAAAGCGTTTCCGAGGGGGAACCGGCACAATCATCCCTTGCGACAGCAGATCTTGTACCGCCTCTCGTAGATCCCTTAGCTGATCTGGAGATAGGTGTAGATTGGATGGAAAAAATCTGTCCTGACGGTCGAGACCTGAATTCGATCTAGTAAAGCGATCGGATCAGTTCATGAACTCATTTGTCCTGAATCAATGAGGTCCACGGTTTCGGAAAGAAACAAAAGGCGTCCCCCCCACTTCAGTTATTGGTGAGGGCGCTCCTTCATGCAGAGGGGGACTGGTCTGCAGATCTGGAGGGGCCTACTCTCGGCTTAGCCAACCACGTCTTCTTGGAACCCCCAGATCTAAATGGCTTAGATCCTTTCTCCTGCGTGCCGGAGGTACGAAAGGGCTGCCTGTGTGCTGAAAAATAAGGACCCTGTCTGAAGCAGAGAGTTCCCCTTAGCAGACTGAGGAAGAAGAGTTCTCTTCCCACCTGTAAGCTTTTTGATAAATTCATCCAACAAAGAACCAAATACGGTCCCCTGTAAAGGGGAGATCTGACAGAGCCTTTTTAGAAGCCTGGTCCGCAGACCACATTTTTAGCCACACCATGCGTCTTATGGTCACCCCTACCACAGAAATTCTAGCCGCGGGGGGGTCACATCTAAAGATGCATCACATATAAATAGTAAGGCTTGGACTGTTTGGTATGTTAGCTCTGCAAGGTCCGAGGGAACCTGTTCTGCTTCCAGATGACTTTTTAGTAGTTTTGCCATTTCCGTTATGGTCTGGGACACCAGAGTGATAGCAAAGACTGGTCTAAGTATTCAATCTGCTATCAGATGTAAGTGGGAGGACAGAGTCTCAAACTTCTATCAACGGGATCTTTAAAGACCAGGGACTCCTCCACCGAGACCACAGTAGATTTGTTCAGTATGGAGACTGGATGGTCCACCTTGGGTGTAACACTGTAAACATATGAGATCATCTCTCATCACCAGCTCTCCTTCCTCACATAGAGACTGCAGTGTGAGGAAGGAGAGAGCCGATCAGCAGTTCGGGGTCAAAGAAAAATGTAATCAGGGCACTGATCACCAGTGCCCTGATTACAACAAAGGTAAATAAAATAAAATGTGCCCACAATCAGTGCCCATAGTGCTGCCAGTCAGTGCCCATCAGTGCCTGCTCATCTAGGCACTGATTAGCACTGACTGGCAGAACTGTGGGCACTGATGGTGCTGCTCATCAGTGCCGCCCGTCAGTGCCACCCGTCAGTGCCACCTCTCAGTGCCCAGCAGTGCTGCCTCTCAGTGCCGCCTCTCAGTGCCCAGCAGTGCCGCCTCTCAGTGCCACCTCTCAGTGCTCATCAGTGTCACCCATCAGTGCTCATCAGTGCCGCCTATCAGTGCTCATCAGTGCGGCATATTAGTACCTCCTCATCAGTGCCACCTCATCAGTGCCACCTCATCAGTGCCCATAAGTGCCACCTCAGTGCCCATCAGTGCCGCCTCATCAGCGCACATCAGTGAAGGAGAAACATTTATTTATTTTCAAAATTTACTCGCAGAAAATAAGGAAAACTTTTTTTTTTCAAAATTTTCTGTCTTTTTTCTTTTTTTTTTTTGTAAGAAATAAAAAACCCAGAGGTGATTAAATACCACCAAAGGAAAGCTCTATTTGTGTGAAAACAATGATAAAAATTTCATATGGGTATAGTGTAGCATGACTGCGCAATTGTCATTCAAAGTGTTCAAGTGTTCAAAGAGCGCTGAAAGCTGAAAATTGGCCTGGATGGGAAGGGGGTGAAAGTGCACGGTAGGCAAGTGGTTAAGGTGTCCCCACTGTTCAGTGACAAGTTTGTCAAAAAGTTCTGGACAAGGGAAAACCTTGCCCAACTTCTGGGAGTTGAGTATGCCGATGGACACCAGCACCCTTGACGCTGTAGAATCATCTGCTCCCACCATCAAAATCGCCACCCGCAGGGCTCCACTGTCATGGTCTCCGCTATTTTCAATGGCAAATCATAGCAAAATTGCTGCTGAACTACACAAATATGGCCGCCGTGTAACAAACACACAAGCTATAACAAAATGGCGACATCACGAGGCATACAGGGACCAAGGATTGGGAGACCAGGCCTCAAGGACAGATCCAGCCAGGCCGGGGGGGCCCTGGCAGGAACACCCACCAGGTACAACCACCCCTCGAACAATCGATCACCAGGTTGTCGGCGGCACACATTCCCCCCCCCTCCACCCCCCATCGCCAGTCAGCGCCCTGCACCCACCCCAGGAAATTGGCCAGACCACCCAAACAGCCCCAGCGTATGGGTGGGGGGGGTGGTTTTAGGACGAGGGACTCTGCAAGGGGGAGGTGCCTGCGGGAAGGAGGGGAACCCCGAGGTCCGAACGTCCCAAGAGGGGCCCACGTCCACCCAAAAACCCTCCAGGGGGAGACAGCTACTTACCATACCAGGAACCAGATGGGCACCTCTCCAGACAGAACACCTCGCCATTGAAATGGGAGGGGGGCTGTCGGCCAGGAGGAATGCTGCGATCCGGGCCGAGACCCAGTCGTATGTGACCTTGTGAGACGTTTAACCCGCAGGCCAGCCCCCATCCAGGGGCTATGTCGCGGCTGACCTAGCTTGGAGAAAAGGTCTGCGCACGCTCACTAGGCAGACTGGGATGTCCTCTGGATCTGGTTATCCAGCCTGTCGTCCAGTCCGGCAGTTGACTGTAGATCTCACAGGAAAAATCCAGGAGGAAAACAATTCCTATCTAAAAAATGTTTCCAGGACCAAAGATCCCAGCAAGGAACTAGGTCCTTACTCATGACTAGGCAGAAAAAAAACTAAATGGCTATAGCAGAGAGAGAGGGAGTGTACCCTTGCCTTGGGTGTAGCCAGAATTTTTTTTTCTGCCTAATGTCCTACTCCAGTAGGGAACAGAATAACTCAATAGTTATGAATACCAGGAGCTATGTCTGTAAATAAAAGTGTTCACACCACATAATGGGCATAAAAACCGATGTGAAACATGTCTCTGCAAGTGAAATTTGTGTGGTTTTCCCATCCATTTTCATGCAGGTAGGTATGGTGTGAAGAACAAACCCTTAATGTTAAAAATTTTAACAAACATTGACATGTTCAGTACCAGATTCGAAAATTGTGTTGATTTTTCAAAACTTTAAATGTACAGAATATTGGCACCATATCGGCTATCAGCCCGAAAGGTGACAGAAAAATCAGTAATGGCCTTGAAAAACGGATACTGGTCGATCCCAAATTAGTACCCAGTTATATTGTGTACACCTAGGGAAGAATCCGGGCCTTTTTTTTTTTTTTTTAAAGAAACCTACTGAGTTTGCCAGAACCATTTCTGGAGGGAGTCTATTCCACATGTTCACAGCTCCTGTGAAAAAAAACTATAAAAATAGATTTTTGTAGGATCTTACCGTAAAATCTCTCTGATGTCCATTGACAGACGCAGCCTCATCTTCATGAGCTGTGTGGGTTATGCTGCCACCTGCAGGAGTAGTCTAGGCAGTACATTAGTACAATGTTTACATACACACGCCCACGGGGCTGTCCCTGCAGACATAACCTTCACAGACACAGCCCAACAAATCAGCTTAGTTGCATCAGAGGGGTAAGTGCTGCGTCTTGTCAATGGACATCAGAAAAAATGAATTTTCGGTAAGACCTTACAAAAATCTTATTTTCTCTATTGTCCATTGACAGACGCAGCCTCATCTTAATGAACTGTGTGGGGGGCATCCCAAAGCAGTATAGGCATGAGGGGTGGGAAAAACGCAACCAGAAAGTAACGAAAATTTAAAGGGCCAAACCTAGCTAACTGGGTAACATGAAGCTCAACCAAACAACATGAGCTCACCCAGGTAAATGATCCCTAAGAGAAGAAGAAAAAAATATTCACTTATGAAACAGCAGCCTGTGAAACCTTGCGGCCAAAAGAGGCATCCGAAGAGGCCAACCTATCCACCTTGTAAAATTTAGTAAAGGTGTGTACAGACGACCAAGTCGCTGCCCTACAAACTTGTAGAACAGATGCCTGATGACAAAAAGCTCAAGAAGCACTCTGCGCTCTAGTAGAATGCGCCTTCACAGGGAAAGGAGGCAGCGGATGCAGCCAAACCTTTGCGAGGACCATCTGGAAGGACAAAGAGTCCGACTTTCTAAAGGACTCCGTAACCGTCAGATAAACCGTTATCGCCCGAACCACCTCCAGAGAGTGCGAGGCAATCTCTTTGGGATGTTTAGGCTTAGGACATAAGGAAGGCAACACAATGTCTTCATTAAGATAAAAATCCAACACCACCTTAGGGAGAAAAACGGAATTTTTGTAAAATCTTACCTGTAAAATTCCTTTCTCTGAGTCCTCCGACAGTCGCCGCCTCTTCATATTCGTCACATATGGGGTATTAGACTTTGCTCCGAAGGAGTAGCTAGGCAACAGAATATGTTAACAATAAAGCTTTAACATATCCCACCCTCAAGGGGTGGTCCCCTCAGTCAATACCCTCCTACTTCCTGCAACCATATCTCAGTTTTAGTGGAATAGCAGTAGAGTATACATTCAAACCCCAAAAGAGGGGCGGGGGCGGGGGCGGCGACTGTCGGAGGACTCAGAGAAAGGAATTTTACAGGTAAGATTTTACAAAAATTCCGTTTTCTCTTACGTCCTCCGACAGTCGCCGCCTCTTCATATTCGTCACATATGGGGACGTCCCAAAGCAGTGCAAACATGAGGGGTGGGAAACGCATCCGCGCCGAAAGGCAACGCAGTCTCCACATCAAAGAAAGGAACCTTACCAAAGGAAGGAAACCAGCTGGGCAACAGCAAAAATAAGTGCTCAACAGGAGCAACAACCCAGGAAAAGACAAAAAACCAGGGGATACAAAACTTATCCCAACAGCCAGGAGTCCCCAACAAGGGACCCTAGGGAACAGCCGCACTAAGAACCTTGCGGCCAAAGGAAGCATCCGCCGATGCCTGAACATCTACTTTGTAGAATTTTGTGAAAGTGTGTACGGTCGACCAAGTCGCCGCCTTACACACCTGGGCTACAGAAGCCCCATGACGACAGGCCCAAGACGTACTCAGAGATCTAGTAGAGTGCGCCTTCACAGGCACAGGGGGAACCTTCCCCTGCAAGGCATAGGCCTGTTCAATGGTCTGCCTGATCCATTTGGCAATGGTAGAGGCGGAAGCCGCCATGCCCTTCCGAGGACCCTCTGGAAGAACAAACAAGGAGTCCGTCTTTCGAAAAGACTCAGTCGATTTAAGGTAAACCCTAATCGCCCGAACAACATCCAGAGAATGCAATCTCACCTCCTTTGGATGTTTAGGCTTCGTGCACAACGAAGGCAAAACAATATCCTCGTTAAGATGGAATTCCGAAACTCGTTTCGGCAGAAAAGAAGGATTAGGTCGCAAGACCACCTTATCCAAATGAACAACCAGGTACGGAGACTTGCAGGACAAAGCCGCCAGTTCCGACACTCTGCGAGCCGAAGTGATCGCCACCAAAAAGGCGACCTTTTTGGACAACATAGACAACGAGATCTCCCTGATCTGTTCAAAAGGAGCACGTTGTAACACAGATAGGACTAGATTCAAGTCCCAAGGGGGCAAAGGATCCCTCCTAGGAGGAACCAGATGCCGCACACCCTGAATAAAAGTGCCAACCAAGGAGTCGGAAGCCACGGGACGTTGAAACAGAACGGCCAGCGCAGACACCTGACCCTTTATCGTAGCCAGCGCCAAACGCTGATCGACACCCGTCTGAAGGAAAGACAGCACACGGGAAACCGAGTACGTGCGGGGTGAAAACCCCCTGGACTCACACCAGGCAAAATAGGCCTTCCAAGTACGGTAATAAACCTTTCCCGAGGAAGACTTCCTCGCGTTGATCAAGGTATGAACAACCTCTGGAGAGAGACCCTTCTCCTTCAGGACCTCGGTCTCAACAGCCAGGCCGTCAAAGCCAGCGACTGTAAAGCAGGATGGTAAATCGGTCCTTGAGACAGTAGATCGTCCCGAAGAGGCAGACGCCAGGGGGCGTCGACCGCCAGATTCACGAGGTCTGCGTACCATGACCGGCGAGGCCAGTCCGGTGCCACAAGAATCACCGTGCTGCGTTCCGAGTGTAACCTGCGAAGGAACCGGGACAGCAACTGAATCGGTGGAAACGCGTACATCAGCCTGTACTGATGCCACGGGGCCACTAACGCGTCCGACGCGTCTGCCCGAGGGTCGCGCGTCCTTGCCACGAACCTCTTCACCTTGTAGTTGAGGCGAGACGCGAACAGGTCCACATCTGGAAGACCCCACTTCGCGCACAACATCTGGAAGACAGCCGGATGGAGAGACCATTCCCCCTGATCCAGGGTCTGGCGACTCAGATAGTCCGCCTGCCAGTTCTCCACTCCCGGAATGTGAACCGCCGTTATCGCCGGGACATGAGTCTCGGCCCAAGACAGAATGTCGGCCACTTCTCGAGCCGCTCGGGCACTCCTGGTGCCCCCTTGGTGGTTGATGTAGGCCACCGCCGTGGCATTGTCCGTCTGCACCCGAACCGGGCAGCCCTGCAGCCGGTCCGTCCAGCGATGAAGACAGAGCCTTATCGCACGCAATTCCAGAATGTTGATCGGGAGGGAAGACTCCCCCTCCGACCAGGTCCCCTGGGCGGACAGAACGCCCAGAACACCACCCCAGCCCGACAGGCTGGCATCCGTGGTGATTATCGTCCACGAGATCGGACGAAACGACTTGCCCCCGGACACCAACGGGGACTGGAGCCACCACAGAAGGTTTTCCCTGGTGCGATAACTCAACGAGATCTGAAGATCCAGAGATTGAGGTCGCCCGTCCCACTTGGACAAGATCTCCGCCTGGAGACCCCGCGTGTGAAACTGCGCGAAAGGAATCGCCTCGAAAGCCGAGACCATCAATCCCAGACATCTCATACACGTCCGCAGAGACGAGTTCGGAACGTCCCTGAGGGACCTGACTTCCTCCTGAAGAGTCCTGAGTTTGTCTTCCGGCAGGAAGACCTTCGCCTGCACCGAGTCCAGTATCATTCCCAGATAGGGAAGACGAACCGACGGACTCAGTGTCGACTTTGGAACATTTATCGTCCAACCGAACTCCTGCAGAGTTTGCATCGTGACAGACAGGTCCTTCTCCAGACCCTGACTGGTCGCAGACCGAATCAGAATGTCGTCCAGATACCCCAGGACAGAAATGCCCTGGGCCCTCAATAATGCCAGAACCGGTGCAAGCACCTTGGTGAAGACCCGCGGAGCCGAGGCGAGCCCAAAGGGCAACGCCACGAACTGGTAGTGATCCTCCGCAATGGCAAATCGAAGGTATCTCTGATGACCCTCGAATATGGGGATGTGAAGATACGCATCCTTCAAATCGATGGAGGCCATGAATTCCCCCGGAACCAGGGCAGCCACCACCGAGCGCAGGGATTCCATGCGGAACTTGCGAACCCGCACAGAGCGGTTCAGAGCTTTCAAGTCCAGAATCGGACGAACCTTGCCCTCCTTTCTGGGCACGGTGAACAGATTGGAATAAAACCCCCGAAATCTGTCCCGATGAGGCACCGGAACCACCACTCCCTGAGCCCTCAGGTCCCGCACCGCCAGGTGCAGATCCCGCAGGCGCTCTGGAGACAGTTGTAGATTTGAGGGAAAAAATCTGCTCTCTGGCCGAGAGAGAAACTCGATCTTGTAACCAGATCGAACGATTTCCAGAACCCATCTGTCCCGCACACGGGCCAACCAGGGCTGAAGAAAACCGAGCAAGCGTCCCCCCACCCCAAAACTGGGTGAGGGCGCCCCTTCAGGCCGAACTGTTATGGACCGCAGGTCCGGATTGGCCGGACTTCTGTTTCCCAGACCAGGGTTTCTTCTGAGAGCCCTGGCCTTTGAACGGTTTGCCCTTGTAGTGCGGCCGAAAGGCACGAAAGGACCCCTGAGGGGGCCGAAAATTCGCATGCTTCTTCCCAGAAGCCCCCTTAGCCTTGGGGAAATGGGGCAAGAGAGTGCTCTTACCCCCGGTGATCCCCTTAATCAACACATCCAGGGACTCCCCAAAAAGGCGAGACCCATCATAAGGCAGATTGGCTAAGGTTTTACGTGAAGATTGGTCCACCGACCAACATTTCAACCAAACCAGGCGGCGAGACAACACCGCCACGCTGTGCACACGTGCAGCCAACGGAATCAGGTCCAGGTCCGCATCACACAGATACATGACACCCTGGTGGATCTGATCCACCATGTCCAGGGTCGCCGCCGAGGCCGAATCGGCCACTAGGACGCGCCTAAGCATCTGCGTCCAACTTGCGATCGCCTGGGCCGCCATGAGAGAAGCAAATAGAGCCTTAAGCATAGAACCCGTAACAGAATAAGTATGATGGGCAAGAGACTCCAGTCTCCTATCCGTGGCATCACGGAAAACAGGGGATCCCTCTGCAGGAATCGCAGTGGCTTTGTTCAAAACCGCAATTGCATGATCCACTGGTGGAGGCACACACCACCGTTCATCAGTGGCAGGGGAGAAAGGATAACGCAGCTTGAATTTACTTGGTACCGCAAAAGGCTTGCGCAGATCGCGCCATTGATCCTTAACAGCGCGCTGAAAATCAGCATTGCAGGGAAAAACCTGCGGCGTCCTGCGTTTTCTCTGCGTCCCATAAGCCGCCAAGGCAGCGGGGGGACACACTTCGTCCTGCAAACGTAGCGTCTGCTTAATGGAAGCAATCAACTCATCCATGATTGCAAGCTCTTCAGGCGAGCCAGGGGGAGAATTATCAACCCCCTCAACCTCAGCCTCTACCTCAGACCCCACTAGATCAAGAGAGGAGCGGGACCCCGATAGGGGGGTCCCTGCCAGAACAGCCCCATCACCTTCACCCTCAGAATCGGAGGACAGAGCAACTCTGGGCCGTTTAGTAGATTGAGCAGCCACCAGCATTTGCACCTGGGCAGCAAGGCCAGCCACAATAGTGGCTAAATCCCCCCCTGGGGGGGAAACAGCGGTCCCCTGGCTTTCCACCAATACTGTGGGAAACTTGCCCTCCTGAGAATCCATTGCCCCTGTACGCCAGACAACCAAGGGTTAACTGCCCCCTTTCAGCAAGCGCGGTAAGCGCAGCCCACCGCACACACTCAGGCACAATGAGACCCCCACAGGGAATATACAGACTGAATACAGGCAATGGACAACAGGAATAGAAGGATAAAACCTGAGGAGACCCCGCTGCTGCTGCTGCCTCGACCGGTGTTCCAGGAAAAAGGAAGTGATGCTGCCAGGGCGCTCTATGTAAGCCTATGGAGGCTACAAGAAAATGGCCGCCGTGCATGTAAACCATGCGGCCGGAGCGGGCGCCGGTAAAATGGCGTCGTTTGGCGCCGAAATCGCCGCTCCACAGTGCATAAAAACACGCACAATTTCATCCCATTATATGGATACATGTTAGATCGCCGCAGCGATCGCTGTATATGCCCCAACATGCCATTAAAAACATGCCCCACAGCACACAGCTTCCCACACTGCCCAGCCTGACACACACAGTGTCATACAGCTCCCCCCCCCCCCCTTGCAGCCCACAGCATGCAGCCGAGAGATAGGGAGACAAGCAGTGTGATTTAAAGGCAGGTTACACAGTCCCAGACTGAGACCCCCCCCAGACAGACAGGTCCCCACATAGACACACTTACCTCATATGGCGTGGGGAACCCGCACAGGCGAACAAGCCGCTGCACATGAGGCAGGGAGAGTCGCAATTCAAGACGCACACAATGGCGGTTAAGAAACCGCACAGCGTCCGGTGAGGTAGCCACCTCACCAAACATCCCTGCACCGAACAGGGATGGGTCGTTCACCGTGCCAGGAGCGTTACCTGGCTGAACGCTCGATGGCAGACTGGGAAGCCACTGACCCACGACCTGCGATCAGGGGGATCAGCCCGAGACCCAGTCCGCATGATCCTCTTCGTCCGAAGAACTAACTAATGCTGACAAAAACAACAGCTAAGTAAAGGTAGAGAAAAAACTCAAATAAAATATTAAAAAGAAGAAAGAGTCTGGGACAAAAAGTCCCAGCACAGAGAGAGCCAGCCACTCCTGACAAGCTAGACATTAAAACTGAGATATGGTTGCAGGAAGTAGGAGGGTATTGACTGAGGGGACCACCCCTTGAGGGTGGGATATGTTAAAGCTTTATTGTTAACATATTCTGTTGCCTAGCTACTCCTTCGGAGCAAAGTCTAATACCCCATATGTGACGAATATGAAGAGGCGGCGACTGTCGGAGGACGTAAGAGAAAGATGGTTTGGGCCGGAGGACCACTTTATCCCTGTGGATCACAAAATAAGGAGAACAGGATAGCACCAACTCAAACTGCGAGCAGAAGTAATAGTAACTAGGAAGGCAACCGTCTGACAAGGAAAGCAGAGAAATCTCCCTAATATTCTCAAAGGGAGGCTGTTTAAGAACAGACAAAATAAGATTGAGATCCCATGGTGGTAACGGGGAATCTCCTCAGAGCTGCCAAATGACACACCCCCTGGATGAAAGTGCGAATCAAGCCATGAATAGCCCACGGATGTTGGAAGCAAATAGCCAAGTCCGACACCTGGCCCTTGATAGTACCCAACACCAAGCGCTGCTCAACCTAGCTACAGAAAACAAGTGAGGGTGCAGTAGCAGTGATTCACACCAAGAAATTTACGATTTCCACGTACGATGATATATCTTCCTGGAAGTCGACTTCCTGGCCTTCCAAAAAGAGTCGGAATCACTGAGTCAGAGACCTCCTTCCTTTAACACCTTGCTTTCAATAGTCAAGCCATTAAAGCCAGCGACCGTAAGGCAAGATGGAAGATCAGTTCTTGAGATAGTAGATCTTCCCGTAGAGGAAGACGTCATGGAGAATCCAGAAAAAAAACAACATGTACTATTTGCATTTAACACTTGTATATGTTTTCCAATAACGTTTTTCTATTTTATATATACGCACATTTGTTATTTCTATGAGTGCCTGTAAAGTCCCACAACCAGGGGAAAAGTTTCTTTCAACCATGGAGAATCCACAACCATTTTTATCAGTTCTGCGTACCAAGACCGCCATGGCCAGTCTGGTGCCACCAGAACGACCAGAATGCCTTCCATCACTACCCAGCGAAGAAACTGTGGCAGGAGCACAAGCGGAGGAAAGGCATAAATCAGCCGATACTGGCTCCAAGGTACCACCAGAGCATCTGTGGCGTCGGCTAGAGGATCTCGAGAATTGGCCACAAACCGCTGAACTTTTCTGTTGAGACAGGACGCAAACAGATCCACGTCCGTAGTCCCCCAAACACGTAGGAGGAGATGAAACCCCTCCGGATGAAGGGACCATTTCCCTTGATTCAACAGCTGATGACCAAGGTAATCCGCCTGCCAATTCTCCACACCCGGAATGTGGACTGCGGAAAGAGCTGGAACATTGGCATCCACCCAAATCAGAATCTTGGCCACCTCCTTGGCGGCCAGAGCACTCTTTGTGCCCCCTTGATTGATGTAAGCCACGTCCGTGGCATTGTCAGACTGAATCTGAACCGGAGAGCCACGTAGCTTACGTGTCCAGTGAAGCAGGCAGAGCTTAATCACTCTCAGCTCCAGACTATTGATTGGCAAGGAAGCCTCTTCCATCGCCAAAGTCCCCTGGGCACAAAGCTTCCCCATCACTCCACCCCAGCCTGACAGGCTAGCATTCGTGGTGACCACTGTCCAAAACACTGGCAGGAAGGACTTGCCCTGGCACAGGACAGGAGACTGGAGCCACCAAGAAAGAGCCGTCTTTGTAAGATGGCTCAAGCGAATCTTCTGGTCCAACGACCGAGGATCTCTGTTCCATTTCGCCAGAATCTTCTTTGTAAGGGTCTCGAGTGACCTTGGTAAATACTCTGGGAGCCAAGGCGAGATCAAAGGATAACGCCACAAATTGAAAATGCTTCTCTGCCACTGCAAAGCGGAGGAATAGCTGGTGTCCCTCGAAAATGGGGACGTGGAGATATGCATCTTTGAGATTGATGGAGGTCAGAAAATCCCCCTGATTCAATGATGCCATCACTGACCAAATGGACTCCATTTTAAAACTTCTGCACCCGCACAAAGCGGTTCAGAGCCCTGAGGTCCAGAATTGGGCGCACCTTGCCCTCTTTTCTGGGCACAGTGAACAGGTTTGAATAGAAACCTTGAGAGCGTTCCTGCTGAGGAAACGGCACAATCACCCCTTGAGACAGGATATCTTGCACAGCCTCCCACAGAGCCTTCAAACGCTCTGGAGACAGGTGAAGATTTGACTGAAAAAACCTGTCCCCTGGCCGGGACCAGAATTCGATCTTGTACCTGGAACAAAGCAGTTCGCAAACACAATCGTCCTGAGTGAAGGAAGTCCAGGGTTCCTGAAAGAAGCGCAGGCGTCTCCCCACCCCTGAGTCGGGTGAGGGCGCCCCTTCATGCTGAAGATGACTTGTCAGTGTAACGCAACTTCAACCCACACTGTACTTGTGCACTCCCGTTAGTATACGGCTTCCTACAGTCTTGAACATATATACCAGATTTTCCAGCCGCCCTACATACAAAACTAGCCGACAACTTGGCTTGTACTGGAATCACAGTTTGTTGAGCAGTCACACAGAATTTAGATACAGCATGACCCCCTCCCCTTCCTGATCAGATTACCACACACAGGTCAGGGGTTGCCTGATTACATTATCACATGCATATGAAATTGTATACAGAAATAGATTTAACCTGAACTAATTAGCAAGCAATCTGGACAGAAACAATGTGAGGTCATTGACATTTAACAATGAAATAGACAGACTTAACACAATCCACATCACACCTCAATAGGCAGACAATAAGGAGAGCCTGCCAGTGACAGTTTGTCAGTCTCCTACATTGAAGTACATGGAATACGGAGTCACAGACTTCATGGCAACAGGCTATAGGTCTCACAGTGTAAAGTGGGATTAAATCTTCATATTTCTTGAGATATGGTTGATAAATATTACTCTCCCATTTGAAGTTATCCAAACCATTTTCTCAGTGTCCATTAAGTATCTGTCTTTCACTACCAGTGATGGTGAGTACCGTCAAAGTCAGCAGTACTTGACTGGCCGGCCTTGGGCTTTTCCCAATGCGTTTTAACCCCTCCAGAAGCTCTGAAAGGCTTACCTTTTTCCTGCACCCCGGAGGTACAAAAAAACCGCTTGCGAGCAGAAAAAGAAGGACCCCGCTTAGTACAGGGAGTCTTACCCTTGGAGGATTGAGGAAGAAGAGTACTCTTCCCGCCAGTCAAGCCCTTGATCAACTCATCCAATGAGTCGACAAACGCTCTCCCAGAAAGGCCTTCTTAAAAGCTTGGTTAGCCAAACCAGCTCTTTAGCCAAACTGTGTGTCTCAAGCCAATGCCCACGGCTGACACCCTAGCCACCAGGGGAGCCACATCCATAGACACATCACACAGGAACACCAGAGCCTGGATCATCTGTTCCAACAGTTCCAGCTGTTCTGGAGGAACAGTCTTAGGGTCCAAAGACTCCTGCAATCCCCTAATCCACTCAGTCACTGTCTGAGAGACTAAAACAGACACAAACACTGGTTTCAAAATGGAACCCGCCAACACGTGAAGATGGTGGGAAAAGGAATTCCACCCGCCTGTCCACCGGGTCCGTAAAGACCTGGGAATTTTCCACAGGCACAAGGATAGATTTGTTTAATCTGGAGACAGGATGGTCCACTTTAGGTGGTCACTTTTCAGCAAAACGTTATTGGCGTTTAAAGGGTTTTGGAACAACACATACTTAATACGCTATTGGTCATTCACAATATCGTGAAAAGTGTCGGGACGATTTAAAATCTTGCCAGCTTTTTGAGACTTCCCAGAGCCAAAAGCCACCCATGTCCCTGCCGGCGTGGGCTCATCAGCCAATTTTAAAGTGTCTCCTACAGAAATAATCAGGGCTTCCACTAAAGCGCATTCCTGCGCTACGGCTGAAGAAGACAGGTCCTCTTCACCATCTGACTGCGAGGACAGCGACCCCTCAGGAAGGGGAGCATCTGGGGCAACCGCATCAACCCTCTTAATCAGAGGACACCTCCATAGACGGAGAAGGCAGCGGCTGTTTTCGGCTATCATCCTTTTTCATTACTAAATCCACCTTTGTCGCCAAGCTTTCCAGAGCTGCTGAAATTGCGGCCAGCGACTGCGATCCAAACTGTCCGGGAGTCGCACAGAACGGGGCTGAGGGTGCATTCACAGCATGCGCGGGAGTGACGTAATCGAGGGTCCGGCCAATCAGATGGCCGGATGCCGCGATCCCGGAAGACGGGCGACTGAACATGTCGCCCGTCATACAGGTTAGCGGGCGGCACGGCGGGGACTAGTTTTAAGGTATTTCATAATGAGCTAGTATGCAATGCATACTAGCTCATTGTGTTTCTCTTTCAGGTTGGAAAAAAAAAAAATGTTTTAATGAGTTTACAACCTCTTTAACCACTTACCGCAATGTGACGTAGGACTATGTCGGCAAACTTTGCGGTGTTATACCCGGGATGATGCCTCTAGCTAGAGGCACCATCCCGGTACCGTGGTTTACAGCCAGTTCCGTCAGTAACGACCGATGCGGCTCGGGAGCCGCTCGATCGTTACCCGGGTAAGCGGGAGGGGACGTTCCCCCCCCCTCCTTCCGTGACTTTGCTTGGGGCTCCCGTCCCACGGGACCCCCGAGCACCCAGTCGGCACGTCCGCAGGCTGGATGGAGTCACGATCAAAGCCGGAAACGGCTTCGGTTGGGTCTCCGATGACGTAACCCGGAGGCAGCGTCCATGACGTCACTTCCAGGTTACTGTGCTGCAAAAGGCGGCAAATTTAAAAACCGGCTGTATGCAAAAATGCAGTTTTTAGCGTTTTGCATACATGGAAGTGTAGTGGAGGGGTCTAGGGTCTTTTAGACCCTCGATCCCTCCATAAAGAGTACCTGTCACTGCATATTGGTGTCACAAGGGATGTTTACATTGCTTGTGACAGCAATAAAAGTGATCAGATTTTTATTTATTTTTTTAAAACCTGTAATAAAGTTAAAAAAAAATAAAATAAATCGAAAAAAAAAAAATGTTGCCGCCCCCGTCTCCGTTAGCTCGCGCACAAAAAAAAACGCATACGGAAGTCGAGCCGCGAATAAAATCGCTGTTCAAACCACACATGTGAGGTATCGCCGCCATCGCCAGAGCGTGGCCAATAATTAAAGAAAAAGATCTACACTAACTCTAAACTGGTAACCGTTAAAGAAATTTAAAGCGTCGTCTATTGAGATCTCAATTGACCGTAGTTTGTCGCCAGCCAACGGGAGGGCGCAATTTTAAACCGTAACATGTTGGGTATCTATTTACTCGGCGTGACATCATCTTTCACAATATACAAAAAAAAAATGGGCTAACTTTACTGTTTAGTATTTTTTTAAATGCAGTGATATGTGATTTTTCAAAATTTTTCCAAAAAAATGGCGTTTTAAAGACCGATGCGAAAAAATACCGCGTGACAAAAAAATATTGCAATGACCGACATTTTATTCTCCAGAGTCTTTGCTAAAAATATATATATATAATGTTTGGGGGTTCGAAGTAGATTTCTAGGAAAAAATACTGGTTTTATGTGTAAACAAAAAGTGTCCGAAATAGGGCTGGGGCTTAAGTGGTTAAACAGAACTCTGGCAATGAAAGTTTCTAATAACACCAGGAACAGATTTTCTGCCCGCAGCAACTGCATTTTCTAACCTCCGCTCATAGTATGATCGGCTTAATCGGATAGTTTGCCATGGATAAAAAGCAAGTTCATCTTCCTAAAAATTCTCTACATAAAACTTGTTTTTTTTACACAGGTGGGCATAAATGAAAATTCTCACAGAAAAAAATGAAACATTAATCCTTAAATTGCCCATTTTGAGCTCAAGCCTGCATATAAGCACTCACCTTTCCCCTTCCCTGTTAACATTTCATTCATCCAACCCCCCATTACTGAGAAATTCCAGGTGGAAAAGATTTTAGCGCTTGACATCCGGCTCTTATGAAGCTAGCCCATCTGCAAATCGTCAAGTCTCTGTGCAATTAGCTTTTTTATTTACAGCTGTAATGATGCAAAAGTCAAGGATTTAGCATGAAACTGTTGATCTGTGTCTGCCTTTTCCTCTCACTTGCTACCAATGGTTGTTTTCCTTTGATTTATAAAAAAATACAAAACATCTGCTGTTTGTCCAAATTAGCTTAAAATAATTACTTTTAATTTAGATAAAAAGAAACCACGATTTCCAATTTTCAAAGTTTTTTTTTTTCTTTCATATTTCACAGCCTATTACCATGCCAAAACTAATGTGTGGCTGACAGTGGGAGAATCTGTCACGCTGGCCCAGTTTTGCTTTGAGATCCAAGGTCGATGATGCATATTTTGGCATCAGTTCATGGGCAGGAACGCACCAAGCAACTTTTATGTCTGAAGTGGAAAATCAGACAGAGAAATTAACTACACTCTTTATTAAAGATAGAGCTGTGGGAAGAGCAAAAGATAAGCTACAACAATTTACACATGGACTTGATTCCATGAGTTAAGAAAATAATTCGGAGCAAGGCTGCAAAGCAGAAATACAGGATTTCCATGCTTATGGTACCAATACAAAACTCTGATGCCATTTAAAGAGCCACAATAGGCCACAGAAGGTGCAAGATATATTTAATGTAAAGGTAGATCACATTATATAATTTCATAGTATTTAGTTCTTTCAAATCGGCTACATAAGAATTGTGAGCAACTCCTTAATGGTTTGTCTCCAATTACCCTTGATTACTACTGCAAACGGTACATTTCTTACTTCATGTAAAGAGTTGTTTAGTTTGTCATGTAGATACAGTTTTCTTTAATTATAAATTGTGTTTGGGTCAGGACAGGTAATCTCCCTAACAGGGGCATAGATGGCAATACAAAAAGACAAAAAAAGGTTTAGCTGAAGATGGTCTTTAAGTGTTTACATGTACTTTAGAGTAGAGCTGCACGATTCTGGCCAAAATGAGAATCATGATTTTTTAGCTTGGAATAAAGATCACGATTCTCTCACGATTCTCTGTGTAACAAAAAAAAATTGGGATAACTTTACTGTTACGTTTTTTTTTTTATTCATTAAAGTCTATTAATTGCGTTTGAAAGACTGCTGCGCAAATACAGTGTGACATAAAATATTACAACAATCGCCGTTTTATTCTGTAGGGTCTCTGCTAAAAAAATATATAAAATGTTTGGGGGTTCTAAGTACTTTTCTAGCAAAAAAAAAAATGATTTTAACTTGCAAGCAACAAGTATCAGAAAAAGGACTAGTCTTTAAGAGGTTAAACTTCCTTTCTCCCTGGCAGAGGGAAGGAAAAGATACAATGTAATAATTTTGTTTATAGTTACTGGGAGACTTGCTGGGAGACCTATGCTGATAGGCGTTTGCCGGGAAGGCTTTTTTTTTTTTTTTCCACAGCTGTTCTCTCTGCTATGCAGCTATGCAAAGAATCGAGCATATCTCAGGTTTAGATCGTCAGGGGGGGTGAATCGAGATCACGATTTTCATACGATTAAATCGTGCAGCTCTACTTTAGAGTGTTTAATTGCTATTTTTTTGGCTGCAGAAAAATAATATATATCCCAGGAAAGGTACAGTAAATGAGTTGCACAGGCACATGAAGTCAACCAAGTATACTGCAAATGTTAACAGTAGAATATAGTGCACTTTAACCTATACGTCGGCTTGAAGTGGTTGTACTGGGGTGATGCCTGGAGCTAGAGGCAACACCCCAGTACTTTTTTTTATAGAGCCGGTGTTCAGCTTTCTAACAACCACCAACGCGGCTCAGCAGCCGCTCCGCCGATATCACAGTGAGCAGTAGGGGATAAACCCCCCCCCACCACTCTGCCCGGGTCTACTGTCCTGGTCAGAGTCCCAAACGAAGCCATATTTAGCTTTGATCGGGTCTCCGATGAAGTAACCAGGAAGCTACGTCACTTCCAGTTTACTATGTTGCCAACGGTGCCGATTTTAAAAAAAGTGACAGTATTTAAAAAAAATATCTCATTGACAGACACAGCGCCATCAGCTATTATTAGCTAACCATTAGCTGTCATTAGCCATTGGGTTATGCCTCCCCTGCAGGAGTAGCTCTAGGCAGGAAAAATGTAAATCTCCAGGCCAACACAGGGCTGTCCCCACAGGCATAACCCCACACCCTCTTGCTACAGCAAACCAGTTCAGTAGTAAGCAGTAAAGAGCAGAGAAAAAAAAAAACATCCCTATATCAGAGGGGTGGGTGCTGCGTCTGTCAATGAATTTCAAACAAACAGATTTTACGTTAAGATCTTACAAAAATATTGTTTTCTCTATCGTTCATGGACAGATGAAGCCTCCATCTTCATTAGCCATTGGGACGTCCCAAAGCAGTGTAGGTATGGGGTGGGAAGAAGGCAACCAGATAGTAATGTAAACTCCAAAGGCTAAACTAAGCCAGCTGGGTAGGATGAAGCACAATCAAAACAACAGGAGCTCACCCAGGCGAAAAAACCCCTAAGAGAAACAAAACATTCTCTTACAAAACAGCAGCCTGCAAAACCTTGCGGCCAAAAGAGGCACCCGAAGATGCCAACAAATCCACCTTGTAGAATTTTGTAAAAGTGTGCACAGACGACCAAGTCGCTGCCTTACAAACTTGCACAACAGAAGCCCCATGGCGAAAAGCCCGTGAGGCACTCAGCGCTCTAGTAGAATGCACCTTCACAGGGAAAGGAGGAACCTGACCCTTGAGTGAATAACCTGATCCATCTTGATATGGTCGCAGCAGACGCAGCCAAACCTTTTCGAGGTCTGTCTTTGAGGACAAAGTCAGTTTTCCTACAAGACTGAGCTACCGTCAGGTAAACCCTTATCGCCCGAACAACATCGAAAGAGTGCAAGGCAAAGTCCTTGGGATGCTTAGGCTTCGTATATACAGGGATATTGCTGCGCTTAAATGATTAAAAACACAATAGTATTAAAAATAGGCAAAAAGAGGGGGGCGTGGCGACCGCCGACTAAGATGGCCGCTTGATCCGGGAGCTCCAGCCAGCGCTCAGCCTTATTTATATCTACGGCCCGACACAGCTATCCTACGGCCCTGGGACTGATATATCCTTGCAGGGGAACAACCCGAGCACACCGCCACCATGACCCGGAGAAACAAAGGAGTCCCTCCGGTCCGCAAACTGTCCGAGTTTTTCGGACCGCTCCCGCCAGGTCTCCGCCAACATGGCGGCGGAGACATCCCATCGGCAGGCCGGCCGCTCCCTCTACCGCCCGAGTCGCGGGCGCATGACGTCACGACGGTGGCGCGAACACAGAGCACACTCCCGATGCGGCTGGCAAGGTCTGCGGACTCCTCTCCCTCCACGCCATCTGCACAGAGCCCGGCGAAGTCTCGCCCGAGGAGGGACTCCCTGACAGAACAAGCATCCACATCCATGGAGGTGAGCACTGCATCCACTGCCCCATGCACGCCTTGGGCCTACTCTCCACCACCAGACCCCTTTGCGAACCTACTCACTACTGGGCAGCCAGTGTCAGACACTACCCTAAAGGACATGCTTTCCTTGCTGCATTCGTCCATGCAGGCCAACATCCAGGCCTCCATCTCCTATTGTCAAAGAGAATTGCATGGCTTAGGTGACAGGGTGCACAACGTGGAGGAGAGGATGGAGGAATTTACTGTGTCCTATAACTCCCTAGTGGACGCTCACACTTCCCATCAGGAAGACATACATCGCATGCAAGCGAAGATAGCAGATCTTGAGGATAGATCGAGGCGTAACAACCTCAAGACACGGGGGATTCCTGAAACAATCCAACCCAACCAATTGCCCACCTATGTACGGGATTTGTTTCAGAAAGTGGTGCCTGAACTCACCAGTGCGGATCTCACTATAGACCGCATCCACCGAATCCCCAAACCTTCATTCCTACCGCAAGACATCCCTCGGGATGTCCTCATGAGGATCCACTTTTTTCAAGCTAAGGAGAAGATATTCGAATCATTCAGGAGGAAAGATCGCCTCCCTGACATCGCATCGACCCTCCAGGTCCTGCCTGACTATTCTCAATATACACTCCAATTGCGCAGGAATCTGAACTCCATAACCAAGGCCCTGAGGAACAATAAGATCATATATAAATGGAAATACCCCGCTAAGTTGTGCGTGATCCATATGGGTTCCACCTCCCAAATCACATCTATGGAACAGGGTCTCCGTCTCCTCAAGCAGTGGCACATCCTCCCTGACACCACAGACCAGCATCCTAGACCCCCTGATCCTCCACTTCCACGTATGCAGCCTGACTGGCATACAGTGTCCAGGCCTTCCAGATCCAGGTCCTCTCACCGTTCAAAATGATGTTGACGTTTATTTCCGAGGCTGGGCGCGCTGGCCCTCCCGATCTCTGTAGCACCTGATATCGTGCTAGCAACCCCACCGACCGCGCAGCAACAGCTGCCCTTATGGTCCGCCAGGACCATATCCTTTTTTACTTGTATTGTTTTTTCTTGTTTTCTACAATTCTTTTTCAGAACAGGACTCAGCTACGGTTGTAGCAACATCCATGGACAGTTGTTTCCCTCATCGATATTGTGTTCCGGACTTCCGTCCAGTCTTCATCTGTGCCACTCACGGAACTCCACAAGTGCTTTAAGTGCTTCGTCTTCGATATCCAGCTCCAGACAGCTTCTGTGTCCTCCCTCCAGGTACCCCTTTGTACTATCCTACACCATGTTCCATGCGGATTGTTTTTTCATATTTTTTCTTGTGTGCCCTCAACAACGAGCCCACTACGGACTCTCTGAACTTCCACGAGCTCCAACATGGCTTTACAGTTGTTATCATTGAATGTTAAGGGGTTAAACCACCCTGCAAAACGATTTTCGATGTGGAAAGAAGCGAAGTCACACAAGGCTGACATCCTGGCTATTCAGGAAAAATGGATTTTTGTAAGAACTTACCGTAAAATCCTTTTCTCTTAAGCTCATTGACAGACGTAGTCTTCTTGATTCTCAAGAGCTGGGTTATGTTGTCTCCGCAGGAGTAGGACTAGGCAGAATGACAAAACGTTCTGGCTCCACCCTAGGGGGCAGTCCCTGAGGGTATATCCTCCCTCTCTCTGCTACAGGGAATCAGTTCTGTTTAAAGCAGTACAGAGAAATTAACCCAACCCAACTCAATGATAGAGGGGCGGGTACTACGTCTGTCAATGAGCTTAAGAGAAAAGGATTTTACGGTAAGTTCTTACAAAAATCCATTTTTCTCTATCGCTCATTGACAGACGTAGTCTTCTTGATTCTCAAGAGCTGGGACATCCAGAAGCAGTGCCACAAATGAGGGGTGGGATTGACAAAATCAAATCCAATCTAGTAGGCCCAACCGGTGCCAAACTAGAAGTTTTAAAGGCTCATTATAAACAAAGAATGAGACTAAAGCCCCGTACACACGTACCGATGGTCGGCTTACAAATGTTCCTCTTTTCTCCCCGGGATGTCGGTGTCTGCTGAAAAGTGCAAAGACAGCACAAGGACAGCACAAGAATTTTGTCCGCCGACTGCAGAAGTGATGTCATGTAATGGTTAACTTTCCCTGTGTTTTCTATTTTCTGAGCATGCCCAGTCTTGCAAATCTGCGGTCTGTCGGCCGAATTGTGTACTGACAGGCGAACAATCGTCCGTTCTGGTGTCGGCATACAAATATTTTCATGTTTGCACGAAAGACTTTTGTCCGCGGATTGTGCGCAGACATCTGTCGGAGGCACCATACTAACACGCGTACAATCGGCAGATCCTTCGTCCACCGACGTTTGTATGCCGACGATCGGTACGTGTGTACGGGCCTTAAAGAAAAAAATTTTCCAACGGAAAAAAACCCTCGAGGTAGACCACTGGTCTCCTCAAATTGCGGCCTGCAAAACCTTGCGGCCAAATGAGGCATCAGACGATGCCATTACATCAACTTTATAATGTTTAGAGAAGGTATGCACCGACGACCAGGTAGCCGCCTTGCACACCTGGACCACTGACGCCTGATGGCGAAAGGCCCATGACGCACTAAGTGCCCGAGTGGAGTGCGCCTTAACAGGGAACGGGGGCTCCCGACCCTTAATAGAATAAGCCTGCACTACCGTCTGTCTGATCCATCTGGAAATGGTCGCGGCAGATGCAGGCAACCCCTTTTTGGGTCCATCTGGGATCACAAAAAGTGAATCCGTCTTGCGAAACGAGTCTGTCGTTTTCAAGTATACCCTGATCGCCCGGACCACATCCAAGGAGTGCAAAGCAAATTCCCGAGGATGACTGGGCTTAGGACACAGGGAAGGTAATACAATTTCTTCATTCAGATGAAATTCTGAAACTACTTTTGGTAGGAAGGATGGATTCGGACGAAGAACCACCTTATCTCTATGAACCACCAGATATGGTGAACGACAAGATAATGCGGCCAGTTCTGACACCCTGCGTGCAGAAGTAATAGCCACCAAGAAGGCCACCTTCTGGGACAACGTGGGTAGAGGAATCTCCCTAATATCTTCAAAGGGAGGTTTCTGAAGAACCGACAACACTAAATTAAGATCCCAGGGGGGTAACGGCGCGTGCACTGGCGGAGCCAGATGTCGCACCCCCTGGATGAAATTCCGCACCAAGGAATGAGTAGCCAAAGGCTTCTGAAAGAAGATGGCTAATGCTGAGACCTGACCCTTGATAGTACTCAAGGCCAGTTTCTGCTCAACCCCTTGTTGCAGAAAAGCCAATATTCGACTAATCGAATAAGACCGAGGACGGAACCCCAAAGGTTCACACCATGCAATGTAGGACTTCCATGTGCGATGATAAATCTTTCTGGAAGTCGCTTTCCTTGCTTCAACTAGAGTAGGAATAACTGAAGCTGACAAACCTTTGTCCTTCAGCACCTGGGTCTCAATAGCCAGGCCGTTAAAGCCAGCGATCGTAAAGCAGGATGGAGGATCGGTCCCTGAGACAGTAGATCCTCTCTGAGAGGAAGTCTCCACGGGACGTCCGCCACCAGTCTGACCATGTCGGCGTACCAAGCTCGACGAGGCCAGTCCGGAGCTACCAGGATTACTGGGATTCCTTCCTCCTCTACCCTGCGAAGAAGTCTTGGCAGTAACGCGAGAGGAGGGAAGGCATATATTAGCTGGTATTGCCCCCACGGGGCGATCAGTGCGTCTGCGGTTTCTGCTAGAGGATCGCGGGAGCGAGCCACGAATCTCTGAACTTTCCTGTTGAATCGTGATGCCAACAGATCCACATCCGGGGTGCCCCACCGTAGGCACAACTAGTGGAAAACGTCTGGATGGAGGGACCATTCCCCCTGATCCAGGGTCTGACGGCTGAGATAATCTGCCTGCCAATTCTCCACCCCCGGAATGAACACCGCAGAGATTGCTGGAACAAATCGTTCCGCCCAGCGAAGAATGCAAGCCACTTCTTTGGCCGCTCGGACACTCTTGGTGCCCCCCTGGTGATTGACATAAGCCACGGCCGTGGCATTGTCCGACTGGATCCGAACCGGGCTGCCCTGGAGCTGCTCGGTCCAGTGAATCAGACAAAGTCTGATCGCTCTCAGTTCCAATACATTTATCGGTAATCTGGATTCTTCCGGGGACCAAAGTCCCTGGGCAGATAAATGACCGAGAATTCCTCCCCATCCGGATAGACTGGCATCCGTGGTCACTATCGTCCAATATATTGGCAGAAATGACTTTCCCTGGCTGAGCATTGGAGACCGAAGCCACCAAACCAGAGACTCTCTGGTCTGTTTGCTCAATCGTATCTGATTGTCCAGGGATTCCGGATTCCGATTCCATCTGAGGAGAATCTCTTGCTGAAGAATTCGGGTATGGGACTGGGCAAATGGGACTGCTTCGAATGAAGCCACCATCAACCCCAGAACCCTCATGCAAGTCCGAAGGGAAGACCAGCTGTTGGACAGTAACAACTGGACTGCTGATTGAATCTTTCGAAGTTTCCCTACCGGAAGAAACACTCTTGTCCTGACTGTGTCTAGAATTAGACCCAGATATTCGAGCCTCTGGGTGGGAACCAGAAAAGACTTTTGCTGGTTCACCAGCCACCCGAATTCCTGTAAAGAAATCATAGTAATTTCTATGTTTTGTAGCAAGGTCTGAGGAGACTCTGCATGAAGCAGAAGATCGTCTAGGTAACCTAGAATCGATATACCTCTTTGGCGCAGAAGTGCCAACATTGGGGCCAATACTTTTGTGAAGACCCGCGGAGCCGTGGCGAGACCGAAAGGTAACGCCACAAACTGATAGTGGTTCTCCTCTACGGAAAAGCGTAGAAAACGCTGATGTCCTGCGAAAATGGGAATGTGAAGATAGGCGTCCTTGATGTCTATGGACGCTAGGACATCCCCTGGATGCAGGAAGGCTGCTACCGTGCGAATGGACTCCATTCTGAATCTTCTTATGTTGACGAAAGAATTGAGTGCTCTTAAGTCCAGAATTGGACGCACTTTGCCCTCTTTCCTGGGTATTGTAAACAGGTTTGAATAAAACCCTTGAAACCGTTCTGTCCAAGGAACGTGGACTACCACTCCTTGTTGTAGTAGATCTGTGACTGCTCTCCGCAGATCTTCTAGACGATCCGGAGATAGTCGGATATTGGAAGGGAAGAATCGCGCCGGTGGGAGAGATCGAAACTCGATCTTGTACCCTGACTTTATGACTTCGCAAACCCATTTGTCCGGGATTCTGGAAAGCCATGGATCCGGGAACCGGCGAAGACGTCCCCCCACCCCAGTTATGGGTGGGGGCGCACCTTCAGGCTTTGGATGGTTTATCTTCAGGTCTGGAGGGGGCGGGCTTTTGCTTGCCCGACCAACGACCCCTGATGCCTCCTGTAGGAACCTTGGAGGACTTAGTTTTTTCACCCGCTGGACGAAAAAACCTCTTGTGAGCAGAAAAAGAAGGCCCTCGTCTTTGACGAGTTCCTCTACCTTTAAAATTTTGCGGTAAAAAGGTGCTTTTTCCACCGGTGAGATCCTTAATGATCTCATCTAAGTTGGCTCCAAATAGACGTTCTCCTGAAAAGGGGATATTAGCCAATGCTTTTTTGGAACCTTGGTCGGCTATCCAACCTTTTAGCCACAGTGTACGCCTGAGAACCACTGCTGAGACTGATGCTCGCGCCATTAATGGAGTGGCGTCTAACGCCGCATCACATACAAACTGTAACCCCTGTATCATTTGCTCCAACAAATCTGATACCGCCTGAGGGACTTCTTCTAAGTCCCGGCGTAACCACTTGGTCCATTCAGTTACAGCCTGCGAAACCAGACCAATAGCAATTATTGGCCTGAAAGCTGATCCAATCAAGGAAAACATGGTGCGAGACATAGCTTCTATCTTGCGATCCACTGGATCTTTAAAAGACGGAGCGTCTTCTAAAGGAATAACCGTGGCTTTATTCAATCTAGCAATTGGTGAATCCACCACAGGTGGTTCTGTCCATTTCTTAATAAGGGTTTCCTCAAACGGATAACGCCTGTCAATGCGTTTGGAAATATTAAAAGTGCGTTTTGGCAGACGCCATTCTTCATCGATTGGATTGCCAAAACATTTGGGCAATGGAAAAACCTTTGCCACTTTGATGCGCTTTTTAGTCCCAAAAGGGATCTCAGTTTCAGCTATTTCTGATGGAATACCCTGTAACCTTAAAGTCTCTTGAACAGATACAATGAGTGCGTTTACCAACGCTTCCTCTCGGGCTATGGCAGATGCCGAAACATCCTCCTCACTGTCTGAAGAGACAGGACCCGAGACACCAATACCAGATGAAGTACCTGCAACTGCAGAAATAGGCTCAGAGTCTGAATCCGAGGTTTCAGATAATAAGGGGTTAGGCGGGGGTCGCTTTCTTGCGCCCTGTCCCTGACAAGCCACTTCCACCCGGGACACAAAAGTTTCCATAATGGCTGACAAAGATTCAATTGTCAATGGGGTGCTGGAGGATCCCGCAGACCCCTCGAGGGGATCCGGAGGAGATACATGAGTGGCAGGGTCCATGTTAATACAGGACACTTTTGCCAGCAATAAACAAAAAAACCTTTTTTTTTTTTTTTTTTTGTGTGTCTCCCCCTAGCGCAATAGCGCCCCTCAGAGTACCTGCTTCTCGATCCCAGAGAGAGAGAGAGGGACCCCCAAGGCTCACCAACCGATGCAGTGCAGTTTCCAACAAACTGCAGCCAGCGTCTGTCTTACACAGACTGGAAGGAGCTGTTTGCTTTTTCCCCGGGCAGAAGGCGTGGCTCTGCCCCCTGTGTACGCCTTCCGGCGTTCCCAGCCCTCCACGAGGAAGCTGGGCTCACAAAACATGGCCGCCCCTATAGAAGAGACATAAGACTCCAAAAACATGGCGGCCGGCGTGACCTGAGGACATACATGCATTCGGTCTACGGCAAAATGGCGGCGGACCGCCGATATCGTCTTCCCAGCACATCCACCTGCACTCTGCTGAGAGGTGACATATGGATCTACAGAGATACACTGCACATAAGGTAGGATTATACCTCCTATGTTTGCTGTAATGTTACAGTCTGCTGGGTAGAGTGTTAGCTCTTGAACCAAGTCCACTTCCCACAAACACATGCTGTATTACAAGGGGGACTTGTAAGTGTCAGATATATACTGACCATATCTGGAGGGGCCCATAATATATACTGCCTCATAAATGAGGAAAAAAGGGAACGTTTTACTCACCATACCGAACCGACAGGCACCCTCTCTTCATAATACCCTCTCCACCGAGGTGGGGGTTTGTGGACGCCTCGACTCTCTGGTCCTGGCGTCCAAGCGAGCTTTTAACTCGCAAAGTCAGTCCCTTTACTGGGACTCCGTCGCGGCCGACTCAGCGCACTGGTCTGCACGCGCTTTTAGGCAGAAACCGGGGTGACCACTGGATCTCACCTCCAGCCCGTCGCCCGGCCCCGCATACTTACTTGAATATGTCGCGGCCGACCAAGCGCAATGCCTGGTCTGCACGTGCTCGTAGGCCGGCTGGGGTGACCACAAGTGTCGCCCAGTCCGGCATTTTTGCTTGAAGATCTCACAGGAAAAAAACACTGGAGAAAACTACCTAAAAAATGTCTTTTTCTTAAAGAAAAAAAGTCTTGCCAGGACCAAAAGATCCCAGCAAGGAACTTAGGTCCTTACTCCTGACTAGACAGAAAAAAACTGATTCCCTGTAGCAGAGAGAGGGAGGATATACCCTCAGGGACTGCCCCCTAGGGTGGAGCCAGAACGTTTTGTCATTCTGCCTAGTCCTACTCCTGCGGAGACAACATAACCCAGCTCTTGAGAATCAAGAAGACTACGTCTGTCAATGAGCGATAGAGAAACCCATTTTAAGCTCGGCTCAGTACCTCGTTGCTCCCACCCGGACTACCCCCATATTTTTATGGCAAACTCCCATGAAAAGAAGCGAGGTACCCTGTTGGCCGTCAGTAACTCTGTGACCTTCACCTACTCTCGGGTGGTGGAGGACACAGACGGAAGATTCATTATCCTGAACTGTAATATTGATGATTGTGATTATACTATCGTAAATGTGTATGCTCCCAACCGCCACCAGCTCAAATTCTTGAGGAAGCTATTTGCAAAGGTTCGTAAACTCACGGTAGGCAAACTGATCATATGTGGAGATTTTAACTCTGTAGCAGACCCTGCCATGGACTCGACTTCCAGTGGTAAAACCATATCTACTTCCTTGGCAGCTCTCCTACATGCGGAAAATCTACATGATATATGGAGATACCAACACGCGGAGGAGAGGGACTATACCTTCTTCTCGGCAAGTCACCTCACTTACTCCAGGATCGACATGTTTTTGATAGACTCGACGATCCTGCCCTTGGTACTGCACACATCCATATCCCCCATCACGTGGTCAGACCACGCCGCCATACATATGTCCGTATCCACGTCAGCTCCCCAGCCGTCTTCGTTCATATGGAGATGTAATAATTCAACCCTGTCAGACCCCGATTCTCTCAAGCACCTCCAAACTAAGCTTAGGGAATTCTTCACAAAACAATGCCACCCCTGACATAGACCCCTTCATGCTTTGGAATGCCCACAAGGCTTATGCGAGAGGAATTCTCATTCAATTAGCCTCTAGAATGAAAAAGAAATATCAGAAAACGCTTCGAGACACCCTCGAAAACATTAAATCCCTGGAAGAGACCAATAAACAACACCCCTCACAAATATTGTCATCCAAGCTCACGGCTCTTAGAGCAGAACTCCGCAGGCTTTTGCTTGTAAACCACGACAAAATGCTGGCGAAACTCCGCCTCCAGTATTACTCAAACCATAATAGGGCAGGCAAGTTTCTGGCCTCCAGGCTTAAAGCCAGGAGAGTCAAATCTAAAATAGCGTTTGTGACTCACCACCATACAGGCAAAAAACACACGCACCCTCAACAAATTGCAGACGCTTTCGCCGACTATTATGGCTCCCTGTACAACCTACGTAACGACTCGACCACACATAGCCCGTCGACGTCGGAAATTCTCGCCTTCTTGAGTCGTATGAACCTTCCCTCTCTCACGCCCGATGACCTATCATCCCTGAATGCCCCCTTTACGCCAAAATAACTTTCCCAGACTATTCTAGGTACTCCTTTAAATAAATGAATATTACAAAACAAATGAATATTACAGATCACTCCAAGACGTACTCTCGCCCCACGTTGTCCGCATTTTCCTCGGCCATTGCCACGGGCACTTTCCCAGGGGAGATGCTCCAGGCGAACATCATAACCCTTCCTAAACCAGGTAAACCCCCTACCGCCCCAGCGAACTTTAGGCCCATATCCCTCCTAAATAATGATGTCAAATTATACGCTAAACTTCTCGCCAACCGCCTAGCAAAACTTTTGCCGAAGCTGCTGGGGGGAGACCAAATGGGATTCGTCCGGGGAAGGCAAGCCCCAGATGCGACCAGAAGGGTGATAAATTTAATGCATCATGCCGAGAGCTCGAGAACGCCTTCTCTGCTTCTTTCCATAGACGCAGAGAAGGCGTTCGACCGTATCCACTGGGAATACATGGAATTGGTTCTACGCAAATTTGGATTCTCGGGTCCGATCCTGTCGGCCATAGTGGCCTTATACTCCTCTCCATCTGCTAAGGTACTGTCCGCTGGCATGCTTTCTAAACCCTTTAGCATCACCAACAGTACGCGACAAGGGTGCCCTCTCTCGCCCCTCATTTTTAACCTTTTAATAGAGCCACTGGCGGAACTGCTACGCTCCTCCCCCATGGTATCCGGCTTTAAATTTGGATCCTCCAAGCACATCATCACTCTGTTTGCTGACGATGTCATTTTGAGTCTAACGAACCCCGTGGTGTCCCTTCCAGCAGCTCATAACATTCTTCAGGACTTCAGTAAGGTGTCCTTCTATAAAGTAAATTTTGGAAAATCCGAGATCTTAGGTAGGAATATACCCGACAACACCCGCAAACATCTCCAAACACAGCTCCCATACGCCTGGACTTCTGACTCTCTAAAATATCTGGGGATCCAACTAGCATTCCCCACATCCAAATTGTTGCACTCCAACATGAAATCCCTACTATCCACCCTAACAGCAGATACCACTGGTATCAAGTCGACCGAAATCTCCTGGGCAGGACGAATAGCGGCATTCAAAATGCTCTGCCTTCCAAAAATCCTATACATGTTCCGCACTCTCCCAATACATATCACCGGTACATACCTTACCTCCCTGTCCAAAATACTTCGCACATTTGTATGGCAACGAAAGAGAGCCAGGTGTTCTCATACACATATGATTCATCACAAAAAAGCAGGGGGACTGGGGCTACCAGACATAACGGACTACTATCACGCGACGAGACTGAACCCCCTCCAACACTGGTTCTCCAACTCGCGAAACCTTCCCTGGCTACCGATAGAAGCGGCATTGACACGATCGTCGGATCTTAGTTTATTGCTTCTAGCTGATGCATGGAAACCCCTAGATGTGAGGTCATTGCCAATCACGTCTCAAGCGACGCTGCGCTCCTGGCAAGTCCTCGTTGCACGGAAATCCGAGCATCCGACGGATATGTTGATCCCTATGCCGATAACCGTATTCAATGTTCTTCTCCCGTTCGCAAAAACCACTATGCTCACGGCCGCTGGAATTCAGTCGGTTTCTCAACTTTACCGCCAGGACTCAAACCCTTCCTTGACCTCCACACAGAATTCAAACTCCCCCACAAAGCCATGTTTTCCTATAACGCTATAGCTAGCTTCTTACGCAAAAACCCCCTGCCTAAGCTACGGTTGCCCACCGCACTATGGCAATTCCTTACGAACGTAGAGGCCCCAATTAAAGGCATCTCCCTCATATACAACCTTTTGGGGCGCAAAAACACTTTCCATAAAACACACACATGATCAAGTGGGAGAGTGAGCTTCAGACACCCTACTCCGAATACCAGTGGAAAACGGCGATCCACACCTTCACGGCCTCCCGATGCGTAAACCACTGGGAACAAATGCAGAAACTTCTAACCAGATGGTACCTCACACCGTATCGACTGTCTAAATTCTTCAGTTCCCAAAGCCCGCTTTGCTGGCGCAATTGTGACCAAACAGGCACCATCTCCCATATTTTTTGGAAATGTAAAAGCCTAACCAGCTTTTGGAGTAGGGTGTTTGAGGTGCTTTCGACCACTACTGGCATACTTACCAAACCCAATATGGACATGGCATTACTAAACTTGGGAATACATAATATACCCTTAAATATGAGAACAGTATGCTTCCACATCCTGGTAGCGGCCAGGACACTAATTGCCAAACATTGGAGGCAGACCACATCCCCATCCCACCTAGAAGTTATCAGGATGGTTAATTTTCAATACACTATGGAGAAGGCCTACGCCTACTCGATTCACGGTGGAACCAAATTCAACTCTACTTGGCACATATGGACCACTAGCAAATATTTCACCCCCGCCCCGTGATAGGGGCTGGGTCACCCTGAACACGAGTACAACCACTGGAGAAACAACTTGAATAGTTATAGCTTGTTAACGTTTACTTTTGAGATGATAAACCTTCTTTCCTTGTTGATGACTGAGTTCTGAAATTCTAATTCAATGTGTTTTGTTGGAAACATTGTGATTGCGACTATGTATACCTTCATGATTCTTGTTTTACTGTTTTGAAAACTAATAAAAATTTATTGAAAGTAAAAATAGGCAAAAAGCAGCTGACCCAGATCTTGATTCTAGAAGTGGATCAACACTAAACAGAAATAAGGGTGTAGCGTTTATCTCACAGGTATATAACAGACATGCAAGTCCATATAATGAAGAAAGTCCACAATATGAGTGTCCACTCCACAAACAGTAAAATTTTTTTTTTTTTTAATTTTGTATTTTTAGATTATCTTTTATGTATACATTTTTTAATTGCGTTTTACGGATGTATCATATTGCTATAGAGAGATTGAGGTTGGTGTTGTGGGTTTCCTTCGTGTGATCTGATCTGTGGCCACTAGATGGCACCGATCTGACTTGGTAGCTAATTAATGAGATCTGGTTTAATCACCAATGACAATACAAACTTGTTTGTGGTTGTTATATTCTAATTGTTCATTTTTAAATAGTACAGCGTGTGAGAGATGGCTGACTATTTATAATGTTTAGAGAGATGGTAGCTATCTTTGCTATTAAGTGGCTGCTAATCGTCTATGTACACATCCGGCTCCTGGAACACATCTATTTTGATGTCCGGCTTCCGGGATATGTTTACACGCTCCGCCCGCCTCCATTGGTATAAGTACAGCGTCGTTGCCATAAGGCCACACCCCTTGACGACGTCAGCCTATGACGAAACCCGTCGGGAGGAGCCAACGGCGACGCTCGCTACCACGAGGAGGAGACGCGGCGGCCATCTTTTCGGTGGTGTACATGGATGCGGACCGCAAGTGAAGGAAATCCCCAATGCTGCCCAGATTCTACTCAAATGTAAGCAGTATGGAGCAGTGTATGGAATAAATATGTTTATACTTAATATGCTATGAGGAATGCCTTGTTTTTTCTGTCTTACCTGAGCCATCCATTTCTGGAGGAGATCTCACTTGTCACCATAGTGGAAGAGTCGTTTGACTAGAGGTTTGATTGCTGTATATGACCTTTGTAATGAAGGTCCCTGTTATCTGGTAAGCGTGTCTTCTGGGCTCGGTGGTGGTTCTTCTGGCTTATAGCTTTTCACATCTGTTTGTGGAGTGAACACTCATATTGTGGACTTGCATTTCTGTTATAGACCTGTGAGATTAGCGCTACACCCTTATTTCCGTCCGATGCTTAGGCTTAGGACATAAGGAAGGCAACACAATGTCTTCATTGAGATGAAAATCCGACGACACCTTAGGGAGGAAGGACGGATTAGGACGGAGAATCACTATCTGTGTGGACCACTAAAGGCAAACGACAGGACAGCGCCGCCAACTCAGATACTCTGCGAGCAGAAGTAATAGCCATCAGAAAGGCAACCTTCTGCGAGAAAAAGCAGAGAAATCTCACTAATATTCTCAAAAGTAGGCTTTTGAAAAACAGACAAAATCAGAATGAGATCCCACGGAGGCAATGGGGATATCCCCAGAGGAGACAGAAAAAGCACCTCCTAAATAAAAGTATAAATCAAGCTATTAGTAGCCAACGGATGTTGGCAGTAAATAGCCATGGTTGACACGTGGCCGTTGAGAGTGCCCAAAGCCACTCGCTGCTCAACTCCTTTTTGTAAAAAGGCCAAAACCCCAACTAGAGAAAATAAGCAAGGGTGCACCTACAGCAATTCACACAATGAAATCTACGATTTCCACAAATAATGATAGATCTTCCTTGACGTTGATTTCCTGGCCTTCAAAACAGTAGGAAAAACCGAATCAGTAAGAAAAACCAAATCAGAAAGGCCTCTATCCCTCAATACCTTGCTTTCAAAAGCCAAGCCGTTAAAGCCAGCGACTGTAAAACAGGATGCAAGATCGATCCCTGAGACAGCAGATCTTCCTGCAGAGGAAGTCTCCATGGAGGATCTATGACCATTTTTACCAGGTCTGCGTACCAAGATCACCGGGGCCAGTCTGGAGCCACCAGAACAACCAGAATGCCTTCCACCGCCACCCAGCAAAGAAACCTCGGCAGAAGTATGAGTGGAGGGAACACATAAATCAGCCGATATTGGCTCCAAGGAGCCACCAGGGCGTCTGTGGTATTGGTCAGAGGATCTTGTGACCTTCCTGTTGAGGCGAGATGCAAACAGATACATGTCCAGGTCCCCCAACGGACACACAGGAGATAAAACCCCTCCGGATGAAGGGACTATTCCCCTTGATCCTGCACTTGATGACTCAGGTAATCCGCTTGCCAATTTTCCACACCCAAAATGTGGACTGCGGAAGGAGTCTGAACATTGTCATCCGCCCAAAGAATCTCGGCCACCTCCTTGGCCGCTAGGTCACTCTTGGTTCCCCCTTGATGATTGATGTAAGCCACAGTCATGGCATAGTCCGACTGTATCCGAACTGGGGGGACCCACTTATACGACTAGTACAGTGGAACAGGTAAAGCTCGATCGCTCTAAGCTCCAGAATATTGATCGGCAAGGAAGACTGTTCTGTCCACAAAGTCCCCTGGGCACAGAGCTTCCCCAGCACTCCACCCCAGCCTGGCGTCCGTGGTCACCACCGTCCAGAACAGCGGCAGGAAGAACTTCATAAGATAGCTCAAACGAATCTTCTGGTCCAATGACCGAGGATCCCTGTTCCATTTTGCCGCAATCTTTCTGCAGAGGCCTCGAGTGAGAATGAGCAAACAGGACCGCTTCGAAGGTTGATTACCATGAGGCCCAGGGTCCTCATGCAAGCCCGCAAAGAGGACTGATCGGTTTCCATCAGCAACCTGATCGCCCTTTGCAACTTCTGAAGCTTTTCCAAGGGAATAAAGACCCTTACCGGTGCAGAGTCAAGAGTCAGCCCCAGATAAGTGACCCGTACGGATGGCGACAGAGAAGATTTCCTGAATTTGATCGTCCACCCGAATTCCCGAAGGGTCTGAACTGCAATTGAGATGTTGCCCAAAAGATCCGAATGAGAGTCTGCTCACAACATGAGATCATCCAAATATCCCAAAATTGAGATTTCTCTCTGACATAAGGCCAGCACCGGGGCCAGGACCTTGGTAAAAACTCTGAAAGTGGAGGCGAGACCAAAGGGTAACACCACAAACTGAAAGTGCTCCTCTGCCACAGCAAAGCAGAGGAATCGCTGATGTCCCTCGAATATGGGGACGTGCAGATACGCAACTTTGATATTGGTGGAGGCAAGATTCAAGGACACCACCACCGACCGAATGGACTCCATTCGAAACTTCTGCACCCTCACAAAGCTGTTCAGAGCCTTGAGATCCAGGATTAGACGCACCTTGCCCTCCTTTCTGGGCATCGTGAACAGGTTTGCATGAGACCTTGAGAGCGCTCCTGCGGGGGAAACCAGCACAATCACTCCTTGAGCCAGGAGATCCTGCACAGCCTCCCGGAGATTTTTTCGAACACTCTGGAGACAGGTGAAGATTTGATTGAAAAAAAAAAAAAAAGAAAACTGTCCCCCGGCCAGGACCAAAATTCGATCTTGTACCCGAAACAAATCAGTTTGCGAACCCAATCGTCTTCAACAAAGGAAGTCCAGGGTTCCTGAAAGAAGCGCATACCCCCCCACACCCCAGAAACGGATGAGGACGCCCCATCATGCTGAAGAGGACTTGTCTGCGGAACCAGGCTGACTGGCCTTGGGCTTGATCCAGTGCTCCTTAATCCCTCCAGAAGCTCTGAATGGCTTCCCTTTTTCTTGCGCCCCGGAGGCATGAAAAAAAATGCCTATGAGCAGTAAAGGAAGGTCCCTGCTTAGCACGGGGTGCTTTGGAGGATTGAGGAAGAACAGTACTCATCCCGCCAGTCAGATGCTTGATCAACTCATCCAGTGAGTCGCCAAAACAAATGCTCTCACAGAAAAGGGAGATCTGTGAGGGATTTCTTGGAAGCCTGGTCAGCCGACCAGCTCTTCAGCCAAACCATGCGCCGGAGGGCAATACCCACAGCCGAAACTCTGGCCACCAGGGGAACCACATCCAGGGACGCACCACACAGGAACACCAGGGCCTGAGCCATCTGGTCCAAAATTTCCATCAGCTCCGGGGGAACTATGTCAGGGTCCATGTTCCCTTTCAGAACCTTAACCCATTTAGTAAATGTCTGTAATACCAAAACATACACAAAAAACGGTTTTAGAATAGAATCTGCCAACATGTGAAGATGGCAGGAGAGGGATTCCACCCGCCTGTCCACCGGATCTGTAAAAACAGGGGAATCCTCCACAGGCACAATAGTAGATTTGTTAAACTGGGAGACCAGGTGGTCCACCTTAGGCGGCACCAATCAACGGTTGGAAACTGTCTCAGCAAAAGGATACCGGCGTTTAAAGCGCTTAGGCACTACTAGCATGTGCCTGATGCGCCGCCATTGATCTTAATATCATGAAAACCTTGCCCGACTTTTGGGTCTTGCGGAAACCAAAAGACAACTGCGTCCCTGCCGGCGTGGGCTCATCTGTCAATTTTAACGTTTCCCTTAAGCAATCAGGGCTTCAGCTGAAGACGGCAGGTCCTCTTCACCATCTGATTGCAGGGACAGCGACCCCTCAGGTAGGGGGGGGGGGGGCGTCCGTGGTGACCATATCAGCCTCTGAATCAGAGGACGCCACCAAAGATGGAGAAGACAGCGGCCATTTTTTGGCTAGTAACTGTTTTCATTACAAAAGCAACTTTTGTCGCTAGACTTTCCAGAACTACTGAAATTGTGGCCAGTGACTGCAATCCGGACGGTCCGAGTGTTGTACCGAGTGGGTCTGAGGGTGAATTTATAGCCCGGGACTCCATAATCAATGTAACAGAAAAACGGAGTACTGTCACTTTAGGAAGCGCCCGTCGCGGTTCCCACCGCCGATCGCAGCGGTCTGCGAAGTCCCCTTTAAATATACACTGACAGCAGTGTGTGCAGGGAATTGCCCACAAAGACCCCAGTACTGTACCACCTCCAGAGAAAAACCTCCTGAATCGGACTGTGCAGCAGGAAGAAGAATGATAGGAAGTGACCTCGGCCTGGATGTGAAAGGTCACACTGCCTGTGTAGCTCAATAGGACTACACAAAAAATGGATGCCAATGCAATTAAATAGGAAGCACAGGAAAAATGGCTGCCCTGTACAAGTCAAAGGGAAAAAATTATACATTGCCCACACCTTAGATGGCGGCGCCCATGGCGTGCCATGTGGCCAGGGACCCCCAAAATAAAGGCCTCAAGGAACTACAACCAGACCCAGCAAGAAATAAGATACAATTGCCAACCCCTCTCAGGACACCAGGTGCCCCAGTTACATAGCCCCCCCTGTGGGGATGGGAGAGGGAGACAGAGCACAGGGATGGGTACCTGACAGGCCAGGGGGATCTTTTAGGAAGTCCAGGTCCTATTATCAGGTGCGCTAAACTCCTGTCTCAGTAGACGTCCGTAGAGGAAACGCGTCAGGGAGGAGCGCCGCAACGTCACAACCCATCGCCACGGACCACACTGCAGGCGGCCGCGGCTTCTGTACTCTCCGGTATTATACCGCTTCTCGCCACTACTCAAGTTGGCACCATGTAAGTGCATTTCTTTTATTTAAATAAAGGAGTTGGAAGATTTTACACTATCTGCGGTTTTATTTGTGTTTTACCAGGGAGATCCGCTTTAGCAACCAGAGCAGCACAGATCCCAGGACCCAGAGGAATTAGAGGAAGGAGTCCACACAGGCTGTTATTTCTTGCACAGATTATACATTGTTCTGGTAAGAGGCTGACCTGCTCCCCCCCCCCAGAGGGAGAAGTGTGTGGGAAACTTTTCTCTGCTTTCTTTGGGCTAGTCTATCAGTGGATCGAATAGTACATACGCCTTTGTACTATTGCATCTCGTAAGGGGCTAATTCACTTATGGTGGAGGTCTTCGCTGTACTCACCTATTAAGTTTGAAGTTTGGCACCTTTGATACACGTCACATGTATGGTGGAATTGAAAGGACTTTATTCATTCACAGACTTATTATTATATTTTATTATTAATTGTGTTTTTGAATTTTATGTCGAGCACATAGATTTGTCACTGGAACCTTACTATATCACTTAGAGGACCTGTGTCCTCTCTGATTTATATTTATATATTGTTTGATCATTATGTTTTGACATATGATTTGTATAAATGATTTGTCCTTATATATAGTTAATACACTACGAGACACATCACTCAACAGTTTAGCGCACCTGATACACCTTTTTCACTTCACATTAATTTTTTCTAAGGTTGCAGCTTTTCTGTCAGTCCAGCGCACTTTTTTCTTATCACGGGTCCTATTATCCCCAGGAGAGGGCCCACATCCCCCCAAGACCACCAAGGGACGGGGGACGGGGGGGTCACATTTACTCACCATACTATGGACAGGTGGGCCGAAGTGGGGGTACTGTCTGCCGAGGGGTACGCTGCGACTCAGGGCGTTCAAGGTCGTTGCGTTCCCGCAAGACATCCACCCACATGCTCGGGACCATCTGGAAACGGGCACCATTGCGGCGAGGCCTAGTGCGGGACTATAACCTGCTCACGCTTGTAGGCCAGGCTGGGGAGACCTTAAGGATCTAGATTATCCAGTGCGAAACCTAAGCCGACATTGCTTGCAGATCACCAGGAGGATCCCCCTGAACACTAGCTAGCAAAGTGAGTAAAGCAAAATAAAAACAAAATATTCTGAAAAGAAAAAATTGAGACCGAAGTCCCAGCAGGAAACCTAGGTCCTACTCCTCCTCCAGGCAGAATCAAACTGGTTTGCTGTAGCAGAGGGTGTGAGGTTATGCCTGTGGGGACAGCCCGGTGGGCGTGGAGATTTAAATGTTTCCTGCCTAGAACTACTTCTGCAGGGGGCAGCATAACCCAAATGGCTAATGAAGATGGAGGCTGTGTCTGTCAATGGACGATAGAGACATGCAGATTTTGTATACTTTTAAGTGCAAAGGAGGGATTTGGGGACTTTTAAACCCTAGATCACTCCATAAAGAGTGCCTTTCACTACCTATTACTGTCACAAGGGATGTTTACATTCCTTCTGACAGCAAGAAAAGGAACAGTGAAAAAAATAAAAAATAAAATAGGAAAAAAAAAATGTTTAAAGCGCCCCCGTCCACTCATGCAGCAAAGAAAACAGATACACAAATCTCGCCCGCAAATGTAAACAGTGTTCAAATCACACGTGAGGTATCGTCGCGATCATCAGAGCGAGAGCAATAATTCTAATAAAAGACTTCCTCTGTAACTCTAAACTGGTAACCGTTACATTTTTTTAAATTGTCTATGGAGATTTTTATACGACCCTAGGTTGTCGCCATTCCACGAGTGTGCGCAATTGTAAACAGTAACATGTTAGATAGCGGTTTACTCAGCGTGAAATCATCTTTCACAATATACGAAAAAATTGGGCAAATTTTACAGTTTCGTCTTTTTAAATTCGGTAAATTGTATTTTTTCTAAATACAAATTGTGTTTAAAAGACCACTGCGTAAATATTGTGTGACATAAAACATTGCAATGACTGCCGATTTATTCTCCAGTCTTTGCTTAAAAAAAAAAAAAATTATATATATATATATATATATATATATATATATATATATATATATATTTTATTTGGGGAGGTCCAAGTTATTTTCTAGCAAAAAATACAGATTTTAACTTGTATTTAACATGTGTCAGAAAAAAGCTTGGTCTTTAAGTGGTTAATGTAATGTTTGTCTGAAAGAACTCAAATTTTAGATTCAAATATCATTTAACCTATGCCAAAACGCATATATACATTCCCCAGCAGCATAGAGCTCAAGTTCTCGGCTACTAAGTGAAGGCCCCTGGTGCACAGAGCCATCTAGCTGATGTGCGCGGGGGAGGGAAGACACAGGTGCCTTGTCCAGCCTTATTGTTTTCAAACTTTCAAAAATGCTGGGAGGGACAAAGCAGCCAGATGTTCTAATGTGCAAGGAGCTTAAAGTGTAATAAATGAAACAAGAATGATAAAGTATGCTAACTGGAGTGAATCGATCATGGGAAATGAGCAGGCCACTTAAACACACACACACCCCTATACAGGTTGAACTGAATGGACTGATGGGTGGACTGAGGTCTTTATTCAACCTCAACTACTATGCAACTATGTATACATTCAAAATAAAACTATACTAACCGAGCCATCAAAAACATTGTCATATATATTCTCGGTTCCACATCTGGGGCAGCAGAACTTAAAACGCTCACAGTCTCTGTATTTTTCTTCATCAGTTATCTGAGCAGGACCTCCCAACAAAGCCTCATTTTCTTCATCTTTCTGATAGTGATGCTGAATTCGGAACTGTGATGGATCAAGTCCTATCAGAAGAGCACAAAGAATTTTCAGAAAAAAAACGTTTGGACAGATCGGATCATTTGCTTAAAAGTTCAGTGTGCGTGTGTCATACGTAAACACATTTTACATATAAAAATTATTCACCTGCTTGGCTCTCTCATGTAACAATGAATCACAGTAGATTTAATTTTGTGTATTTAACACTGGTCTAATGTCTAAGTGATAACATGTCTCTGCAAGTTAATTTAAATGAATTACAGTGGGAAAAAAAAAAAAAAAAAAACAATTAATTGCATAAGTATACACCTCTTTCAAATTCGTCTTTAGTTGATGCAGCTTTGACTGCAAAAATAAAATTTTTGTAAGAACTTACCATAAAATTATTTTCTCTGGGTCCTCTGACAGTCGCCGCCCGATGGTATTACCCTTCACTAATGGGTAATGGCGCCCTCTGCAGGAGCAAGGCTAGACAGATAATTATCAGGTTAAGACAAAAAAACTTTTATACCACGGCACGCCACTAGGGGGCCATCCCTCAGCCATTATCCTGAACCCAATCTGATATTACCTCAGTTTGTAGCAAGCAGTACCGGAAGGCAAAAACCCCCAGTTCAAAAAAAAAAAAAAAAAAAAAACAGGGGCGGGGCGACGACTGTCAGAGGACTCAGAGAAAAGAATTTTTACAGTAAGTTCTTACAAAAATTCTATTTTCTCTTACGTCCTCTGACAGTCGCCGCCCGATGGTATTAGCCTTCACTAATGGGACGCCCCAAAGCAGTGCAGGAATGAGGGGTGGAAAAACAATGCAAGCAACTCAGAAGGTAACGCAAACAGCCGGGCCAGTAACAACCTGAGCCCACAGGAAAAAACTGGAAACAAACCCAGAATAAAAAAAAAAAAACACCCCAAGAAGGAGGGACAGTAAAAATAATGTCCCCTGAAAGCAACCGCCGCACTCAAAACTGTGCAGACAAAAGAAGCATCTGAAGATGCCAAAAACATCAAGTTTGCAAAAACTTTGTGAAAGTGTGCACAGACGACCAAGTCGCCATCTTGCACACCTGAGCCACAGAAACCTGATGGCGAAAAGCCCAAGAAGCACTAACGGCTCGAGTATAATGGGCCTTTTTACCGGAAAAGGAAAAATCCTACCCGTAATGGCATAGGCCTGAACAATCGTCTGTCTGATCCACTTACAAAAGGTCGCCGCGGAGACGGTCGATCCCTTCCGAGGTCCCTCAGGAAGAACAAATAGAGAATCAGACTGTTGAACAGACTCCGTGGCGGACAGGTACATCTTGACCGCCCGGGCCACATCCAGGGAATGCAAAGCAAATCCCTTAGGATCCTTGGGCTGCGCACACAGCGAAGGCAATACGACAGCTTCAGTGAGGTGGAACGAAGAAACCACCTTGGGAAGAAAAGACTGGTTCGGTCGCAGAACCACCTTATCGCTATGAAATACCAGAGAAGGAGAGCGGCAGGACAAGGCCGCCAACTCATACACTCTGCAAGCCGACGTGATGGCCACCAAAAAGGCAACGTTTTGGGACAACACAGACAGAGGAATCTCTCTGATGTTCTCAAAGTGAGGTTGTTGTAACAGAGACAAAACCAAATTCAGATCCCAGAGAGGTAAGGGAGCTCTCCTCGGGAGAGCCAAATGCGGCACCCCTTGAATGAAGGTACCGACCAAGGAATGCGATGCCAAAGGTCATCGGAAAAAGGATGGCCAAGGACGACAACTGACCCTTGACCGTAGTCAGCGCCAGACGCTGATCCACGCCCTTCTGCAGGAAGGCCAAGACCTTCGCCACCGAGAAGGATCGAGGATTAAAAAAGCATGTGATTCGCACCAAACAATATACGCTTTCCAGGTGCGGTGATACAACTTCCTAGAAGTCGCTTTTTGAGCCTCTAACGAGGTAGGGATAACTGCCTGTGGAAGACCTCTATCCCTCAAGACCCGGCTTTTAGCAGCCATGCCGTTAAAGCCAGAGACTGTAAAGCAGGATGGAAGATCGGTCCTCGCGACAGAAGTCAAGGCCAGTCCGGGGCCACGAGAATGACTAACATCCGTTCCGCCGCCAACCTGCGAAGGAATCTGGACGACAGTTGAATCGGAGGAAAGGCATACATCTATACAGAGAGTGATGCTAAAGCACCACCAACGCGTCCGCCAGAGGATCGCAAGTCCTGGCCATGAAGCTATCCACCTTACTGTTGAGACGGGACGCAAACAGATCCACGTCCGGGGTCCCCCACTTGGCGAAACACCTCCGGATGCAGGGGCCATTCCCTTTGGTCCAAGGTCTGGTGACTCGGATAGGCTGCCTGCCAGTTGTTCACACCCGGAATGTGAACAGCCGAGATCGCCATACATGTGATTCGGCCCATGATAGAATCTCGGCCACTTCCTTGGCCGCCCTGGCACTCCTGGTGCCCCCTTGGTAATTGACATAAGCCACAGCCATGGCATTTTCCATCTGTACCCGGGCCGGACAACCCTGAAGTAGAGCTGTCCACCGGAACAAAGTATGATCGCTCGGAGCTCCAAGACGTTTTATCGGCAGGGAAGTCTCCCCCGCGACCACGTCCCTTGGTCACAAAGTGCACCCAGAACTCCACCCCAGCCCGACAGGCTGGCAACCGTGGTGAGAATTGACCACAACAGAGGCCGGGAGGTCTGGCCCTGCACCAAGGAAGGCGACCAGAGCCACCACAAGAGAGCCGACCGTACCGGGCGACTCAATGACATCCGCCTCTCCAAGGACTGAGGCGTCTTGTTCCACCTGTCCAGGATCTCTGCTTGCAGAGTCCTGGGATGAAATTTAACAAACAGAACGGTTTTGAAGTCCGAAACCATCAGGCCGAGAACCCGCATGCAGGTCCGCAAGGAGGAGAGATCGTTGCCCCCGAGAGACCTGATCTCATCCCGCAGAGACCCGAGTTTGTCCTCCGGAAGGAAGACCCGAGCTTCAGCAGAGTCCAGGACCATCCCTAGGTACTGAAGACGAGTTGAGGGAGTCAGAGCTGACTTCTGAAAATTGATGGTCCCCCCGAACTCCTGGAGTGTCTGAACCGACACGGCCAGAGCGCTCGCCAAGGTCACACATGAACTCGACCTTACAAAAGGTCGTCCAGGCAAAAGAGGATCACAATGCCCCGTAAACGCAGCGAGGCTAGAACCGGAAGCCAATACCTTGGTAAAAAACCTGGGAACCAAAGCGAGACCAAAAGGTAACGCCACAAACTGGAAGTGCTCCCCAGCCACCGTGAAGCGGAGATATCACGGATGACCCCCGAAAATAGGGATGTGTAGATACGCATCCTGCAATGCGATTGAAGCCAGGAAGACCCCGGACCTCAACGATGCCACCACCGACCGGATGGAGTCCATCCTGAACTACTGTACCCGCACAAAGCGGTTCACAGACAAATCCAGAATCGGACGCACCGTGCCTTCTTTTCTGGGCACCGTGAACAGGTTGGAGTAAAACCTGCGAAACTTATCCTGTGGAGGAACGGGTACAAAGACTCCTTGGGCAAGCATATCGTGCACTGCCCCCATAAGATCCCCGAGACGATCTGGAGATTGGACAGAAAAAACCTGTCTATGGAGGGGGAGATCGAACTCGATCTTGTACGCTGAACGAATTCCTCTCGTGAACACACCTGTCCTGAATGCCGGACAACCAGGGCTCCCGAAAGCAACGCAGACGTCCCCCTACCCGGACAACGGGTGAGGTCGTTCCTTCAGAAAGAGGTAGACTGGGCCTCCAAGCCAGACTGACCAACTTTTGGCTTACCCGTCCACGGCCTCTGGTGGCCACCAAGAGGTCGGAAGGGTCTACCCTTCTCCTGCGTCCCGAGTCTTCAAGGGCAGGTGGAAAGGTCGACTCCGCCACCAGAGTGCTGCGAAGCACCTTGGATCATACCACGAGAGCCTGATAGGCCATCACCGAGGCCAAAAAAACAGGGTTCAACAGGGAAACCTCCACCAGAGAAACGTGGCGGGCGAGTGCTTCCACTCGCCCATCTGCCGAATCACTGAATACCTAGGAATCTTCTACTGGCATCAAAGTGGACTTATACAGCCTAGAAACAGCGTGATCCACATTTTTTGGGACACCATTCAACGTTTGTCCCCCGCCCCCAAAATTGGATAGCGGAGGGAAAAAAAGCTTAGGCACCACCAACATGTGCCTATGCACCGCCACTGGTCATTCACACTCCCGTGAAATTCCACAGGGCAGGGAAAAAACCTGAACTGACATCTGGGCCCTTCGGAACCCTAAAAGCGGACCGCTGACTTGACTGAGATGGCTCATCGTCAAGATAGAGAGTTTATTTTTAACGTCGCTAAGGGGAACATCCATCGTAGCACATGTACCCGGGCTACCGAGGAGGAAGATGCCTCCTCCTCCCCCTCAGAAGCGGAGGACCGGGACCCCTCAGGGGGACCATTGTCCGTGGCAACCAATTTTTGTCTCAGAGTCAGAGGACTGGGAGGGCACAGGTCATTTTTTGGAGGAGCGTGCCAACATCAGCAGATCCACCTGGGACGCCAAAGTCGCAAGAACAGCAGATATAGAGGTCATGCTGTCCCTTTAAATCGGCGGTTCCCGCGGGCCCTCCCGCAATCTGCACTAACAAAGTGCCCCCTCAGATTAGGTTGAAAAATGACAGAAGGATTAACAAAAATCCCCCAGCCTGTCAGCACATTTTTACACAGGAGATGTGTGAAGGAGGAAGTGACCTCACACCGCTAGAGGCCCAGCCCTCGAGCCCAGACAAAAGGTGCCTATTGAAACTCAATGTAAAATGTCACAGGTAAAATGGCCGCTTCCCCTTACTAGGCATTTGCCCAATTCCAAGAATCTGCTCGCCAAAAAACATGGCGGCTGCTCCAAACTGCAGCAAAAAAAGTGTACAAACACATTCTGGCAATCATCGGGGACCCCAGGGAGACCCCTACAGCACCCCAACACAGCGCCCCCAGCGGGAGCAGGGAAAACAACCCAGCCAGAAGGGGAATCCTACATAGAGCACCAGACCTGCTATCCCCTAAGAGTGGGCCCACAACCCCCCAAAGTCCCCAGGGACAAGGGGGTAACAGTACTCACCAGTCCAGGAAGCGGGCACCGCTCAGATACAGGAGACCTCCCACCCTAAGTGGGGGTGCCGTCAGCCAAGGAGGGATGCTGGCAACACGCGGGCGATCCGGGTTTAGAGAAGGTGCAGCTCCGCAGGCACGTCCCCTATTGGAGGGGCACTGTCGTCGCGAGGCCTGGGCGTACCAGTGACCTGCGACACTCGTTGGCAGGCTGGGACTCCATAAGGATCTATAATACCCAGTCCGAGGCCCAGCTCCGCAGTCACTTGTAGTCCTCCAGGAAAGGAATCCCTGACTAACTAGTGATCGTGAGAGAAAAATCTATTGTGCAAAGAAAAACACATGAATTCAGAAAAAAACAAAAAGCTGAGACACAAAGGTCCAAGCAGAAGACCTAACCAGCTCCTTAGCTAGGCAGTGTAAATCTGAGGTAATATCAGATTGGGTTCAGGATAATGGCTAAGGGATGGCCCCCTAGTGGGGTGCCGAGGTATAAAAGTTTTTTTGTATTAACCTGATAATCAATTATCTGCCTAGCCTTGCTCCTGCAGAGGGCGCCATTACCCATTAGTGAAGGCTAACACCATCGGGCAGCGACTGTCAGAGGACGTAAGAGAGAAGATCATTATATTTGTCTGAAGAGGTTGGCTTTGCACATTTCACAGATTATCTATTTAATACTAAACTAGTCAGGTCCATAAATATTGGGACATCGACACAATCTTTTTGGCTCCATACAACACCATAATGGATTTGGAATGAAACAAACAAGATGTGCTTTAACTGCAGACTTTCAGCTTTATTTGAGGGTATTTACATCCAAATCAGGTGAAAGGTGTAGGAATTACAACAGTTTGTATATGTGCGTCCCACCTTTTAAGGGACCAAAAGTAATGGGACAATTGGCTGCTCAGCTGTTCCAAGGCCAGGTGTGTGTTATTCTCTCATTATCCCATTTACAAGGAGCAGATAAAAGGTCCAGAGTTTGTTTCAGGTGTGCTATTTGCATTTGGAATCTGTTGCTGTCAACTCTCAATATGAGATCCAAAGAGCTGTCACTATCAGTGAAGCAAGCCATCATTAGGCTGAAAAAAACAAAACAAACCCATCAGAGAGATAGCAAGTACTACTTCCAGTTACCGGAAGGTAGTGGCATATAAACCATGGTCTAGGACTAAACAACCTGTTTCCTGTACTGGATTCCAAGATATGGAATTTGCATTCAAATCAAACTATCCATTGTTACTTATACGCTCTTCTCCCCCAGCAGATGATGTTCTCCAATGCCCTGGTGTGGGACTGTTCTTTGGTGTCCTCACATCCTATGCAAAACTGTAGACTTGCAGGGAAGATGAGACTGCAGGGACTAGTCTAGCAGCCAAATACTGCACATTATTCTTAACACATCATCCCCACCGTACAGCTTAGAGGAGTCAACACACTGCTTTAGGGATGCTTTTTGCAGCAGGCTCTGGAAGGCTTGTGGATAGAGTATGAATACAGCAAAATAACAATGGGAAGTTTGATTTGAATGCAAATTCCATATCTTGGAATCCAGTACAGGACACAGGTTGTTTAGTCCTAGACCATGGCATATGCCGCTACCTTCCGGTAACTGGACACGGATGGGAAAGGCCTCTATTCTGCACTGCACTCCAAGATATGAAATTAACCAGAAAAGTCAAAACTCCCATTTTTACTTACCAGATCCTTTGCTTCCCTGACAGACTGCACACATCATACAGTACAAGGCATAAGCAACGAACTGAGTGGTGGGCAATAAAAGCATACATCAAACAAGCCTAAAAGAAAACAAGGCTCAACTGGCACAAAAAAGGAAATCAATTTTCCAAAAAGGAAGAGGTTGCAGTTGGTACACACTAACTGCTCTGACCACATCTAGAACTTCTTTGCATGCTTCAGGGCAGTACAGAGGGAAGGGAGGATAATATCCTCATTAAGGACTAAAGAAGGATAAAAGGTCTGGGTCTCAGGGCCACCTTATCTCTATGTTAGATAGAGATCCTGGAAAAAAAAATGGAAACATGCCTAACAAATGAAGAAGACACCAAAAAGGCAATCTTACTGGTTAGTACCTCCAATAGGATATCCTGGATGAGTTAAGGAGTTTTTTTTTTTTAAGAAAAAGTACCAGATGTAGATCCCAGGGAGCCCCTGGGGCAGGGTGGGGTGGAAGTACAGGATTCACATGAGGCCCACCTTGAAAAAAGGTCTTTCAAACAGTGCATTGGCCGAAACGTGTCACTTTAGAATACTAGATGCTGCTCTAGACCAGATTGGATACATTTTTCTGATGGGTGTTCCTGTTTTCGAAAGAGCCCTTCCAACTCTGATGGTAGATCTTAAAAGTAGTAGATTTTCTCGCTTTTTGCAAGGAGGAAATTAAAGAAATCAATCATGCCCCTATCTTTAAGGACCTGGTTTTCAACAGCCATGCTTTCTTGCCAGCAAGTGATAAGCTGAACGAAAATAATCTGTGCGTATACCCAGCTTTACTTTCGGCTAGGTTATCTTTATTTTTTAAATGTGTCCTATTTTGTTATTATTAGCTGGCACTGCTCTGATGTTTGTATCACGGAGAGAGCCGTTAGATCTCACACGCACAGGGCTGTAGGGGGAAGGTCAGGAATTTTACATGTGCAGGTTGCCATTTGGGCATTGCCCACTTAGGCAAAAGACAGGGATTCTCTATACCAGTTACAGTATTAACGTACAGCGTTTGGAATATGGACATCATTTCCCACTAAAATTTACAAAAGAAATCACAACTAATTAAATGGGGTAAAAGTGATCATTTAAGTCTAGAGCAGGCATTTGTGTAGAATGCTACACAGAGCACATACCAATCATCAAGTGCTTAACTCTCTCTGTCAGAAACCAATAAGAAGCAATATCCACTTGTTTAAATGAGGATTTTATGAGTATTGAATAGCTAACGTTTCTCTAGTATGTAATATTACTCATGTAATGTATTGGCAGAATGCATTATGCAACATGAAAGCATAATAATGGTTCAAGTGTGAAGGCTAATCTGGAGCAACACTGGTGATAAAAATAGCACCATATACAACCAAGAATGTTTCAGTAAAGTATTTTTTTTTCCCCATTGAGTTTTTTTTGTTCGGTCTGATAAAGCCTCTACAAAGAGGGAAAAACATTAGGAAAAGTTGTGGCTTTTTTTTTTTTTTAATCTTTATCTCATAATAAAACCACTACTTAAACTTCAACCTTTTATCCACTTAAGCCCCAGAAGATTTTACCCCATTCCTGACCAGGGGGTATTTTGCGATTCGGCACTGCGTGACTTTAACGGACAATTGCGCGGTTGTGCGACGCTGTACCTAAACTAATTTGACGTTCTTTTTTTTCCCACAAACAGAGCTTTCTTTTGGTGGTATTTGATCACCTGTGCGATTTTTTTGATCATGCGCTATAAACAAAAAAAAGAGCGTCAATTTTGCAAAAATAACAATATTTTTCAAAATTTTTTATATGAAATTCCCCAAAAAAAAAATAAAAAATCAAAATTTTTTAACATTTTCGGCTAATTAGTTTTATGCTACATATGTTTGGTAAAAAAAAAAAACAAAGTAAAAAAAAAAAATAAAGGGAAAGATTTTTGTCATTTTTGTTTTTTTTTTTTAACGAGTAATGACGGCGATCTGCGATTTTTTTTTGCGGGACTGCGACATTGCGGCGGACAGATCGGACCCTTGACTGACATTTTTGGAGTTACCAGTGACATTACTGCATTAATCAGTGCTATACATATGCACTGTTACTGTAAAAATGACACTGGCAGGGAAGGAGTTAACTGTATTGGAGAGGGAGGGGTTAAGTGTGTCCTAGGGGCGTGTTTCTAACTGTGATTGGACATGGCTACTAGTGTAAAAACAGAGATCAACGGTCCTACATAGTAGAACCGTCTGATCTCCATTTTTACACAGGGGAGAATGACAGGCGGCTTGTTTACATTAGCCGCCTGCCTTTCTCCCTTCCCGGCGAACGATTGCGAGTGACCAGCGGACATCGGGTCCGCCGGTCACGCGTACTGACTTGTTAGGGAACGAGCCGGGGCGGGCGCCTCAGTGGGCGTGCACTCGCCCGCTATTGGCTCACAAGCGAGTGACGTACCGGTACGTCACTTTGCCTGGCCGGGGCTGACCGCCGCAGTATATGTACTTGCGGCGGTCGGCAAGTTGTTATTTTACTTTCGAATTTTGAACCCGAAATTGCCATTAAAAACGGACCATTGGAAGTGTTTAAGAACTAGATTTTTGTCTTACCGTAAAATCCTTCTCTCTGAGGTTCACTGACGGAAACAGCTTCATGTCTTCTAGACCCTTGGGCTTATGATCTCGCTCTCTAGGTGTAGGACAAGGCGGGAACATTTTTGGTTACGCCCCTGAGGCAGTCCCAGGGGGTATACCATCACTTCCTGTTATAGGACTTCAGTTTGTAACAAGCAGTGTCAGAAGAATACATAACTCAAAACGAACAGAGGGGCGGGTGCTGTGTCCGTCAGTGAACCTCAGAGAAAATGATTTTATTGTAAGACAGAAAATAGAATTTTTGTAAAATCTTACCTCTGACAGTCGCCGCCCATTCATACAGCCTTCACGATTGGGTATTGACCTTCTCCACAAGAGCAAGCTAGGCAGTAATTTTGTTAATACAACATTAACATATAGACCCATCCACAGGGGGCCGTCCCTCTGGCCAATATCCTGCAGCCAGTAACACTCTAATCCAGTTATGTAGCAAGCAGTCCAAGAAAAACCGTCAACCCCAAAGAGAGGAGCTGGGGCGGCGACTGTCAGAGGACTCAGAGAAAATAATTTTACGGTAAGATTTTACAAAAATTCTATTTTCTCTTACGTCCTCTGACAGTCGCCGCCCATTCACACAGTCTTCACAATTGGGACGTCCCAAAGCAGAGGGGTGGGAAGAAGCAACCTTAAAATAGGCAACGCAGCACCCAGGTCAGAGAAAAAAACTGAACTGAACCAACGGGGTAAGTAAAGCTCAACAGGAGCTAACCTAGGAAAAATTAAATAAACTCCATGACTAAGAGACAGAAAAAAATAGCATGTCTCTTTAGACCACTGCCACACTCAAAACCTTGTGGCCAAAAGAAGCATCCGAAGATGCCAACACATCAAGTTAGTAAAACTTAGAAAAGGTGTGTACAGACGACCAAGTCGCCGCTTTGCACACCTGAGCCACAGACGCCTGGTGGCGTAAAGTCCAAGATGCACTAACAGTTCTAGTAAAGTGCGCCTAAACATGCACAATCGTCTGTCTGATCCATTTGGAAATGGTTGCCGCAGACACCGCTGTACCCTTCTGAGTTGCCGCAGACGCCGCTGTACCCTTCCGAGGTCCCTCAGGAAGGACAGACAGACAATCCAACTTCCAGAAAGAGTCCGTGGCAGAAAGGTAAACCCTGATCACCCGGACCATATCCAAGGAATGCAATGCAAACTCCTTAGGATGCTTAGCCTTCACACAAAAACAAAAGGAAACACAATATCCTCATTGAGGTGGAAGGCTGAAACCACCTTAGGAAGAAAAGACTGATTTGGTCGCAAGACCACTTTTTATCCTTATGAACAACCAGATAGGGGAACGGCAAGACAGAGCCGCCAACTCAGACACTCTGTGAGCAGATGTGACCGCCACCAGAAAGGCAACCTTCTGTGACCACACAGGCAGAGAGATCTCTCTGATGTTCTCAAAAGGAGGTCATTGTAAAAACTGACAGAACCAGATTCAGGTCCGAGGGAGGCAAGAGAGCCTTCCTCGGGGGGCCAGATGACGCACCCCCTGAATAAAGGTGCGAATCAAGGAATTAGACACCAAAGGATGCTGGCCAAGGCCGACAACTGGCCTTAGATCGTGGTCAGCGCCAGGTGCTGATCCACTCCAGTCTGTAGGAAAGCCAAAACCCTCGCCACTGAAAAGGAGCGGGGGTGAAGACCTTGTGACTCACACCAGGCAAAATATGCCCTCCAGGTGCGATGATAAACCTTCCCAGAAGAAGCTTTCTTAGCTTTTAGCAAGGTAGGAATGACAGCCGACAGGGTACCCCTGTCTCTAAAGGCTTGGCTTTCAACAGCCAAGCCATCAAAGCCAAGAACTGTAAAGCGGGATGGAAGAACGGACCTTGACAGAAGATCATTTCTTAGTGGAAGCCGCCAGGGAGGCTCGACAACCATCTGCATGATGTCCGTGTACCAAGACCGACGCGGCCAGTCTGGAGCTAAACACCTCCGGGTCTAAGGACCATTCCACTGGTCCAGCGACTCAGATAGTCCGCCTGCCAGTTTTCCACACCTGGAATGTGGACGGCCGAAATCGCCAGAACAGGCGATTCGGCCCAAGACAGAATCTCGGCCACTTCCCTGGCCGCCCAGGCACTCCTGGTGCCCCCCTAATGATTGATGTACGCCACAGCTGTGGCGTTGTCCGTCTGCACTCGCACAGGGTAGCCCTGAAGCCGAGCCGACCAACTGGACAGAGCTTGATTCGTATGAAACTGCGCAAAAGGGACCGCCTCGAAGGCTGGCACTATCAGACCCAGGGACCGCATGCAGGTATGAAGTGAGGAGGGATTGTTGTCCCTGAGGGACCAGATCTCGTTCTGCAGAGTCTGGAGTTTATCCCCTGGAAGGAAGACCTTCGCCTGAGCAGAGTCCAAGATCATCCCCAGGTAGGGGAAAATTGATGGTCCACCTGAATGCCTGGAGCGTCTGAACCGTGACCAACAGATCGCTCAACAGAGTGGCACTCAAGCTCGACCTTAACAGGAGATCGTCCAGATAACCGAGGATTGCAATCCCCTGCACCCGTAGCAGAGCCAACACAGGAGCCAAAACCTTGGTGAACACCCTTGGAGCCGAAGCGAGACCGAAGGGCAACGCCACAAACTAGTAATGCTCCTCTGTGATTGCGAAGCGGAGATACCGCTGATGAACCTTGTAAATAGGGATGTGCAGATACGCATGTTTTAGGTCGATGGAGGCCATGAATTCCCCTGGACTCAGAGAAGATGCCACCACCGACCGGATGGATTCCATCTGAAACTTCTGTACCCGCACAAAGCGGTTCAGTAACTGTAGGTCCAAAATTGGACGCACCTTGCCCTCTTTTCTGGGCACCGTGAACAGATTGGAGTAAAACCCCCAAAACCTGTCCCCCGGAGGGACCGGCACGATGACCCCTTGGGCGAGAAGATGATCTTGAACCGCCCGTTGTAGATCCCAAAAACGATCGGGAGTCAGATGGAGATTGGATGGAAAGAATCTGTCGGCGGGGGGAGACCGGAACTCGATCTTGTACCCTGAACGAATAAGTTTGTGAACCCACCTGTCCTGAATCTCGGAAAACCAGGGCTAGGGAAAAACGCAGGTGTCCCCCCCCCACCCCTGATACGGGTGAGGGCGTCCCTTCTGGAAGAGGTGTCCTGTGCCCCAAAGGCACGAAAGGACCCCCAGTTAGTCCTAAAGGAAGGACCCCGCCTAGCGCGGGGAGATTTACCCTTCGAGACTTGAGGCAAGAGTACCCTTACCCCCAGTATGCCCCTTGATCAACTCATCCAGAGTGTAACCAAAAAAAAAGACAATCCCCCCATAAGGGATGTCAGACACTGTCTTTTTAGAAGCGTGGTCGGCCGACCAGCCTTTCAGCCAAATAATGCGGTGGAATGCAAACCCGACTGCAGATAGACGTGCGACCAAATGAACCTCGTCCAAAGCTGAGTCACACAGGAACATCACAGCTTGTGCCATTTGATCCAACATGTCCAGCGCAGCAGCAGAAACCGACTCTGCTACCAGAGTGCGCCTAAGTACTTTGGCACATTCTGCGATAGTCTGAGAGACCATCACTTGAGGCGAACACCGGTTTCAGCAGGGAACCTGCCACTATAAACATGTGGCGGGAAATCGTTTCCACCCGTCTATCCGCTGGGTCCTTAAACACCGGGGACTCTTCGGTACCACCAGCTTATGCTTAATGCGACGCCATTGGTCATTTACCGTTTCCTGAAACTCCTCGGGACAAGGAAAAACCTGACCCGACTTCAGGGCCTTGCGGGTCCCGAAGGAAACCTACTTACCTGCCATGGAGGGTTCATCATCAAGATTTAAAGTCTCCTTAACGGAGCCATTAAGTGGGTCTACCGAAGGACGGTCACGTGCTATCCCAGAGGATGAATCCTCCACCTCCACATCCGACTAAGAGGACGGGGACGACTCGGGGGGGGGGGGGGGGGGGACGTCGTCCGTGGCAACCAATTCAGGCTCTGAGTCTGAAGACGGAGAGGGCATAAGCCGTTTCTTGTAACTCGGTCAGACAACAGGTCAACTTTTGACGCTTAAAGTCGCAAGTGCAGCAGAAAAAAAGAGGCTAAGGAAGTGGAATCAGGAGTACCTGAACCACACACTAGGTCTGTGGGGAATTTGCTATCCTGGGACTCCATATTAGCAAAGTGCAAAAATAATGACACTGGCCCTTTAAAACGGTGGTTCCCGCGGACCCCTATCGCAAACTGCACTACAGGTGGAGACCCTTCCCTTAACTAAAGCCACACTGAAAAAAGAGTGCTAGCAGGAATATAGCCAGAGAAAAACAGTAAAATCCCCCCGCAGTGTCCCTATACTTGCCACATTGCAGAGAAGGCTGATGTGAAAGGAGTAAGTGACCTCACGCCCCTAGAGGCAAAAGCCAGTCCTGAGCCACAAAAAAATTGTGCCTGATAGAAGTCAATGGAGGAAAAGCACTTAAAAAATGGCTGCTGCCCAGAACAGGACATCCGCCCACACTAAAGATGGCGCCCAATCGGCGCTGACAATGAGGCAAAACAGCCAGCCCTCACCAAACATGGTGGCCGGGCGAACAGCGCCAAACGCCGCAGTAAACGCCCGCACTGGCCCCCACCAGGATCTGCACAGAGCACCCCCAGCGAGAAGGAAAAACCCACACACTCACCCCCCCCGCATGGCGGTCTACACCGCAGGAGCGCCCCTGCAGGGGCAGGGAAGGTAAGACACAGGGGGCCATCCCACGGCCGTGAGGGGGACATTACAGCAAACTTTACATGTACCACCATCCTCAGAGTGGGCCCACTCAATACCCCCCTCAAAGCCTGTTCCCAGGGACAGAGGGGTAATAGTACTCACCATCCAGCGAACATGGGCACCGTTCAGACACGGGAGACCTCCCACCCTGGGTGGGGGTGCCGTCAGCCAGGAAGGATGCTAGCAAAACCCGAGCGTTCCGAAGTTGAGGCATCCCAGCGAAGATTGGAAAACTTTGAAGGCACTGTCGTTGCGAGGCCTGGGCGTACCAAAAGCCTGCAACGCTCGATGGCAGACTGGGACTCCATAAGGTTCTATATTAACCAGTGCGAGGCCCAGTTCTGCTGACGCTTGTAGTCCTCCAAATTCTGACTAACTAGTGTAGGTAAGAAAAATAAAAAGCTATTTTAAAAGAAAAATCACTTTTCAGAAAGAAACAGAAAAAAAAAACTGAGACACTAGGTCCCAGCAGGGAAAACCTAGCCTACTCCTGACGCTAAGCAGCAAAGAACTGGATTAGAGTTACTGGCTGGATGATATTGGTCAGAGGGATGGCCCCCTGTGGGTGTGTCTATATGTTAATGTTGTTGTATTAACAAAATTACTGCCTAGCTTGCTCCTGCGGAGAAGGCCAATACCCAATCGTGAAGACTGTATGAATGGGCGGCGACTGTCAGAGGACGTAAGAGAAATACAGTTTTCTCTTTCGTTTACTGACAGACAGCTTCATGTCTTCTAGACCCTAGATCTAGAGATGTCCCAAAGCAGTATCAACATGAGGGGGTTAGACAAACACAGCAAAACATAATTCCCAACAAGGGCCAACCAGGTAAACCAAGAGCTCAACCAGGAACAACTGGAGCTCACCACCAGAACAATACACCCTCAAGAGGCGGGAGCCTCTGCAACTGCAGCCTGCAAAACTTTGTGGCCAAACGCAGAAACCGAAGATGCAAGCAAAAAAAACCTGAACCACTTATGCCTGATGACGGAAGGCCCAAGAGGCACTAAGCGCCCTCATGGAATGAGCTTTGACAGGGAAAGGAGGAACCTGACCCCTAATAGAATAGTTCTGCACCACGTCTGCTTGATCCATCTGGAAATGGTCGCAGCAGATGCGGCCTACCTCTTATGAGGTCCATCCGTAGGAACAAAATCAGATTTCCGAATCAACTCGGTCACCATAATCGCCCTGACTACATCTAAGGAATGTAAAGCAATTTCTTTAGGATGTTTCGGCTTAGGACATAAGGACAGTAACACAATATCTTCATGCAAATGAAACCCAGAGACAACCTTAGGAAAGAATGCCTGACAGGGTTGCAACACCACTTTGTCCCTGTGTCACGTTACCAGCAGGTAAGGAGACCGACAGGACAACGCAGCCAACTCGGACACCCTATGTGCAGAAGTAATAGTGACTAAAAAGGCCACCTTCTGTGACAGAGCAGAGGGGGTTCACAAAACGTTTTCAAAAGGGAGGCTTTGGAAGCACCGACCGTACCAAATTGAGATCCCACGGAGGTACCAGGGATCTAACCGGAGAAACCAGATGGCGAACTCCCTGCAAAAATGTGTAAACCAAGGCCTTTGCCGCTAACGGCCTATGGGAAAATATGGCTGTGACGAGACCAATCTCGCCACTGGGCGTTGGAGAAGCCTGGTTGCTTGCCTCCTGCAATATGACTATGGACCTAGGGGCTTTTACCCCTTTAAGACTGTATTTGGGCATGAAAATGTGCCTGCAGTCGGTCAGAAAAGGACTTCCGTATAACTTTTTAACCCCTGGAGGATTTCTATGATTTTTGGTTATGTTTGCATTTGAAGTATGCTGATTCTGAAAATGTAAGTTTTATTTGAATGTGATGCATATTTTCGAAGTTATGAAAATGTTGCTTTTGGTCTGAGGTGGCTTTGCATTCACCTATTGTCGGGTGTGCTAAGTATTCCTGTTCCATTCTTACATGCTAATAACCTTGCATTGTTCTGGCCAGGTGGCTAGATAATTAGTTTAGTGTTATTTTGTGCCTGTTTACAAATCTATCTGCATATGCTAATGCAATGAGACTCACGTTACCTGATAGTGTATATAATGTGTTTGTGTGGATTTAATAAACAGTTCTAAGTCAGACCACTGCTTGAACCTCACACGGAGCCTTGTCTCGTTCTTGGGGGGATTCACTGTATGCTGTTGGAGACTGATTGCTAGGAGTGTAAGCTGATGTATGCTTTTCCTGTAGCAGCTATTCGTGAGGTTCCAGGTTGGAGTGCTATTTTGTATCCAGTTCGGGAGTTTGGTGTCCTGCAAGTAGCTGTGCCTGTCTCTCAGAAAGGGGCATATCGCCTAAACGGATTTTAACCCCTTGTCTGCTGAAACGGTCCGTTACAATGGCCAAGGTGGAAATCTGACCCTTGATGGTGCCCAAAGCCAAACATTGATCTACACCTAATTGCAGTAACTCCAACAGGCGGGACACAGAAAAGGAACGGGGGAGAAACCCCCCCCCCCCCCCGGGACTCACACCGAGTAATGTACGCCTTCCAAACTCTATGATAAACTTTCCTGGAAGTAGATTTCCTAGCTTTTAACAAAGTAGGAATCACCGACTGACAGCCCTCTGTCATTCAGCACCTTGGCTTTCAATAGCCAAGCCGTCAGCTTGTAAAGCAGGATGTAAGATTGGTCCCTGAGCCAGGCAATCTGAGGGGAAGTTTCCAAGAAACGTCTGCTACCAGCCCTACCAGGCCTGCATACCCAGACCGGCAAGGCCAGTCTGGTGCCACCAGAATGACTGGAATCCCTTCTACCTGGATTCTGCTTAGCATTCTCGACAGAATATGTATTGGAGGAAAAATGTAAATCAGACGATACTGACCTCAAGGGGCCACCAGGGCATCTGCGGCGTTGGCCAGAGGATCCCGATACCTTGACACAAACCTCTTCAACTTCCTGTTGAGACGGGAGGCCAACAGGTCCACATTGGGAGTCTCCCACCGGAGAAACACTTGACAAAACACCTCCGGATGAAGGAACCATTCTCCTTGATCCAACGTCTGCCGACTGAGATAGTCAGCAGAGAGGGCCGGAACATATAGTTCTGGCTACTTCCCGGGCTGCCAGGGCACTCCATGTGTCCCCTTGATGATTGACATATGCCACCGTCGCATTGTCCAATTAAATCCTCCCAGGGCATTCGTGCAGACGATCCATCCACTGAGAAAGTCTGATCGCCCGAATCTCCAGGATGTTGATCGGCAGACTTGACTCCTCGAGTCTAAACACCTTGAGCAGAGTATATTCCCAAGACACCTCCCCACCCAGACAGACTGGCATCCGTGGAAGGAAAAAAGGACTTTTCCAGGCGATGCGCAGGGGAGCAGAGCCACCATATAAAGAACCCCTCGTACCCCGACTTAACAGGATCAGATCGTCCAGCTACTGCGGATCCTTGTTCCATTGGCAAGAATCTCTCTTTGCAGAGGTCTTGTATACTGGGTAACTGAGCAAACGGAATAGCCTCGAAAGTAGAGACCATCAGACCCAGCACTTGCATGTATGTCCTGAGTGATGACTGACGATTTGATAACAGGAGCTGAATCGGATCCTACAACTTAAGTTTCATCTAAGAAACACCCAGGCCGACGCTAAGTCCAGCGTCAGACCCAAGTAGTCCAGCTTGGTGGACGGAGTCAAAGCCGATTTTTGAAAATTCAGCATCCATTTCGAACTCCTGGAGAGTTCGCACAGTAATGTCCAAGATGGCTTTTAGAGCCGAAGAAGACTCCGCACGCAGAAGCAGATCGTCCAGATAACCCAGTACCGCAATCCCCTTCTGCCGTAGCAAGGCCAGAACGGGGTCCAAAACCTTTGTGAACACCCGAGGAGCTGAGGCGAGACCAAAAGGTTAACGCCACCAACTAATAGTGCTCCTCGCCCACGGCAAAAGGAAGAAAACACTGATGCCCAACATATATTGGAATATGAAGGGAAGCATCCTTGAGATCGATAGAAGCCAGAAGATCCCCTTGATGAAGGAAAGCTACTACTGTGAGGATGGACTTCATCCGAAATTTCTGCACCCACAAACAGCGGTTCAGAGCCTTGAGGTCCAAGATCGGAGGAACCTTGCCTTCCATCCTGGGAACTGTAAACAGATTTGAATAATTTGACTTACCATTTCAGGTCTCTTGGAGCCTCCCAAGAAGTTGCGGGTGGATCTCGAACCCTTTTTTCTGCAATCCAGACGGACAGAAAGGGCCGCTTGTGAGCCAAGAAAAAATTGACCAGGTTTACGACAAGGTTCCTTGCCCTTAGCAACCAGCGGAAGTAATGTACTCTTATCTCCCGTAAGGCCCCCTAATGATCTCTTCCATAGAGGTCCCGAACAAACAGTCACCTACAAAAGGTAGATCAGTCAGTACCTTTTTAGAAGCCTGGTCGGCTGACCAGTACTTCAACCAAATCATGCGGCGAAGAATCACCACCGTCACAGATACCCTGTCGGCCAAGGGGGCCGCATCCAAAGATGCATCACAAATGTACTGTAGCCCCTAGATCAACTGACCTGCCAACTCAGCAGGTTGTTGACCCTTTTCCAGATCCTGACGTAAAGTTTTTGCCTATTCCGTTAAATGTCTGGGATACCAAGGTGATAGCAAGCACCAGCCACAACATTGAACCTGCCACGGTGAAAAGGTCAGAAACAAAGACAAACAGAGGCGCCTCTAAGTGTAGACTTTATGCAACAGGTTTAATAAATACATTTATGCACTCATGTTGGTAAGCATATATTCATGCCCATAAAACAAGGTTCCAGTATGGAGAAGTGTACATCATCCGGTCATGGACATCCGTCCCGCTGGAGCCGAAAATCCTTTCGCCGTGGCCGGCTTGTACGGCAAGGTTAGAACCAGGAAGTAGGCTCGGTGTATTTGCTCGACAGCGAGGCTTGGTGGATAGTCGAACCTGGATGATGTCATCTGCATGCGACGCGTTTCCAAGCGTGCTTGCTGCCTGGGGGAGGGCAGCCACGCTCCTTCACTGCTTGCCGTGAAGAAGAAGCGCGGCTGCCCTCCATACTGGAACCTTGTTTTATGGGCATGAATATATGCTTACTAACGTGAGTGCATAAATTTATTCATCAAACCTGTTGCATAAAGTCTACACTTAGAGGCACCTCTGTTTGTCTTTCTTTTAGCCCTGTGGAACCCCTGGCTTTTGGTTTCTGGATGGCTGCCCTATATGGTGGACTTTTTCTCCCCCTGTGCCATTAATGACTTTTAACTCTATGGGACTTTTGGTTCGATATGTGATCAAGCGCCTGTTAACATTGTGTATTTCTGTTTCTTGTGAAAAGGTCAGAGCCTAAGCTCTTGTCCGCAGGAGCCCTAAAAGAATGGAGAATCCTCCACCAGCAAAAGTGTGGCCTTATTTAGCCTGGAAACCTGAGAGTCCACCGACGGTGGAACCGTTAGTTTCTTCAGGAGAGACTCCTCAAAGGGATATCTCCTAGCGAAGCGCTTAGGTTTTCCAACCATGCGTTTTTGGGGAACCCCACTGACTAGTGACAATCTCAAAATAGGCAGGAAAAGGGAACACCTTTGTCACATTAGAAATTGCACCAGCATGGTCGACTCCGCATCAGTCCTCCAACTTTAAGGTTTCCTACACTGACACAATCAAAGCCTCCACCAGTGCCTTTTCGTGCGCAGCTGCTGCGGAGGAGGATTCGTCCTCACTGTTAGAGCACTAACATGGATGCAGACCCAGTGGGCTGACTCATCTGTGGCAGCCAAATCCATCTCAGACTCTGAGGAAACAGGGGATACAGGTGAAGGCGAGGGGGCGCCTTTTGGTAGCCCGCATTTGCAGGGCTATATCAACCTTAGACACAAGTGACTGCAGGGCCACCGTCATAGCCACCAGGGCAGACTGAGACCCTGAGGGTCCCGCAGCTCCAGGGAAAGGAGGGGGGGACACTACTCACCACACCTTGGCATTAGGTGGGCGGCACTCCCAGCAGTCCACCGCACAAACTTTGAATGGGGGCACTGCAGCCCAAGATACGCTGTGACGCTAATCGTGACTAGGGCTATGGGACATCGCGATGTGTTTAACTTGACGGTCAGCCCCCGTCCGGAGCTAATAGTTTGGTCGCGCTCGCAGGCCAGACTGGGAAGACCATAAGGATCTAGGATATGCAGTGTGTCGCCCAGTCCAGCTGTTGATTGTAGTTCACACAGGAACAAAAATAAAGAAAAAGGAAATAAAAATGCCAGGACCCCAGGTCCCAGCAGATAGCCAGGTCCTGGCTAGACACAAAAAACTGAAGTCCTATAGCAGGAAGTGAGGGTATGCCGCCTGGGACTGCCTCAGGGGTGTAACCAAAAATGTTTCTGCCTAGTCCTACTCCTGAAGAGAGAACAGCATGAGCCCAAGGGTCTAGAAGACATGAAGCTGTGTCCATCAGTGAAGGAAAGAGAACATTTAAAAGCTCCATCACTAAATAATTTGGTTAATTTAACCTAAAGTCCAAGCGCCACTTATAAGCGGTGCTGGTATCAAGGTCTTCTAAGCACACTCCCGGCGGCTGCTATAGTTTAAAAGTCCTTCATTAATGTACCTATAAGGAGAGCCTGTCACAATGCAAACCCCCACCTCCCCCATACGTACATAAAATGCATGTGTTAAGGCGCCTGTGTACAAGTTATATACTGCTGTGCACGGCAGGGTAAGAGCATAAATTCTAGGTCCATTATTCACAGTTAACGCAAAACTGATGACCTGTAAGGGCTTTAAAAGCATTGCCAGACAATTTTGGGTACTTAAAGTTGTTGCCATTTAACTGGTGCATGCAATTTTGCAAGCTGGACATGTTGGTTTATCCATTTACTGGGCGCATCCAAATTTTTTTTATGTTCGTGTAGCAGTACAGCCAGCAACCGTGTCCCACATATCCACCACACCAATGCAGCCAGCAATAGTGTTCTTGAGAGCAATTATGTCTCTGATTGCTAGCCACTATAATGTCAGTGTCATTCGTGCAAGCCAGCAACCATGTTCTACTAGCTGCCAAACCAATTCAGTGTCACAAGAGCCCATGAATACAGCAACATTGTCCTGATTGCTACCTATACCAGTGCCACCATAGCCAGTGAAGGCAGCAACAGTGTTCTAATCGCTGTCCACACCAATACAGTGTCCCCAAAGCCAGCAACATTGTCCCGATCACTAGCTACATTACTGGCTAGGGTGACACTGGCACTAAAGCCAGCAACAACGTTTCCGATCGCTCTCCAGTACTGTTTCACCAATGCCAGTGTAAGTCAATTCCAGCGAAATGATCGTCAGCCACACCAGTACAGTGTCATTTAGTAGCACCATTATCCAGAAATTGCATCCTGATCGCCATTTAGCACCAGTATCTTCAAGAACCAGCACAGCCACTGCCAAAAATGTCAAAAAGGGTTTGCCTTACAGAAATAAAATAAAAAGTGGTGATTACACACCACAAAAAGAAAGCTCAGTTAAAAAAAAAATTGGATGCGTCTTACTGTAAAATCCCTTTCTCTGAAGTTCATTGACAGATGCAGTCTCTGTTTTCAAAGCAGTAGGGTTATACTGCCCCCTACAGGAGTAGGACACTAGGCAGAAAAAAGTTGTGGCTACGCCTATGGGCAGTCCCAGGGGGTATATCCCTTCTCTCTGCTATAGGATGTCCGTTTTGTAACAAAGCAGTGTCAGAGAAAAAAAAATACCAACCTAACTCAAAATAGAGGGGTGGGTACTGCGTCCGTCAATGAACTTCAGAGAAAAGGATTTTACGGTAAGACAAAAAAACAATTTTCTCTATCGTTCATTGACGGACGCAGTCTCTGTTCTTCATAGCAGTAGGGACGTCCCAAAGCAGTGCCATAAAACAAGGGGTGGTAACAGCAGAAAATAATTCCCCAAAGCTGAACCACAGCCAACCAGGCAACATAGGACTCATCAGAACAAGATGAGACCCACCTGAAAAAACATTAAATACCCTCAAGGGAAACCGAAACCCCCTTAAACGGCAGCCTGAAAAACTTTGTGGCCAAAAGGACGCATCTGCAGATGCCAGCACATCCACCATATAAAACTTAGTGAAGGTATGAACAGACTAGGTAGCCGTCTTGCAAACCTGAACCACAGATGCTTGATGGCGAAAGGCCCAGGAAGCACTAAGCGCCCACGTAGAATGCGCCTTAACAGGGAAAGGAGGAAAGTGACCCTTAACTGAATAAGCCTGCACAACTGTCTGATCCATCTGGAAATAGTCGCAGCAGACGCAGGCAGCCCTTTCTTTGGTCCATCCGTGAGTCGCCAAATACACCCCGATTGGCCGAACCACATCCAAAGTATGCAGTGCAAATTCCTTAAGACGTTTAGGCTTAGGACACAAGGAGGGTAAAACAATGTCTTCATTTAAATGTAAACTGGAAACCACCTTCCGAAGGAAGGACGAATCCGGGCTAAGCACCACTTTATCCCTGTAAACCACCAGATAGGTAGAACAAACAGGATAACACCGCCAGTTCCGACACCCTGCGCACAGAAGTAATAGCCACCAAGAAGGCCACCTTCTGGGATAAGGTAAGAAGGTGAATCTCCCGATTATTTTCAAAGGGAAGTTTCTGGAGAACCAACAGCACCAAATTAAGATCCCAAGGTGGCAACGGAGGTCGCACTGGAGGAGAAAAGTGTCGCACCCTCTGGATAAAGCTAACCACCAGGGAATAGGAGGCTAGTGGCTTTTGGAAGAAAATGGCCAAAGCCGAAACCTGACCCTTGATAGTCCTGAAGGCCAAATTTTGATCAACTCCCGTTGAAGAAAAGCCAAGATCTGAGACACCGAAGAAGAACGAAGAATCAAATCCAGCGACCGTGAAGCAGGATGGAAGATTGGTCCTCGAGAAAGCAGATCCTCCCTGAGAGGAAGTCTCCAAGGAACGTCTGCAACTAGCCTGACCAGGTGGGTGTACCAAGCATGGCGAGGCCAGTCCAGGGCCACAAGAATGACTGGAATCCCTGCAGCCTCGATCCTGCAAAGATTTGTTTTGGCAGCAACTCGAGCAAAGGAAAAGCACACATCAGCTGTGACTGACCCTACGGAGCCACCAGCGCGTCTATGGTGTCTGCCAGAGGGTCCCGAGCGTGGGTCACAAACCTCTGCACTTTCCTGTTGATCCGAGACACCAATAGATCTATGTCTGGAGTGCCCCAACGAAGGCAAAGCTGCTGGAACACCTCCGGATGGAGAGACCATTCCCCTGGAGCCAAGGTTTGCAAACTGAGGTAATCTGCCTATCAATTTTCCACTCCTGGAATGTGAACGGTGGAGAGAGCTGGAACAAAGTGTTCCACCCACCGAAGGATGCCTGCCACCCCCAAGGCCGCAAGGACACTTCTGGTGCCCCCCTGATGATTGATATAAGCCACGGCTGTGGCATTGTTTGATTGAATGCGGACTCCGCAGCCCTGAAGGTACTCCGTCCAGTGGACTAGAGAGAGCCTGATCACCCTCAGCTCCAGAACACTGATCAGTAACCTGGATTCTTCCAGGAACCAGACCCCTTGAGCAGAAAACTTGCCGAGAACACCTCCCCACCCAGACAGACTGGCAATCCATGGTGATCACTGTCCAATAAATGGGGAGGAAGGATTTTCCTTGTTTGAGCATCGGGAACTAAAGCCACCATAATAGGGACCCCCTGGTCACCTGGACCTGATTGTCCAGAGAACTTGGAGCTATGTTTCATTTGAGAAGTAGTTCCTTCTGGAGTATTCTCGTGTGAAATTGAGCAAAAGGTACCACCTCAAAAGACGACACCATCAGTCCCAAAACTCTCATACAATTCCCGAAGGGACAACCATTTGCTGGACAGCAATAGCCGAATCGCAGTCTGGAGTTTTTGAAGTTTGTCCAAAGGAAGAAACATAACAAGCAAAAAATTGGGGGAGCAAACCCTGAACATGTATATCTAAAGCCGGTGCAGCTATGGACCAAGCAACATGTATATTAAAAAAGAATAGCGCAACCATGCAAAAGAAATGACTTAAATATGGAGACAATCCATAAATAAAAATGGGGATTTAGTCCCACCATATGGCCATATCGTGCTCAAGCCCACCACTGCGTCAAAGTACCCCATTATTGCTCCCCCAATTTTTTGCTTGTTTATTATGTATTTGGTCTGACCAGACTTCTGAGGTTGAGCATCCCCCCACACACACCTGTACTCTATCAGAGTCCACCATCAAGTAGATATAGGAGGAGTCCTTTGCAGTGCATTAGCACATCCATCCCAGCAAGGAGTGTTGTCTCCAAGGGTTGGAGAGGCTGGATTCACCCCTTTTTTATGGATAGTGTAGGACCCACTGATAATGGGGTACTTTGACGCAGTAGTGGGCTTGAGCACGATATGGCCATATGGTGGGACTAAATCCCCATTTTTATTTATGGATTGTCTCCATATTTAATAGTCATTTCTTTTGCATGGTTGCGCTATTCTTTTTTAATATACAAAGGAAGAAACACCACGGCTGAGGACAAATCCAAAGTCAGGCCCAGATAATCCAATCTCATGGAAGGGACCAGGGACAACTTCTGAAGGTTCAGAATCCACTCTAACTCTTCTAGAGTTCTCATGGTGATCTCCCAAGTTTGTTCCCAGCGCCGTGGGAGACTCTGTACGGAGAAGCAGATTGTCCAGGTAACCCAGGACTGATATCCACCGCTAGCATAACGCCAGGACCGGGGCCAAGACCTTTGTGAAGACCCGAGGAGCAGAGGCGAGACCAAAGGGTAACGCCACAAACTGACAGTGATACTCTCCCACGGCAAAATGCAGAAACCGTTGATGTCCTGCACATATGGGGATGTGGAAGTAGGCATCATTAATGTCTAATGAGGCCAGGAAATAACCCTGATGTGAGGAAGCCACCACCGTGCAAACCGATTCCATCTTGAATTTGTGAACCCGCACTAAACAATTCAGTGCCTTTAGGTCCAGGATTGGATGCACCTTGCCTTCCTTGCTGGGGACCGTAAACAGGTTTGAGTAAAAGCCCTGAAAACGTTCCGAATTTGGAACTGGAATTATTACTCCTTGTTGTAACAGGTCCGGCACCATCCCCAAAGAGAGCCTGTAAGCGATCCGGGGACAATCGCACTTTGGAAGGGAAGAACCTTACCGGAGGGACGGATCAAAATCCTATCTTGTAACCCAACTGTTTGCACCCACTGGTCTTGTATCTGGGATAGCCACAGGTCCGAGTACCGGCAAAGACCCCCCCTCCACCCCAGATACGGGTCTTGTCTGCAGGTCTGGAGAAAACTGAATTTTTGTAAAATCTTACCTGTAAAATTCCTTTCTCTAAGTCCTCCGACAGTCGCCGCCACCTCTAAGTCATCACTATTGGGTATTGACTTCTGCTCCGCAGGAGTAGCTAGGCATAAGACTTAGTCAAAAGAACAGACATTTGCATATACACACCCATGGGGGCTGTCCCACTGGTCAATACCCCCCTGCAGTGAACACTCCCAACTCAGTTTGGTAGCATAGCAGTAAGTGTACAAGAAAAAAACCCAAAAGAGGGGCGGGGGCGGCGACAGTCGGAGGACTCAGAGAAAGGAATTTTACAGGTAAGATTTTACAAAAATTCCGTTTTCGCTTACGTTCTCCGACATTCACCGCCACCTCTAAGTCATCACTATTGGGATGTCCCAAAGCAGTATAGACATGAGGGGTGGGAGACGCAACCGTAGAAAAGGCAACGCAGTACCCACATCAGAGAAAGGAACCTTACACGCACAGTAAGAGGAACCTGCTGGGCAACAGAAAAGGCTCAACAGGAGCAACAGCCCAGGAAAGCAAATAACCCAGGGGATAAACAACCCCAACAGTCGGGGACCCACAACAAAACAAGGGTCCCTCATGACACTGCCGCACTGAGAACTTTGCGGCCAAAGGAGGCATCAGCTGATGCCAGAACATCCACCTTATAGAATTTGGAAAAGGTGTGCACTGACGACCAAGTCGCAGCCTTGCACACCTGGGCCACCGAGGCAGACGCAGCCATGCCCTTCCGAGGTCCCTCAGGAAGGACAAATAGGAAATCCGTCTTCCGAAAGGATTCAGTGGACGACAGGTAAACCCTGATCGCCCTGACAACATCCAAGGAATGCAAGGCAACCTCCTTGAGATGCTTAGGCTTCGTACAAAGCGAAGGCAGGACAATGTCCTCATTAAGGTGGAACTCAGAGACCACCTTAGGAAAAAAAGACGAGTGTGGTCGCAAGACCACCTTATCCTTGTGAATTACCAAGTAAGGAGAACAGCAAGACAACGCCGCCAGCTCTGATACTCTGCGAGTCGAAGTGATTGCCACTAAAAAGGCAACCTTCTTAGACAGCAGAGGCAACGATATCTCCCGGATGTCCTCAAAGGGAGAACGCTGTAACACGGACAGAACCAAGTTCAAGTCCCATGGAGGTAAAGTCTCCCTCCTGGGAGGAGCCAAATGTCGCACACCTTGAATGAATGTGCAAATTAAGGAATGAGACGCCACAGGGCGTTGGAAAAGAATAGCCAGTGCAGAAACCTGGCCCTTTATCGTGGCCAGCGCCAGGCGCTTGTCCACCCCCGACTGGAGGAAAACCAACACTCTCGACACCGAGTACAAGCGAGGGGAGAACCCCCTGTACTCACACCAGGCGAAAAAAGCTTTCCAGGTACAGTAATAAATTTTACCAGAGGAGGTTTTCCTAGCCTTGATCAGGGTAGGAATGACCTTAGGGGAGAGTCCCCTGTCTCTCAGGACCTGGGTCTCAACAGCCAGGCCGTTAAAGCCAGCGACTGTAAAGCAGGATGGAAGATCGGTCCCTGAGACAATAGATCTTCTCGCATTGGCAGCGGCCAAGGAGGCGCCACTGCCAGGTGAACAATGTCGGCGTACCAGACCGGCATGGCCAGTCCGGCGCTACCAGAATCACCAGGTGCGGTTCCGAGGCTAACCTGCGAAGGAACCTGGACAACAACTGAATCGGAGGAAAGGCATACATCAGACGATACTGATGCCAAGGGGCCACCAACGCATCCGAGGCGTCTGCCAGAGGATCGCGCGTTCTTTCACGAACCTTTCCACCTTGTGGTTTAGCCGAGACGCGAACAGATCCACGTCCGGGGATCCCCACTTCACACACAGCATTTGGAAGACCTCCGGATGTAGGGACCATTCCCCCTGGTCCAGATAGTCAGCCTGCCAATTCTCCACACCCGGAATGTGAACAGCTGGGATTGCCGGGACATGAGTCTCGGCCCAAGACAGAATGTTGGCCACCTCCCGGGCACTCCTGGTGCCCCCTTGGTGGTTGATGTAAGCCACCACGGTAGTATTGTCCGTCTGTACCCGAACCGGACGGCCCCGAAGTCGATCCGACCACTGGAAATGACAGAGTTTGATCGCTCTCAATTCCAATATGTTGATCGGGAGGGAGGATTCCTCCCCCGACCAAGTGCCCTGGGCAGACAGGGTGCCCAGGACTCCACCCCAGCCCGACAGGCTGGCATCCGTGGTAATCGCCGTCCACAGCAACGGACGGAAGGATTTTCCTTCTGACACAGCCGGGGACTGGAGCCACCACAGAAGTTCCATTCTGGTCCGGCGACTCAATGAGACACTCAGATCCAAGGACTGAGGTAGCCTGTCCCACCTGGCCAGGATCTCCGCTTGAAGAGACCGTGTGTGAAACTGGGCAAAGGGTATCGCCTCGAAGGCCGATACCATCAACCCTAGGGACCGCATGCAGGTCCTTAGTGACGAGGATGGCTTGTCCTTGAGGGACCTGATCTCGTCCTGTAAGGTCCGGAGCTTGTCCACCGACAAGAGCACCTTTGCTTGAGATGAGTCCAGAACCATTCCCAGATAGGGAAGACGAACCGAAGGAGACAAGGTCGACTTCTGTACGTTGATGGTCCATCCGAACTCCTGGAGCGTCTGTACCGTGGTGGACAGATTGCGCAGTAGGTCCTGGCGGACACTCGATCTTAAGATGAGATCGTCCAGATATCCCAAGACCGCAATGCCCTGAGCACTCAGCAGGCCTAGAACCGGCGCCAACAATTTTGTAAAGACCCTTGGAGCCGAAGTGAGACCGAAAGGTAACGCCACAAACTGATAGTGGTCCTCCGCTATAGCGAACTGAAGGTACCTCTGGTGACCCTCGAAAATGGGGATGTGTAGGTACGCATCCTTCAGGTCTATAGAGGCCAGGAATTCCCCTGGACTCAGGGAGGCCACCACCGAGCGGAGAGATTCCATACGGAACTTTCGAACGTGCACAAAGCGGTTCAGAGCTTTCAGGTCCAGAATAGGACGCACCTTGCCCTCCTTTCTGGGCACAGTGAACAGATTGGAATAAAACCCCTGAAAACCTGTCCCGATGAGGCACCGGGACAATCACCCCCTGGGCAAGGAGGTCCTGCACCGCTTGATGCAGGTCCTGCAGGCGCCCTGGGGTCAAATGAAGATTTGAGGGGAAAAATCTGTCCGCCGGCTGGGAAAGGAATTCGATCTTGTACCCTGATCGAATGATTTCCTGAACCCACCTGTCCGGAATGCGGAGCAGCCAAGGTTGGAGAAAAACCGAGCAAACGTCCCCCCACCCCTGAAATGGGTGAGGGCGCCCCTTCAGGCAGAGGCGGATTGACCCGCCACACCGGCATTGCCGGACTTCTGCTTGCCTGTCCAGGGCTTCTTCTGGCTTCCTTGGCCCTTGAAGGGCTTGCCCTTGGTTTGATTTGACTTGGTTTTGGTCCCTCCGAAAGGCACGAAAGGACCCCTGGTTGGGTCGAGAGGGGGAACCCCGCTTGCCACGAAAGGACTTGTGCTTCGGGTTCTGGGGCAACATGGTGCTCTTGCCCCCCCGTGACGCCTTTTACCAAGGTATCCAGCACCTCGCCAAAAAGGCGAGAACCAGCATAGGGAAAATCAGCAACTGTTTTCCGTGACGTCTGGTCAGCCGACCAGCTCTTCAGCCAGATCAGTCGACGGTTAAGCACCGCGACACTAGATAGGCGTGCTACCAAAGGGGCCTCATTTAAGGCCGCATCGCACAAATACATGACTCCTTGGTGAATTTGATCCACCATATCCAGCCTGGCAGGTGGGACAGAATCAGACACGAGGTTGCTCCTAAGCACCTTACTCCAATCAGCCACCGCCTGAGCCACCAGAACCGACGCGAAAACAGGTTTGAGCAAGGAACCCGCCACCGTGTAGGAATGGCGGGCCAGACTCCAACCTCCTGTCCGTGGGATCCCGAAAAACCGGGGTCTCCTCAGTAGGAATCAAGGTAGCCTTGTTCAATACTGCCACAGCGTGATCCACCTGCGGAGGCACACACCATTGCGATTCCGTAGCCGGTGAAAAGGGATAAAGTAACTTAAACCGACTAGGTACCAGGAATGGACGTTTTAAAGTGTGCCACAGTTCATTAACAGTGTAATGAAACTCAGCGGGGCAGGGAAAAACCTGCGCCGACTTGCAGGTCCTGTGTGTCCCAAATGAGGACACAATGCCCGGAGGACTGGGCTCATCCTCCAAATGCAGAGTTTCTTTTACAGAATCAACTCATCCATGGTCGCGCGTTCTTCAGGCGACCCCGGGGGAGAAACATCAACCCCCTCCACCTCCCCCTCAGACCCCAGCGGGTCCAAGGATGAGCGAGACCCCAAAAAGGGCACGCCCGCCGCAGCAGCCATATCACCATCTGAATCAGAGGAGAGAAATAATCTGGGCCTCTTCCTAGCAGCACGTTCAGCATCAGCACCTCCATTTTGGACACCAGCGGCCAAATCAGGCATAACAGGGGCAACAGCAGGACTGGGGTCCCCCACCAGGGCTGGAGGGAATTTGCTATCCTGAGATTCCATTGCCCAAGGTGAAAATAACAGTGCAATAAAAGGGTACTGTCCCTTTAAAACCGCGGCGGAGTGCGCAGCCCACCGCTATATGAACAGTGACAAAAGACCCCCAATAGAAGAAAACTGAGCCAGAAATGACAAAACAGGAGGTTATGGAAGAGACAGTCTGCAGAGCCCCACAGAGTGTTACCACCTAGATCCCTGCTTCAGGGGAAAAGGAAGTGAGGTCATGAGAGGCTGAACTCTAAGCTGCAAATGACTCAGGGAAAATGGCTGCCCATAGAACTGAATGGGAGACTTCAGGAAAATGGCCGCCGACATGTGCATGGAGCGATCCTTCTGCCACATGCAAGATGGCGCCAAAACAGCATGTAAATCAGCCCACAGAGAAGCCAGACATGCTTGCCCATATTAAAGATGGTGGACCGCACGGTTTTTCCCCGCTGCGGTTGCCACACACAGCGCCTGCACCCCCAGTGAAAACACCTAAGTGACACAGGGAAAAGGGCCCCCACAAACACACAGCACCATAGTGAAGTGTAAGTACAAAAAGACCCCCGCAACGATCGCAACAGGGAGCCCCACACTGGCACAGACATGGGGGACACACAGCAACACAGGACTGCCACCCCAGACAGAGGCCCCACACAAAAGTACTTACCTGTACCAGATGGCGTGGGGAGCCTCTCAGAACGGAAAGCCGCTGTCCTCATCTGACAGGGAATGCCGTTAGCCAAGGACATTACACTGCAGTATCACAGATGTGTCCAGTGAGGTAGCCACCTCACGGCTGCATCCCAGCTGCGAGCAGGGATGGGTCGTTCATAATGCCAGGATGAACCACGGCTTAACGCTCGATGGAGGGCTGGGGGGTCCCTCTGACCCTCTGCCCTGTAGAACCAGAGCGGTCAGTCCGATTCCCAGCTCAGCATGAATCCATCTTCATCCGAAGAACCGACTAAAAAAACTAAAGCTGACAAAATAAACAGCTAGTAAATCAAAGAAAAAACTGACATTTTCAAAGAAAAAAGATAGAAAGGCTGAGACTGTAGCCCCATCACAGGGAAAGCCTAACTACTCCTGACGCTAGGCAGAAACAAACTGAGTTGGGAGTGTTTGCTGCAGGGGGGTATTGACCAGTGGGACAGCCCCCATGGGTGTGTATATGCAAATGTCTTTGTTCTTTTGACTAAGTCTTATGCCTAGCTACTCCTGCGGAGCGTAAGTCAATACCCAATAGTGATGACTTAGAGGTGGTGGCGACTGTCGGAGGACGTAAGAGAAAACGGAATTTTTGTAAAATCTTACCTGTAAAATTCCTTTCTCTGAGTCCTCCGACAGTCGCCGCCTCTTCATATTCGTCACATATGGGGTATTAGACTTTGCTCCGAAGGAGTAGCTAGGCAACAGAATATGTTAACAATAAAGCTTTAACATATCCCACCCTCAAGGGGTGGTCCCCTCAGTCAATACCCTCCTACTTCCTGCAACCATATCTCAGTTTTAGTGGAATAGCAGTAGAGTACACAATCAAACCCCAAAAGAGGGGCGGGGGCGGCGACTGTCGGAGGACTCAGAGAAAGGAATTTTACAGGTAAGATTTTACAAAAATTCCGTTTTCTCTTACGTCCTCCGACAGTCGCCGCCTCTTCATATTCGTCACATATGGGGACGTCCCAAAGCAGTGCAAACATGAGGGGTGGGAAACGCATTCGCGCCGAAAGGCAACGCAGTCTCCGCATCAAAGAAGGAACCTTACCAAAGGAAGGAACCAGCTGGGCAACAGCAAAAAACAAGTGCTCAACAGGAGCAACAACCCAGGAAAAGACAAAAAACCAGGGGATACAAAACTTATCCCAACAGCCAGGAGTCCCCAACAAGGGACCCTAGGGAACAGCCGCACTAAGAACCTTGCGGCCAAAGGAAGCATCCGCCGATGCCTGAACATCTACTTTGTAGAATTTTGTGAAAGTGTGCACGGTCGACCAAGTCGCCGCCTTACACACCTGGGCTACAGAAGCCCCATGACGACAGGCCCAAGACGTACTCAGAGATCTAGTCGAGTGCGCCTTCACAGGCACAGGGGGAACCTTCCCCTGCAAGGCATAGGCCTGTTCAATGGTCTGCCTGATCCATTTGGCGATGGTAGAGGCCGAAGCCGCCATGCCCTTCCGAGGACCCTCTGGAAGAACAAACAAGGAGTCCGTCTTTCGAAAAGACTCAGTCGACTTAAGGTAAACCCTTACCGCCCGAACAACATCCAGAGAGTGCAATCTCACCTCCTTCGGATGTTTAGGCTTCGTGCACAACGAAGGCAAGACAATATCCTCATTAAGATGGAAGTCCGAAACTCGTTTCGGAAGAAAAGAAGGATTAGGTCGCAAGACCACCTTATCCAAATGAATAACCAGGTACGGAGACTTGCAGGACAAAGCCGCCAGCTCCGACACTCTGCGAGCCGAAGTGATCGCCACCAAAAAGGCGACCTTTTTGGACAACATAGACAACGAGATCTCCCTGATCTGTTCAAAAGGAGCACGTTGTAACACAGATAGAACGAGATTAAAGTCCCAAGGGGGCAGAGGATCCCGCCTCGGGGGAACCAGATGCCGCACACCCTGAATAAAGGTGCCAACCAATGGGTTGGAAGCCACGGGACGTTGAAACAGAACGGCCAGAGCAGACACCTGACCCTTTATCGTAGCCAGCGCCAAACGCTGATCAACACCCGTTTGAAGGAAAGACAGCACACGGGACACCGAGTACGTGCGGGGTGAAAACCCCCTGGACTCACACCAGGCAAAATAGGCCTTCCAAGGACGGTAATAAACCTTCCCCGAGGAAGATTTCCTCGCATTGATTAAGGTATGGACGACCTCCGGAGAGAGACCCCTCTCCTTCAGGACCTCGGTCTCAACAGCCAGGCCATCAAAGCCAGCGACTGTAAAGCAGGATGGTATATCGGTCCTTGAGACAGTAGATCGTCTCGAAGAGGCAGACGCCACGGGGCGTCGACCGCCAGATTCACGAGGTCTGCGTACCAGGACCGGCGAGGCCAGTCCGGTGCCACAAGAATCACCGTGCTGCGTTCCGAGTGTAACCTGCGAAGGAACCTGGACAGCAACTGAATCGGTGGAAACGCGTACATCAGCCTGTACTGATGCCACGGGGCCACTAACGCGTCCGACGCGTCTGCCCGAGGGTCGCGCGTCCTTGCCACGAACCTCTTCACCTTGTTGTTGAGGCGAGATGCGAACAGGTCCACATCTGGAAGACCCCACTTCGCGCACAACGTCTGGAAGACAGCCGGATGGAGAGACCATTCCCCCTGATCCAGGGTCTGGCGACTCAGATAGTCCGCCTGCCAGTTCTCCACTCCCGGAATGTGAACCGCCGTTATCGCCGGGACATGAGTCTCGGCCCAAGACAGAATGTCGGCCACTTCTCGAGCCGCTCGGGCACTCCTGGTGCCCCCTTGGTGGCTGATGTAGGCCACCGCCGTGGCATTGTCCGTCTGCACCCGAACCGGGCAACCCTGCAGCCGGTCCGTCCAGCGATGAAGACAGAGACTTATCGCACGCAATTCCAGAATGTTGATCGGAAGGGAAGACTCCCCCTCCGACCAAGTCCCCTGAGCGGACAGAACGCCCAGAACTCCACCCCAGCCCGACAGGCTGGCATCCGTGGTGATTACCGTCCACGAGATCGGACGAAACGACTTGCCCCCGGACACCAACGGGGACTGGAGCCACCACAGAAGGTTTTCCCTGGTGCGAAGACTCAACGAGATCTGAAGATCCAGAGATTGAGGTCGCCCGTCCCACCTGGACAGGATCTCCGCTTGGAGACCCCGCGTGTGAAACTGTGCGAAAGGAATCGCCTCGAAGGCCGAGACCATCAATCCCAGACATCTCATACACGTCCGCAGAGACGAGTTCGGAACGTCCCTGAGGGACCTGACTTCCTCCCGGAGAGTCCTGAGTTTGTCTTCCGGCAGGAAGACCTTCGCCTGCACCGAGTCCAGTATCATTCCCAGATAGGGGAGACGAACCGACGGACTCAGTGTCGACTTTGGAAAATTTATCGTCCAACCAAACTCCTGTAGAGTTTGCATCGTGACAGACAGGTCCTCCTCCAGACCCTGGCTGGTCGCAGACCGAACCAGAATGTCGTCCAGATACCCCAGGACAGAAACGCCCTGGGCCCTCAATAATGCCAGAACCGGTGCAAGCACCTTGGTGAAGACCCGCGGAGCCGAGGCGAGACCAAAGGGCAACGCCACGAACTGGTAGTGATCCTCCGCAATGGCAAATCGAAGGTACCTCTGATGACCCTCGAATATGGGGACGTGAAGGTACGCATCCTTCAAATCGATGGAGGCCATGAATTCCCCCGGAGCCAGGGCAGCCACCACCGACCGCAGGGATTCCATGCGGAACTTGCGAACCCGCACAGAGCGGTTCAGAGCCTTCAAGTCCAGAATCGGACGAACTTTGCCCTCCTTTCTGGGCACGGTGAACAGATTGGAATAAAACCCCCGAAACCTGTCCCGATGAGGCACCGGAACCACCACTCCCTGAGCCCTCAGGTCCCGCACCGCCAGGTGCAGGTCCCGCAAGCGCTCTGGAGACAGTTGAAGATTTGAGGGAAAAAATCTGCTCTCCGGCCGAGAGAGAAACTCGATCTTGTAACCAGATCGAACGATTTCCAGAACCCATCTGTCCCGCACACGGGCCAACCAGGGCTGAAGAAAACCGAGCAAGCGTCCCCCCACCCCAAAACTGGGCGAGGGCGCCCCTTCAGGCCGAACTGTTATGGGCTGCAGGTCCGGATTGGCCGGACTTCTGTTTACCAGACCAGGGCTTCTTCTGAGAGCCTTGACCTTTGAACGGTTTGCCCTTGTAGTGCGGCCGAAAGGCACGAAAGGACCCCTGAGGGGGCCGAAAATTAGCATGCTTCTTCCCAGAAGCCCCCTTAGCCTTGGGGAAATGGGGCAAGAGAGTGCTCTTACCCCCGGTGATCCCCTTAATCAACACATCCAAGGACTCCCCAAAAAGACGAGACCCATCATAAGGCAGATTGGCTAAGGTCTTACGTGAAGATTGGTCCACCGACCAACATTTCAACCAGACCAGGCGGCGAGACAACACCGCCACGCTGTGCACACGTGCAGCCAACGGAATCAGGTCCAGGTCCGCATCACACAGATACATGACACCCTGGTGGATCTGATCCACCATATCCAGGGTCGCCGGCGAGGCCGAGTCGGCAACTAGGACGCGCCTAAGCATCTGCGTCCAACTTGCGATCGCCTGGGCCGCCATGAGAGAAGCAAACAGAGCCTTAAGCATAGAACCCGTAACAGAATAAGTATGACGGGCAAGAGACTCCAATCTCCTATCCGTGGCATCATGGAAAACAGGGGAACCCTCTGCAGGAATCGCAGTGGCTTTGTTCAAAACCGCAATTGCATGATCCACTGGTGGAGGCACACACCACCTTTCATCAGTGGCAGGCGAAAAAGGATAACGCAGCTTGAATTTACTCGGCACCGCAAAAGGCTTGCGCAGATCGCGCCATTGATCCTTAACAGCGCGCTGAAAATCAGCATTGCAGGGAAAAACCTGCGGCGTCCTGCGTTTCCTCTGCGTCCCATAAGCCGCCAAGGCAGCGGGGGGACACACTTCGTCCTGCAAAAGCAGCGTTTGCTTAATGGAAGCAATCAACTCATCCATGATTGCAAGCTCTTCAGGCGAGCCAGGGGGAGAATTATCAACCCCCTCAACTTCAGCCTCCACCTCAGACCCCACTAGATCAAGAGAGGAGCGGGACCCCGATAAGGAGGCCCCTGCCAGAACAGCCCCATCACCTTCACCCTCAGAATCAGAGGAAAGAGCAACTCTGGGCCTTTTAGTAGATTGAGCAGCCACCAGCATTTGCACCTGAGCAGCAAGGCCAGCCACAATGGTGGCTAAATCCCCCCCTGGGGGGGAAACAGCGGTCCCCTGGCTTTCCACCAATACTGTAGGAAATTTGCCCTCCTGAGAATCCATTGCCCCTGTAATGCCAGACAACCAAGGGTTAACTGCCCCTTTTAAGCAAGCGCGGCAAGCGCAGCCCACCGCACCACACTCAGGCACAATGAGACCCCCACAGGGAATATGCAAACTGAACACAGGCAATGGATAGCAAGAACAGAAGGATAAAACCTGAGGAGACCCTCGCCGCTGCTGCTGCCTCGATCGGTGTTCCAGGAAAGAGGAAGTGATGCTGCCAGGGCGCTTCTATGTAAGCCTATGGAGGCTACAAGAAAATGGCCGCCATGCATGTAAACCATGCGGCCGGAGCGGGTGTAGGCAAAATGGCGTCGTTTGGCGCCGAAACCGCCGCTCCACAGTGCATTAAAACACACATTACATTCCAATATCAGAATACATGTCAGATCGCCGCAGCGATCGCCGTATAGTGCCCAAACATGCCAAAAAAAACATGCCCCACAGCACACAGCTTCTCACACTGACCAGTCTGACACACACAGTGTCATACAGCTCCCCCCCCCCCCCCCTTGCAGCCCACAGCATGCAGCCGAGAGATAGGGAGACAAGCAGTGTGAATAGAGGCAGGTTACACAGTCCCAGACTGACATCCCCCCAGACAGACAGGTCCCCACATAGATACACTTACCTCACATGGCGTGGGGGACCCGCACAGGCGAACAAGCCGCTGCACATGAGGCAGGGAGAGTCGCAATTCAAGACGCACAAAATGGGGGTTAAGAAACCGCACAGCGTCCAGTGAGGTAGCCACCTCACCAATCATCCCTGCACCGAACAGGGATGGGTCGTTCACTGTGCCAGGAGCGTTACCTGGCTGAACGCTCGATGGCAGACTGGGAAGCCACTGACCCACGACCTGCGACCAGGGGGATCAGCCCGAGACCCAGTCCGCATGATCCTCTTCGTCCGAAGAACTAACGCTGACAAAATAACAGCTAAATAAAGGTAGAGAGAAAAACTCAAACAAAATATTAAAAAGAAGAAAGAGTCTGGGACAGAAAGTCCCAGCACAGAGAGAGCCAGCCACTCCTGACAAGCTAGACATTAAAACTGAGATATGGTTGCAGGAAGTAGGAGGGTATTGACTGAGGGGACCACCCCTTGAGGGTGGGATATGTTAAAGCTTTATTGTTAACATATTCTGTTGCCTAGCTACTCCTTCGGAGCAAAGTCTAATACCCCATATGTGACGAATATGAAGAGGCGGCGACTGTCGGAGGACGTAAGAGAAACCCGATTTCTGTTTGCTAGACCAAGGTCACTTGGATGCACCCGAGGGGGACTTGAAGGCCTTTGATTCCTTATACCTTGACCGTTAGGGACGAAAAAAACTTATGCGCTGAAAAGGAGGGACCCTTACCCACTTGTAAGACCTTTAATAATGTCATCACGGGTAGCCCCAAACAGGCGATCACCTTGAAAAGTTAGATCAGACAAGGCTTTTTTCGGAAGTCTGATCCGCAAACCAGCATTTTAGCCAAAGTACACGCCGAACGACCACTGCTGACACCGACAGTCATGCCAATAGTGGAGCCAGATCCAGCGAGTCATCGCAAAAAAATTTGCAGCCCCTAAATCAACTGGTCCGTCAGCTCTGCAAAGGCAGGGGGGAAAGTTCCCCCTCCATGTCACAGTGTAGTTATTTAGCCCATTATGTCAAGGTTTGTGACACAAGGGCAATAGTAAACACAGGTCTAAGTGCAGACCCCACCAGGGAGTACATATTGTGGGACACAGACTCTGCCTTTCTATCCGCCGGATCCTTAAAAGGACAGGGAATCCTCGACTGGAATCATGGTAGCTTTATTCAGTCTGGAGACCGGAGGGTCCACCGTAGGTGGCACAGTCCACTTTTTAATAAGAGACTCCTCAAAGGGGGAGCACCTAGCAATCTGCTTAGGGACCCCAGGGGGATGCTTGGGGCGGTCCCACTCTTTTTTGACCATATTGTCAAAATACGGGGGAAAGGGAAAAACCTCTGCCACTCTGGATGGCTTGAAAGCGCCAAAAGTCACCTGCGTCTCAGTCGCAGTCACAGCCGAGTCCTCCATTTTTAGGGTCTCATGCACAGAAACAACCTGTGGATCCACCATCGCCTTTTCTTGTGCGGTGGCTGAGGGAGAGTTATCCTCACTATCAGAGGAGACGGGGCCCGAGATAGTAGACCCAGGCAGGGAGACCCAAGTCTGTGGCGGCTGAATCAGAATCTGACCCATCAGCTGAGGCAGGGGTAGGCACTTTTTAGCACTTCGCCCCTTAAAGGCCACCTCCACCTGGGACACAAAGGATTCCAGGATGGCTAACAGTGCATCTATGGATGGCTGGGATCCGGAGGGACTTGCGGCCTCTGAGAGAGGGTCAGATGGGGAAACGTGTGCCACAGAGTCCATGGTGCAGCAGGGGAACCCTGCAGAAAATATTTGAAAAAAAAAAGCATTTTTTTTTTTTAAACGTCCCACCGCGCTAGATCTAGGTAGATCTCACAGGAAAAAAATCCGGAGAAAAATCTAACTAGAGCAAAATTTTTTCCGCCAGGACCACAGATCTTAGCAAGTAAACTAGTTCCTTACTTCTGACTAGGCAGATTAAAACTGACATCCTTTAGCAGAGAGAAAGGATATACCCACTGGGACTGCTCAACGGCATAGCCAGAACATTTTTTTCTGCGTGGTGTCCTACTCCTGTAGGGGGCAGTATAACCCTACTGCTATAAATAACAGAGACTGCGTCCATTAATGAATAGAGAAAAAGAATCTAAAATTCACTTGGGTACAGTGTTGCATGACTGAATAGTTGACAGACAGATCAATACAGTGTTAAAAACAGCCACGACAGAAGGGGGCTTAACATGCTGGTATTCAACTGGTTGAGGACAAGAAAAGATATGCACTCATCCACCAAGAAAATATTGAAGCTTCCATGTGTCAATACCTACCTCAGTGTAAAATTGCAATCCTGTATAAAATATGGAAATTTACATATTCCCCCAATCTGAGCAAGGTGGTGCAAGAAAAGGTGTTAATTGGTAGAAAATATCTTGCTTGGATGCTAAGTGTGAAGGCGGCATAAATAGGCAACAAATGAATAATCAAACACTGACTTTCTTCTTGACACAGCCTCCACATCAACATTTTAAAAGTATTTTCCCTGATTTAATGTGTCAACTTAAGTAGCTAGCAATATGGCGGGGGGATGTTTCATATGAAATGTAGTCTTCACATTGATCTCAAAGCTCATAATCGTGTATCTAGTCAACTCTTTAGATTCTAGGCTTGTGTGACATATTTCTCCTGGCGAAACACTCAGTGCTGTTTAATAAAGCAAACACTAGGAAATAACACATAACTAGGCAAAGCAATGTGCCAAAAAAGTTAAACTTCTGCTTTTAAAAGGTCTCTTCTTCTATTCTTGCAAATGTAAATATATGTTCCTGAGCTCCAGGCTCATAAATGGTACAATTTGTATACTTTTCAGGGCCCTTTAAATTCCACAAGAACTGGCATTTCACAGTTCTCAAAACAAACACCAGACCTAGAAAGTAAAAAGTGAGGAAGCCATTTAAACTTTGAGTGGGCTGTGTTCCACTGCACTTCATTAATAGCTGGCCTATAAATGAGCTGCAGTACAACTGCATCAAAGTGTTCCCATTTTTTTTAATTAACAGGTTACACTGTACAAGGGGTTTTCCTCAAAACCACCTCTCAGACGTACAGCGCCTTGCAAAAGTATTCACCCCCTTGACCTTTTACCTATTTTGTTACATTATAGTCTTAAGTTCAATGTTTTGTTAATCTGAATTTTATGTGATGGATCAGAACACAATAGTCAAAGTTGGTGAAGTGAAATGAGCACTTTTTTAAACTAGAAAACAGAAAATTTGCATGTGCGTATGTATTTACCCCCTTTGTTATGAAGCCCATAAAAAGCTTTGGTACAACCAATTACCTTCAGAAGTCACATTAGTGAAATTATGTCCACCTGTGTGCAATCTAAGTGTCACATGATCTGTCATTACATATACACACCATTTTTTAAAGGCCCCAGAGGCTGCAATACCTAAGCAAGAGGCGCCACTAACCAAACACTGCCATGAAGACCAAGGAACTCTCCAAACAAGTAACGGACAATGTTGTTGAGAAGTACAAGTCAGGGTTAGGTTATAAAAAAATATCCAAATCTTTCATGATCCCCAGGAGCACCATCAAATCTATCATAACCAAATGGAAAGAAAATGGCACAACAGCAAACCTGCCAAGAGATGGCCGCCCACCAAAACTTACAGACCGGGCATGGAGAGCATTAATCAGAGAGGCAGCACAGGGACCTAAGGTAACCCTGGAGGAGCTGCAGAGTTCCACAGCAGAGACTGGAGTATCTGTACATAGGATGACAATAAGCCGTACGCTACATATAGAGTTGGGCTTTATGGCAGAGTGGCCAGAAGAAAACCTTTACTTTGAGCAAAAAAACAAAATGGCACGTCACCCAAAGAACAGCATCCCCGCAGCCAGGACTGGGAAACTGGTCAGAGTTGAGGGAAAGATGGATAGTGCTAAATACAGAGATATTCTGGCGCAAAACCTGTACCACTCTGTGCATGATTTGAGGCTAGGATGGAGGTTAACCTTCAAGCAGGACAATGACCCCAAACACACTGCTAAAGCAACACTTGAGTGGTTTAGGGGAAACATGTAAATGTGTTGGAATGGCTTAGTCAAAGCCCAGACCTCAATCCAATAGAAAATCTGTGGTCAGACAAAGATTGTTGTTCACAAGTGCAAACCATCCAACTTGAAGGAGCTGGAGCACTTTTGCAAGAAGGAATGGGCAAAAATCCCAGTGGTAAGAGGTTGCAAGGTGGAAAGACTTCTCTGTTTCTGTTTTTTTGTCCTATTTGTTGTTTGCTTCACAATAAAAAAAAAAAAAATCTTCAAAGTTGTGGCCATGTTCTGTAAATTCAATTATGCAAATCCTCCAAACAATCCATGTTAAGTCCATGTTGTGAGGCAACAAAACATGAAAAATACCAAGGGGTGAATACTTTTGCAAGGCACTGTATAGACTTTTTTTTAGCATTTAAAAAATGATACATTTTCAAATGTATTTACTATTATCTGCCTGCATACAGAAAAGACTAAAAAACAACTTCTTTAAAAAGAACGCAATTCATTCATGTCAATGGGATCATGAAAGAAATTTGAATACCTGATGCATTGGTATGTACAGTATGTGCTCAAGCACCAGCAATGCTTGAGTTATTGGGAGCATGTTCCCTTCCACTCTGTTGTGCTCCACATGCTGTAGAATCTAGCCATGTCTAACATATAGGACAATTTTATGGCTGTGCATTGAACACCAATCCAACGCAAACACTTAAGTTTGCTACAGTCTTTCAAATACTAAAATCGAATTGGATTTCCAAGGGTTTTCCCACACAAACATATTAGATAAGTGATACAATTTTCTAGAAGAGGCCTTTAAAATCTGCATTAGAAGGAAACCCATATTACCTTTTTTTTGTCCTTAGCAACTTTTGTCTTGTTTTTGTCCTTCGCTTAGAGTTTCTAAAATGTGGCTATTACCTCAATTGGGGAAAAATACAAAATGTACTTTTCTTTGTTCAAATTCATAGTTTTTCTGAAAAAACAGGATTTTTCTTCTTTTTAAACACAGCAGGGAGTGGTAGTACCAGGATATGCCCTCTAGTTTCCCTAAGAGCTTTATGGGTCACTGGCTCTTAAAGGTATGAAGCCTGCATCCACCTGCCACAGGGCACTCTGGCTCCCTGTTTGCTAAACAAAATCTTAACACTAAGCTGTGTGTGTGGGGGGAAGGGGGGGGGGGGTCTGCAACTATCATTTCACAATGAAAAAGGAAGACCCTGAGAACTGGCCGAGATGAAACCTAATTTCTGCCCCCAGCTCGATTATCACTTCATGACGCTGACAAAGCCAATTGGCCCTGTTAATTATTTCAGATTTACTCGTTGGATCATGGCAGCTTGTATCATTTAGCACTGTCGCTAGCAGCCTAACCTTTTATCTTATCCCCTTCCCCTGGAGACGGAAAATGGAATTTATATGTTTACAGGATGGGGGATTATTTCTTATGAAGAAAGGGTAAAAACAAAGAACTAACAAACTCAATGGAAACTAACTTCCATGAGTTTTTATAAACTTAATTTTAAACGCTTTTGTTTACTTGACATACTCAAAAACTTTTAAGAACTCCTTTTTAAGAATTCCTAGTGTAGCAGGGCATTTATCATTTTATTTCAGTGCACTTTTTTTTTAAGATGTGTGGGATGTATATATTAACAATCCATATCAGTCTGTAAATTTAAATGAAGCCTTGATGATGTAATCCTTAGGACCCATACAACAGAAAATTAGAATACTGGAGACAAAAAAATAGACAATGCTTTGTTTATATGAATTTCAGTGGATAGTGCTGCCACCTGGTGGCAAGCAAATTAATTGGTAATTTCACACTTCAAAATACAGTATAAAGGTTTGATACAATTAATACAATAGGAAGTCGAAAATTTAAGAAAATATTTTTTGAAAAAAAGTCAAACACTTTACATTCTAATAATCCAGCAATTCTTTGCCAAAAATGAGCACAGCATGTGGTATGTTCTATCCGAGATATTTAAGAGACTAATCAGTTGCAATAATTAAATAAATTAACACAGAAATATAGTCCTGGGTCTCATTGATTAAAATTGGAATAACTTTTTATGCTTGCCATCATCATTCAATAACATCGATATATAATTTAAAATTAGGATAGTGGAAATATGACTGCCATGAGCAACACCTCAAATCAATAAGATGTCCATTCACTGGTATAATCACAAATTAGGTGCTGGCACTAAAAACATGTCAAATGGGTTATCTTAGATCCACAAAATAACTACCAGGAAAGGATGCACAAATCTCCACCCAAGCGTTGAAACTGAGTGTTAAGACAAGATTTTACCTAAATAGCTGTAGAGGATTTTGATTGGAATTGTATTGAGTTCAAATACTAAGATGTCAAAATGCTCATACATACCAGAGAATCTTAAATATCATTAGTCTATGAAGTCTTTTGATTAGTATTTTGAAGATGTGGTTTTGGTTTTTCCATTGTCACATGATATAGTGTTACAGCTATTGTTCTGGGGTCACGAGTAAACTTTAGATCAACAGAACACATAATTTAAATAGTTCACTATACAATGCAAAAGTATTTGTGCACACAAGTATTATTAAAAATAACCAAAGGTGTGTATTTCTTAAAATGCATTTTTTTTAAACACAATACAGGCAAGCTAATGCTTTATTCACAAAGTTAATATATTTAGGGCCAAATAACTGTAGATTTCTATAGTGAATTGTAGTAGGTCATGGTTATTTAATTTTCCCCTCTCACTGATAAGTTTGTGTCTCAAGATGTCAATACATAGCACATGCAAATATTCCTATGCATGGAGCACAATCAACCACATTTGTGGAGGATTGCGGTCACAGAAATCCCTTTTCAAGATCTGCTGCACTGGGTACATTTTCATTTTTTTTTTTACTTGGGGAATGGTAAACTAGAAAGTTTAAATCTAAATATTCAGGACCTCCCAGATCACAAAAACATATCTGTCAGCAAACACGGCTATGTGCAGGCCTTGGGATTCCTTCCAATTTGATATAGTGACCACCTGCAAGAGGTCAAAGTATCGGCTTGTTGAAGATGTGCTGAATGTTTAGAAACTGGAATTGGCTTTCAGATCACATCAATATTGAAGACAGAAGACAGAAAACACATTTTCCAAAATAATCTTTATAATTAGTCAAAAATATTTATTTTTCTTACTGTATGTTAATACGTACCTAGCCATGCCGCAATAAGCGCAGAGTCTATCCCGTCTATGGGCTCACATATTCGAGACACCACTGGGTGGACTTGTTGTGACAGGTAGTATTGTGTGTCAATGGAAAGGTTGTCTTGTTTTTGCAGCTGTTCAGGAGCATATGCTCTCTGGCTGGCACTAAGATTTGACCCGTCCTACATGAAAGAGGCAAGAACACAAAGTCTATTTTCGAGAGACTGGGACAGCAGATTTATGCGTTCTATCACTGTGCAAGGTCAGAAACAGGTGCTGAAGACTGTACATAATAATCATATTTGCTACCCCCCTTTCTCCCTCAAAGGGCCTGAAATATTCATAGCAAGTTACATATAACCGATAATTTCAAAGGAGTATACAGATCAAACTTATTATATAATTTAAAAAATAAGTATATCTCACAATCACTAAGCGTTAAGAAAAACAAATTAGGTTTACAAATTGTAGTAAAGTCAACATTTTCAGTGAAATCAATTCAGACACATTCTATGGTTCTCCATATATCCTGGTTAGTGCCTCCCCATATTCCCAGGACATTTCCGAATAATGTTGGCTGGAACATAAATAGCTTACTAAAGACTTGGTTCCAGCAGCTCGACTGTCTACAACCAGTGTTCCTCAAATATGGTGTCCTCCTTCGAGTTAATGATTGTTTAGCTCTATGCCCTTTGTCATGGATACTCCACAAACACTACTAGGATACTATTATACCATGTTATGTCGATAAGCCATTCTATTTTTTTTTGTTGTATTCTTTGACTCAAGAGGTTTCGCCCACAACTGGTTTGCCTTTTTCTTGTATTTTCAAAACTAATAATCCAACTAATAATCCTTCTGGAAAAAAAAAAAAAAAAACATTTTCAGTGAAATCAAACTGTTTAGGTACACACTTTTCCTTTTTGGATCAGGTTTCAATCTATTCCAAGCTAAACCCAAGCCAAAACCCTCCTAGTTTCAGATTGAATCAGAAGGGTTTAGACCCTTCTGTAAAGTTTTCCTATTAATGAGATTCTCCCTCATGTCCTAACCTGTTAAACATCCATCAGATCTACAAGGAAACAAGGGAAATTCTCCTCAATGAGGATGGAGACAAAAGGAAAATGGTAATTTTGATACTACAACACATACTGTACGGTTAAGATAAAGAGAATTTTGACTTAACTGAACATTTTTATTACTATGAGTACAGTACAGGACATAGGATGTCTAGTCATAGACAATAGGTTACATTCTGCTACCTTCATGTGATCAGACACTGGTAGAAGGCTTTTCTGGGAATGCCATCCAGTGTACTCTTAAATGAGTTGCAAAGTCAGGAAGGTGTAGTGTAGCAGCCTCCCCAGCACCCCCTAATACCTACCTGTGCCCCCTCTCTGTCCAGCAATGTCCATGAGTCCATCGGCCATCCTGGGACTCTCCCTCCTGATTGGCTGAGATGCAGCCGTGGCGTCATTGGCTCCTGCGGCTGTCAAAGTCAGTGAGCCAAACAGCAGAGAGAGGGGTGGGCCAAACGACAGCCTGTCTCAATGGACAAACAGAGCTGCAGCTAAGCTTGGGTGCCCCCATGGTAAACTGCTTGCTGTGGGTGCACTAGATAGGAAAGAGGGGCAAGGAGCAGGAATGAAGGACCCGAGAAGAGGAGGATCTGGGCTGCTCCGTGCAAAACCAATTGCACAGAGGTGGCAAGTATAACATGTTTGTTTATTTATTTTACGTATAGTATAAATAAAGTATCGATCGTACAGTATGACAAAGGATTTATCTAAATCGTACAGTATATGAAACAGGATGTGTAGTCATATAGACCATAGAAAGTCCCTAAGCAATAAACTGAGGGGTAGGCAACAGGAAAAAAAAAAAAAAAAAAAACAGCAAAAGCGGCCCAAAAAGAAACCAGGGTCAATGTACCCAAAACTCTGATGAAAGCAAATTTCAGCCAAAACTCACATAAGCAAAGGATCCACAAGGTAAACCTCTGAGAAGATACGAACATAAGACCAGGTGGCAGATTTGCAGATCTGCGAAACAAATGCTTAAAGCTGAAAAGCCCAGGACACAACTACAGTTCTGGGAAAGTGAGCCCTGATGGGGAAGGGGCATAAGCCCTAGAAATGAGCTGTCTGAGCCACTTTGCTATGGTGGAAGAGGAAGGTCAACCCTTCTTGGAGCCTTCAGAGGGGACAAAAAAAGGAATCAATTTTTCAGAAGAAAGATGTTGCAGCTGGGTAAACCCAAACTACTCTGACCACATCCAAACCATGGAGTGAAATCTCCTTTGCATGTTTCAAAGCAGGATAGAGAAAAGGGAGGAGAGCATCCTCAATGTTAAAGGAAAAGACCACCTTGAAAAGGAAGGAAAGTCAGTCTCAGGAACACCATATCTCTATGAAAGGTAAGAAAAAGTTCTTTACAAGAAAAAGCCACCAGCTCAGAATCTTACATAAGTAATGCCCACCCAAAAAATAATTTTTGTAAAAACTTACCGTCGCAGCCCGTTCAGATGTTCTTCACTATTGGATAATGCACCCTCTCTGCAGGAGCAGGCCAGGTAATGAAAACTTGAAAAAAATAGTTTAACAAAGATACACCACTAGGGGGCTGTCTCTCGACATTACCCTCAGCCATTCAGTGCTGCTCTTTAGTTTCATAGCAAGCAGTATAAGAAGACAACAAACCCCAAAATAGAGGGACGGGGGGCTGCGACTGTCAGAGGGCTCAGAGAAAATAATTTTACGGTAAATTCTTACAAAAATTATATTATCTCTTCCGTCCTCTGACAGTCGCAGCCCGTTCAGATGTTCTTCACTATTGGGATGTCCCAAAGAAGTGCAGGTGTGAGGGGTGGGAAAAGACGCAACCAAAGAACGGCAACGTGTCAAGGCCAGAGAAAACTGAGCCAACAGGGCAAGAGAAGTCCTAGGAGCTAACCCCCGAACAAAAATCACCCTACAAAGAGAAAAAAAACATGTCTCTTCAACAAACCGCCGCGCTCAAAACTTGCAGCCAAAGGAAGCATCCGAAGATGCCATCACGCCAAGTCAGTAGAATTTTTGTGAAAGTGTGCACAGACGACCAGATGGCCGCTTGCACACATGAGCCACAGAAGCCTGATGGCGAAAAGCACAAGAGGCACTCACAGCTCTAGTAGAATGTGCCCTCACAGGGAAAGGAGGCACCTGACCCTTTCAGTGAATAGGCCTGAACAAGTGTCTTTCTGATTCATGTGGAAATGGTTGCAGCGAACGCAGCCGAACCCTTTCGAGGTCCCTCAGGAATGACAACCAAAGAATCAGACATCCTAAAAAGACTCCATTGCTGACAGGTAAACCCTGATCGCCAGGACCACATACAATGAATGCAAGGCAAACGCCTTGGGATGCTTGGGCTTCGCACAAAGCGAAGGCAATACAATATCCTCATTGAGGTGGGAATCCGACACCACCTTAGGGAGAAAATACTGCGTTGGTCGTAGGACCACTGCATCCCTATGAACAACCCGATAAGGCGAACGGCAAGACAGAGCCGCCAGTGCAGACACTCTGTGAGCAGAAGTGATAGTTACCAGAAAAGCTACTTTCTGGGACAACACAGGCAGAAAGATTTCTCTGATGTTCTCAAAGGGGGGCCGTTGCAAAACGGACAAGACCAAATTCAGGCCCCCAAAGGAGCCCTCCGAGGTGGAGCCAGATGACGCACCCCTTGAATAAAGGTGCGAATCAGGGTGTAAGTCGCCATGGGACGCTGGAAGAAATGGCTAAGGCCGACAACTGACCTTTGATCGTGTCCAGCGCCAAATGCTGTTCCACACCTTCCTGCAGGAAGGCAAAAACCCTCGCCACCGAAAAGAAGCGAGGAAGAAAAACCCATGAGATTCACACCAGGTAATAGACGCCATTCAGGTACGATGGTAAATCCTCCTGGAGGTAGCATTCGGAGCTCTCAGCAAGGTAGGAATGACAGCATCCGAGAGACCACTGTCTCTCAACACCTGGCTTTCCACAGCCATGCCATTAAAGCCAAAGACCGTAAGGAAGGATGGAAGATTGGCCCTCGAGACAGCAGATCTTTACTCAGAGGTAGCCGCCAGGGAGGCTCTATGACCATCTGCACGAGGTCCGCGAACCAAGACCAACGAGGCCAGCCTGGAGCTACCAGAATTACCTGCACCTGTTCCAACGCCAACCTGCGGAGGAACCTAAACAGTTGAATCGGAAGGAAGGCGTAAATCAGCCGCTACCAGTGCCAGGGCACCACCTACGTATCCGCGGCATCCGCCAGAGGATCTCGGGCCCTGGCCGCGAACCTTCGCACCTTTTTATTGAGACAAGACGCAAACAGATCAACATCCGGAGTCCCCCACCGGGCACAAAACCCCTCCGGATGCAGGGACCATTCCCCCTGATCCAAGGACTGACGACTGAGATAGTCCGCCTGCCAGTGCTCCACTCCGGGAATGTGAACAGCGAAGATAGTTGGAACATGTGCCTCGACTAAAGTCAGAATCTCGGCCACTTCCCTGGCCGCCAGGGCACTCCTGGTGCCCCCTAGCAAGCCACAGCCATGGCATTGTCGGTTTTGAAACCAAACCGGGCGACCGTGCAACCAAGTCGCTCAATGGAGCAGGCAGAGTTTGACCACCCTGAGCTCCAGAACATTCATCGGCAAGGATTCCTCCATTGACCATGTCCCCTGGGCACACAGGGTGTCCAATACACCAACTAAGACCATCAGGCTGGCATCCGTGGTGAACACTGTTCACAACAGGGGCAGAAAAGGTTTGCCCTGGTTTAGAGCGGGTGACCGAAGCCTCCACGAAAGCTCCGACCTCGGGAGACGGCTTAAACATATCATCCTGTCCAGGGACTGTGGATGCTTGTGCCATCTGGCAAGAATCTCTGCTTGCAGAGTCCTTGTGAGAAACTGTGCAAAACGGGATCGCCTCGAGAGCTGAAAACATCCGCCCCAGGGACCTCATGCAGGTCCGTAGGGAAGAGAGATTGTTGTCCCTGAGGGACCTGATCTCGCCCTGTAAAGTCCGAAGTTTGTCCTCCGGGAGAACACTTTGTCTGAGCGGAGTCTAAGACCATGCCCAGGTAACTCAGGCGGACTGACGGGGTCAGTGCCGACTTCTGGGAATTGATGGTCCACCCAAACTCCTGAAGTGTCTGAATCGTGACCGTCAGATCGTTTGACAGAGTGGCACACGAGTTCGCCCACAACAGGAGGTCGTCCAGATAACCGAGGACCGCAATCCCCCTTTGCGCAGCAAAGCCAGCACCGGGGCCAAAAAACCTTGAATACCCCGGAAGCCAAAGCTTACCAAACGGTAATGCCACAAATTTAAAACGGGCCTCCGCCACCACGAAACGGAGAAACCGTTGATGACCCTCGTAGACAGGGATGTGCAGATACGCATCCTTTAAGTCGATGGAGGCCAGAAGATCTCCTTGATTTAAAGACGCCACCACCGACCGGATGGATTCCATCTGGAACTTCTGCACCTGCACAAAGCGATTCAGAGACTTGAGGTCCAGAATCGGACGCACTTTGCCCTCCTTTCTGGGCACCGTGAAAACGTTGGAATAGAACCCGCAAAACCTGTCCCGCTGAAGGACTGGTAACAATTCTTTGGGCAAGAAGATCTTGTAAACGATCGGGAGACAGACAGACGGATATTTGACGGAAAGATCCTGTCTGCGAGGCAAGATCGAATCTCGATCTTGTACCCTGAACGAATCGGTTTGTGAACCCCCTTGTCCTGAATTTTGGACAACCCGTGTTCCTGAAAAAGACACAGACGTCCCCCCACCTCGGAATCGGGTGAGGGTGTCCCGGCAGGCGGAAGAAGACTGGGCCGCTGCACCAGACTGAGCGGTCGTGGGCTCACCAGATCAGGGCTACTAGTCACCGCCAAAGGCCTTGAAGGATCTTCCTTCGTCCTGCGTCCCCCCCGATAAGCGTAGAAAGAAGGGCCCAGCCGTGCGCGGGATGAGTAACCCTGTGCGGCTCGGGGCAGGAGGGTTCTCATAACCTCTATGAGACAACTCAAACCAAAGGGGTCCCCAAAAAGCCGTTCCCACAATAAGGGATATCATACACAATCTATTTGGAAGCATGGTTGGCCGACCAGCTCTTCAACCCATACCATGTGGTGGAGTGCAACCCCTACCGCGGATAACCTTGCGACCAGAGGAGCCTCGTCCAGGGTTGCGTCACACAGGAACACCATGGATATTGCCATACGTTTGACCAGGGCAATAAGAGTCGGAGAGACCGACTCCGCCACCAAGTTGCATATAAGCACCTTGACCCATTCCGTATCTGTGAAACCAGCAGGGAAGTGAACACAGGCATGACAGGGGAGCCCGCCACCAAATAAATACAGTGGGAAACAGTCTCCACACGCCCATCCATCGGGTCATTCTCAACGGGCAGTTATTTAATCCTCAACGGGCAGTTATTTAATCCGGAAACAGTGTGGTGCACCCCAGGTGACACCATCTGCAAAAGGATAGCGGCATTGAAAAACCACTTAGCACCACCTGCGTGCGCGCCTCTGTACGTTCACAATGTTGTGAAATTCCTCGGGACCCGCTAACCTGACTGGGTGGGCTCATCATGCAAAATTGAAAATTGTAAAAAAATTTCTGACAGAGCGAATAAGCAACCAAAGTGCATTCCCGCGCTGCAGCGGAGGAGGACCCCTCCACCTCCCCTACTAAGTGTGCAGACAGGAACCCCTCAGGGGGACGCTGTCCATGGCAACCACATCAGGCTCTGAAGATGATGACAGAGGGCACCGGCCGGTACTGAACCGTACACTGTGACAACATTTGTAGCAATGGCTGCAGGTAGAGGTGCTGCGGAAAGGTGCTCCACATGTTCCGGAAGCACAAAAAATAGATCAGCGGGGAAAGGGTTAACCTAGTAACTCATTTTGGCAGTAATACAAAAAAAGGGGAACTGGCCCTTTAAATTGACGAGTTTGCGGTCTGCACCGCGATCCTGCAACTGCCGCCGGAGTTCCCCTTTACATTGATAGATTAACTGAGGGAGCAGTGGATTTTTGGAAAAAAAAAAAAACACCCAAAATACATTAAAAACACCCAAATGACAGACATGTGAAAGTGAAAAAACGCTCACCCCTCCAGTAACTGAAGATGGATGAAGGAAGTGGCATCATCCACTAGAGACCAACAGTGCACTGAGCCACACAAAAATGGATGCCAATACAAGTCAATAGGGGGGAAAAAAAGCACAAGGAAAATGGCGGCCGCCCTTACTAGACGGCTGCCCAAATTCGAGATGGCGGCCAAAACAAATGGCGCTAATTTGTCAGAAATCCAGGACCTGGCCACTGCGGGAAGCCCCCACAACCCCCATGCAGCGTTAACCACAGAGTGCCCCCCAAAGGGGGCAGGGAGGTAGGGACCGTCCAAACCGGCCCGGGGGACGAGGGCGCTACAGAGACTGCATGTTCTGACATCCCCAAGGAGTGGGCCCACATAACTCCCCCTCAGGTGACTGTCCCAGGGACACGGGGGTTGCATCACTTACCATACCACGGACCACAAACTCCATTCCGATACGGACAACCTCCAACCCTGAGTGGGGGTGCCGTCAGCCAAGGGGGGATGCTGCAACACAGGGAGTTCCAGAGTTGAGATGTCCCAGCGAAAAAAGGCTCTCTGCAGGCTCGTCCCCATCCACAGGGGCACCGTCGTGGCGATGCCTGGGTGGACCACAACCTGCGCATGCTCTCCGGTCAGGCTGGGATACCATAAGGATCTAGATTATCCAGTGCGAGGCCCAGCCCGGCTGTCGCTTGCAATTCTTCAGGAGGATCCCCCTAACAAACTAGCGATAGTGAGTGAGGAAAATAAAATCAAAACATTTTTCAAAGAAAAACACAAAACAGACAGGAGGCCCAGCTGGGAAAGCTAGTCCTACTTCTAATGCTAGGCAGCAAGAAAATGAAGAGCAGCACTGAATGGCTGAGGGTAATGTCGAGAGGGACAGCCCCCTAGAGGTGTGTCTTTGTTTTAACTTTTTTGTCAAGTTTTCACTACCTAGCCTGCTCCTGCAGAGAGGGCGCATTACCCAATAGTGAAGAACATCTGAACGGGCAGCGACTGTCAAGAGGACGTAAAAGAAAATGTCCCTTTACTGGTGAGATCCTCTAATGGGATATCCCAGCTTGGTTCAAAGGTAGGTTTTTTGAATAACCTAAAGTACCAAATTTAAATACCAGGGAAACACTGAAGGTTGTAGCGGGTGAGAATCATGAGCCATGTTTTCTTTAAATAGTGCGTGAAGTCAAAGGTCTTTGGAACAAAACCTGTCGCTGTCCCTTTGGAGTACTAAGGTGTACATTTATTAAACTGATAAGTTTTCTCTCGGTTAAGTACTTGGTAGTTCTCAGAGGAAAATTATTTCCTCTGCAGTTTGTTTATAAAGCCAAGAAATTCAGTTCTCAGAGGGAGAACAAGAGGAGAAGTTTTTCCTCTGAAAACGGCAGAGATCAGTGTAAAAATGGGTGGCCTGCCTGTATTCTCGTAAGATACTGTGAGATTACAGTGCCGCCCAGTTTAAAAAGTGAAACTGAAGATAAAAACGAACATGTACAGACACAACTATATAGAAATATACACACACACACACATATATATATACACACACACACACACACACACACATATATATATATACACACACACACACACATTATATATATATATATAAAACACGAGGACCAGTGCGCTACCAAGAGATAATATAACCTCAAAGAAACTGGTGAGGTGTGGATGGTGTAAACAACAGGTGTCAATGTGCAAATCCGCAAAAATCCAAAAAAAAAAAAAAAGCAGCCAATTTTAATCAGTGTCCCCACTGTCAATAAATACAAAAAAAATCGGCGCCAATTCATAAAAGACTTCAATATAAATAAAAATCGATAAACTGAATCCGTGCAGATGAACAAATCTATATAGTGTGGTATAGTGAAAAATGTATTCCTCAAAATGATGCTAAATTGGTTAAAAAATCTGTGAATAATCTAAAAATAAAGTGCAAGTGAATGATCTGTGTAGTGATTATAAAGCAAAGGTGTCTCAATTAATAGCGAAAGTGTCTCAATAAATATCAAAACAATAACAAATGGACAATTGCTGTGAATGGACGGTACAGGTGGACAAATCTCCTACTATTCCTTCAACAGCCAATCGTGTATCAAAAGAGTGAAAAATACTATAAAATCAATTCAAATGAATCCAAATAAATAAATAATATCCCAGTAGCATAAATAAATTAAATTGATACTAATGTGAAGCAAATAAATTCCATATTGTGAAATATCCCAATCCTATATAAAATAGTAAAATCAACCGTATTGCACTGTGAA